>NW_006399802.1:1695611-1815520 GCF_000299155.1 Elephantulus edwardii
ATCCACACAGTCAAATGCCTTTGCATAATCAATGAAACACAGATAGACATTCTTCTGGTATTCTCTGCTTTCAGCCAAGATCCATCTAACATCTAATATTGTTGCTGATGTTAGATGGACCATACTCATGATTGGTTGTAATTCAGACCCGTGTGATTCACTGGTTGATGTCTTTAAAGTATATTTCCAACTCTTGCTTCCTAATCTGTCTCTCTTAGAGTGGGTGACCCAGCACCGCACCTAGGATGTTACTGTTGTTAAGTGTCGTCGATTCAGCTATCACTCATAGCTGCCCTATGAAGAATGGACCTTTACCCTGCATTTCCTGTGTCATCTTCATCATCTCTGACACTCTCAAGCCCACTCTAACAGTCACTGAGTCAATGCATCTTGTTGAGGCTCCTCCTCTCCTTCACTGACCCTCCATCTTTCTAAGCAAATGTCCTTTTCCAAGGACTGGCCCCTTCTAACAACATGCCCAAAGTATGTGAGATGAAGTTTCACTACTCTTGCCTCCACAGAGCACCCCGACTGTATCTTTTCCAGGACATACTAGTTTGTTGTTTTGGTATTCTGTAGATATCCGGCACTCACGTCCAATACCACAAAACAAAGGCATCAGTTCTTGTTATCCTTGTTCACTGCTCAATTTTCAGATGCTTAACAAGTAATTGAAAAGATTATAACTTGAATCAAGTGGAATTTAGTCTTCAAACTGACAGCTTTGCTCTTCAGTACTCTGGAGAGGTACCTGACAGCATACTTGCCCACTGTAATACATTTTTTTATTTCCTGGCTGCTGGTGTCAAGGGTGTTGATTATGGAGCCAAGTAATTACGGATCCAATGAAGTAATTGACCATTCCTAACTCTTCTCCATCTATCATGAAGTTGTCTGGTGGTGTGTGGTTTTTGTATTCTTTATGTTGAGATATAACCTATATTAAAGGTGTTAGTATTTTATTTTCTGCAACAAGCATTTCAACTCTCTTTCAGCAAGTAAGTTTGAGTCATCTCCATAATGCAGGTTGTGGGTGAGTCTTCCTCTGAACCTGATGCCACATTCTTCTTCATATAGTCCAGTTTCTCAAATGACTTAGTCTGCATACAGACTGAATATGTTTGGAGAAAGAAGATAGCCTTGACATATCCTTCATCTTTACTGATTTTAAGGCGTACAGAGTTCCCTTCCTCTATTCATACCACAGCTTATTGGTCTAAGTATAGGTTTTGCATGAGCACAATTAGGTGTTCTGGGATTCCTATTCTTCTCCATGTCAGCCATAATTTGTTATGATTCACAAAGTCAAATTCTTTTGCATTGTCAGTAATACACAAATGGACATCCTTCTGGTATTCTCTGCTTTCAGCCAAGACCCATCTGACGTCAGCAATGATATGACTCACGTCAGGGCTTCCTCTAAAGCCAGTTGAATTTCTAGAAGTTCTTTACTGATGTACTGTTCTAGCCATCTTTTAAAAATCTCCAGCAAGATTTTACTTGTGTGTGATATTAATGATATGGTTCAATAATTTCCACATTCTATTGGATCACCTTTGAGGGGGTGGGATGGGAGTAAATATGGATCACTTCTAATTAGTTAGCCAGGTAGCTGTCCTCCGAATTTCCTGGCATATCGTGGTAAGCATATCTATACATGCCTCTGTTTGTTAAAAGACATCACTTGGTGTCCCATCAAGTCCTGCAGCCTTTTGTTTGTTTGTTTGTTTGTTTGTTTGTTTGTTTGGTTTTGCTTATGCCTTCAGTGCAGCTTGAACATCTTCCTTTACCACCATTGGTTCTGGATCATACTCTTCTTCCTGAATTGCTTCTGTGTCTGACAATTCTTTTTGGTATACTGACTCAATGTATTACTTCCATCTTCTTTTGATGTTTCCTGGATCCTTCAATATTTTGTCAATGGCATCCTTCAGTATTTCAACTCAAGGCCTGAATTTGTTTTTCAGTTCTTTCAGCTTGAGAAATGATGGGTGCATTCTTCCCTTTTTGTTTTCCAGCTCCAGCTCTTTTTGCATATTCCCTCATAATATTTTGCACCTAATAAATATTCTATTATAAAGTAACATGGTCATGAAGTGCAAGTTACTTAACCCTTTGAAGGCAAAACTTTTCTGCTTTGGAAGTTTTGTTAAAATCATGTTTTTCAATAATTGAAGGCATTTTAAATGAAATAAAAACACTTTTCAGTAATAAGGCAGTTAGTGGGACACATATGTCCCAAGGGGTCTCTGATAGAGGGATTAGTGGGATGAGGACTGTTGCATTTAGATTCACAGTCATACTGGCCCCCACCAGGTGGCAGCACTCACTAAAAGTGTAAGAGAATTTTCCACTAATGCTAGAGGTAGAAAATGGTTAGTCTGCAATACAGACCAGTACTTATACTACAGATCAATAAATAAACATAAGTAAACCTGCATCTCTGAATAGTGTGACAGTGATGTGTCAAACGTGGTAATGGGTACCCATGGTGGACAGTGTTGGCTGGAGCTTCCCAACTAAAACAAGCCTGGAAGCAGAAGCAGCATCCACTTCCGAAATGGCTTGCCTCCGGAAACTCTATGTACGAACAGTGCTCAGGCCTTTCATTCATAGGGTCGCTATGAGTTGTCTACCACTCGACGGCATCTAACAACAACAAACCTGCATCTACCTTGCTTCGTGGGTACTCTGTCCCTGTCAGGGTCTGTAAATTTGAAAAGAGGCTTTGATTCTGCAGGAAGATGCTGTGGAGTTGAGAGAGAGACAGATGCCAGCTATATATAGGAGCAGAATCTTTGATGTGGTGAAAAAAAACCCATGAAATTGTTCACTAAAGGTAAGAAAGTAAGCACAAGTAACTTTATGCTCACCTTGCGTATGTGGTAAACTGACAGTGCAGTCAGAACCTAGGCCCGCATTCACCAGGTTCAAAGTTCTAGTGACAATGACCTCCATTACAGGGTCGACTGGCCAATTTCAGAAGCTCCCTTTTCTCTGTGGCAATAAGGGGTTCTCCGTATCTCGGTTTTTCTGAGGCAAAGAGCGGTTCATCTTTTCATCTCATGTGTGAACAGCTCTGAGCTGCTTTGACCAGTCTAGATAGCTACTTTCTGATTCCCAGGTAAAAGGGCACAGGCTTTTTGGGCATCTAGTGACTAAATTCCATTTTCGTTTCCTCAGAACTCGCAGGTGAGCTGTGAGGCCTCCCGAGGCGGCACTTGAGACTATTTTATTTACTAACAGGCAAATCCCTGACAGAATTAGAAAGCTCTGTGGCCCATTTTCTGTTCTTAGCTCTCCACCTCCCAAACAGAACTTACAATGACAAGTCAACCGTGCCCAGGGCCAAAAACAAGAGAGAAGTCGCTCCTTACCTCAAATCCCAAATGTGCATCCTAAAGAGGGTCAAAGTCCAGAAACAGATTAATAGCAAAAGAATTTCTAATGCTGTCCCCCCAGGTCACAGATATTGTAAAGATTTCCCAGATGTATTCCATCCACTGTAATTTGACACCTAGATTCAGGTTATAAATGTGTCTATGAGGAAAAATTCATTTAAACCAAGCCTATTCCTCAAGGGGAACCCCAAAGGGCAGCAATGCTTCCCTTCCTGGCAGCTCCAGACATCACCCCATCAGCATCACCACCAAGTCTCCCACACAAAGATCTCAACAAGAGAAGCACTGAATTTCGTAAAAAATTAGGCTGTGTCTTCAAGCCTACCACCTGTGTCTTGCCAAGTAAATGTAAACCACTTGGTGCATGAAGTGGAATCCTCTCACTTTCCTCCTCTATTAAAAGAACACAATAAATGCCAACCCGGAAGGCTTTGTTTTAGATATGAAATTAAATAATGTTGTTGTTATGTGCCATCAAGATGACTACAACTCATAGCAACCCTATGCACCATAGCTCTGAACCCTGCCGTATCCTGAACCAATGTCGCTGCTTCTGACACACCTGCACCCACTGCCATAGTCACTGTGTCAATATATCACATCCAAGGTCTTCCCCTCCTGTGCTGACCTTACCCTTCCAAGCATGATATCCAACTCCAAGTGCTGGTCCTTCCTGGCAACTTGCCCAAAGCATGTGAGATAGAGTTTTAAAATCCTTAACCCCAAGGAACAACCTGGTTTGTTCTCTTAGCAGTCTATGACGTTTAACTCTATGCATTATCCAAACGCATTATATCTATTCTATGAAATTCATTACATTAGAATTCCCAAGTGGTACAAAAAGTTAACAGTTATCAGTATTCTCCAATACCAAAAAACTAGAGGGTCAAGTCCACCTGAAGCACCTCCAAAGAAAGGCTGGTGATCTGTTTCTGAAAAATCAACGATTGAAAGTTCTATTCTGACACACATGGTGTTACCACACTTCACAACTGTAACTCAATAGCAACTGGTTTTGGTTTTGTGTTCATTTTATACTCTTTTTTTTTTTAAAGTCTAGACTAGTTTTCCATATTTTATTCTGATATAGTCTTTTAAAAACAAAAGGGCACAAACATTTGCACTTAACAATGTCTTTTTCTTTTGAGATGTTTGATGTTTTCTTTTCAGGCTTTTGGTCACCAGGTCTGAGCTGGGATACTGCCCATTTGTTGTGAAAGTTATCAGAAGGGTCATCTTCAAAGTAATACTCCAGTTGGGTTTAATCACTGATTAGAGGCATAATTTCTTCTAGGACATTTGTAACAGACAAAATATATATAGGTTTTCACGTTGGGGTTTGTTTCTTTTTCCCCCATTGTATATTTATGATATTACAATTTACACATATTTTAAGCAGGATTCCCAGAGTCAGCAACCACGCCCTCACCACACTTTGTGCTTGAGCCAGATAAAACCAATGGCTTTGCCCAGACTGAACCTGCCCTCCGGCGCCCCCATGCCTTTGCTTTTCTCGCCCCGTCTTCCCTATCTCACACAAAAATGCATTGCCATCCAGTCAGAAGCAACTCAGAGCTGACCCTCCGGTGGATTCCGGATGCTGTAATTCTCATGGAGGGAATGGTCCATCTTCCACTCTCAGAGCCACCAGTGGACTTGAACAACTAGAAGTGCACAGCTTAGAAGTAAGCAGCACGACTTCTTATTCAGTCTCCTTCCACCTACTTCCTGGGAAGTCTCCCCAACTCCAAGCTCTGTGGCAGCAGGAGCCTTGTCTGTATCATTCAGACATTCCCTGAAGATGTAAATCAACACGCTAAAGAACATCTTTGAGTGTTTCCCGTGTGACAGGCACTCTATACAATCTTATATGCATGAGCTGCTTCTTCTGTCCTCACATCAACTCTGTATGGGGCACACTGGCATCTCCATCTTCCTCTGAAGGATGGGGAAACTGAGGCTCAGTGAGCTGAACAACTGTCTAGATTACACAGCCAATAGTTGCTGCTACCAGGCTTCAGGGTCAAGCTGACTCCAGAATCCTGGATCTTAATGAACTCACCATGTGGCTAGTGTAGGTGAGGCTGGAGCTTCTAGACAGGCCAAACAGGAGAGGGAGTTGCAGGTACTTCCAAGAGCACAGCCCCTCCCTTTCTCCTAGCAGGGATGTTCACAGCTGTTCTTGGCTAGTCCTTTAAAAGTATTGTAGTCTGGGTTTTAAAACTCCCTCCTTTTGAGACGGACCCTGGAGACAGGGTCCTATCCTCCATTGTACCAGATGGAAATCATTTGCCTGCAGGGAAATAGTTTAATACAACCTAGAATTAATAATTCATTACAAATATTTCTTAGCTCCTCAGACAGAAGGTCTAAAAGTGATACAAATTGTTATTTTGATTGGCTTTAATGGGATTTCCCAATGGAAGTCTGGGCTTATTTGCCTCTGTAATTGGTAGCCAGGTAGGTAGTAAAACAGTACAGAGAAAGCCTGGGGAGAAGAAAGGTTGCAGCAACTCCACAGCACAATGTCCCACCATTGCCAGTCAGCTGGGGCCTCTGGTCTGTTGCTCATTCTCCCACCTGTGTAAGTGTGTGATTCTTAGTCACTCGGCCACCACAGGGCAAATTGCCCCAACTCTTCTCATGCTTCCACCAGCTCAACTCAGTTCTGTCAACTCCAAGCCATTGTCCCATCGCCATCAACAACCATATCTCCTTATCAGACCTCCATGCCATCTGCCCCACTCAGTCTTTCCGTACTGCTACTGAAATGTCCATACACTTCCTGATAGAACCTTCCTTCTTGGGATCCCTCACCTCATCATCTGAACTTAAATTTATTTGGACTAGACTGTTTTGAAGTTATTGGTCTTTACCTCTACTCCCTACTCCTTATACTATGAAGGGTCACAGTTTGAAGCTCATCTTGTCATTTAAACTGGTACACATCCAAGATCCGAAACTCCCATGATTCTTTCTGAGCACAGCCTCTCATCCAGATGAACTGGCTCTTCCCAGAAAGCCCTAAAAGTCCCTACTCTCTTTCAACCACCAACTATGAAATGGACAAAAAGATAATTTTCAGTAAATTCCTCTCCTTTTGATATATAATCAAGACATCAGGAAAAGACAGAACAAATCCATCTTTGCTCTTAAATAGAAGGGCAACCAAATGTGTCACAGAACACAGAGCCAAAGCTAGAAGGGATCCTGGTGGCCAATCTCTCCCAGTTCTCACCCAATATCTGAAGCCTCTCCTCAGCCTTCCTCCCAGGGGAACTATGCTGTCCAGGTCAGAACACTCCCAGTGGCAGGAAACCCCCAGCTCAGTTCACGTTTGGAAAATTCTGCCCATTTGGGAGGTTGTCTTCAACTCATTTGAAGGCTGCTGCCCTTTAATCTCTCGATTTGACAGCACCCAACAACAACAACAACCTTCTCTCTGAACTCTGGTAGCTCAGACAGCTGCACTGTCAAACCAAAGGCAAATGGTTTGAATCCACCAACTGCTCTACAGGAGAATGATGGGCAATCTTATTTTATGTGATTTACTGCCTCTTAAAACACACTGGGGGGTCACTAGGGGTCAGTTCCAACTCAAGGGCATACAATATCACCTACCTCATTGAACATGGAGGGGAGGTAAACTTCAGAGACAATTCAGCACAATACTTGACATACACAAGTGCCTGGGTGATGTAATCTATAGGATGGTACATTGATAACAAAAGGTCTCTCATCTGTGGTGGTTCGAATTCCTTAGAAGCACCTTAGGAGGAAGATGGGCAGTTTCCTCTCACTCAACATTTACAACCTCAGAAATCCAATGGAGAGTCACTGTGAGTGAGAACCGAGTCAGTGGCAGTAAATTTTTGGTTTTAACCCCTTCTCCAAATTGGCTACCTCCTTTGGTCATGTTCCAATTAGATAGCATTCTTCTGAAGAGAAACAACCACCTAGAATCCCACATTACAGATGTGACCTGATCAAGATAGCAGAGGTCAGGATTTGTTTTCACAAACAACTACCTGACTGAGTTTACAGACAACAATAAAACCCCGAGATCTTTCATTCCCCCTACCAGAGATATTTCTTATATGAACTTCTGGTAAGCTTTGTGTCACTGTGCTGCAGTTATTGTTATTGTGTTGGTGAAGAATACTGAATATACCACGCATTGCCAAAAGAACAAACAAATCTGTCCTGGTATATGCAAAGTCAGAGTGCTCCTTAGGAACAAAGTCGGTGATTATTTGTCTCAATACTTCGGGCATGTTATCAGGAGAGGCTTGTCTAGAAAAGGGCATCATGTTGGAAAGTAAAGGATTAGCAAAAAAAAAAAAAGGAGGAGGAGAAGAAGAAGAAGACCCTCAATAAAATAGATTCACACAGTTTCTCAGTCCATTTGGTTGTAGTTGGACATCCAGGCTGTTCCCATATTCTTGCGATGATGAATAATACTGCTTTGAATATTGGTGTACAAATCTCCGTTTATGTCTCAGTTCTAATTTCCTCAGGGTTTATCCTAGCAGTGGAATAGCTGGGTCATACGGGATTTCTATGTTCAGCTTTTTGAGGAAACATCAAACTGCCTTCCAAAGTGGTTGTCCCATTTACAATCCCACCAACAGTGTATGAGAGTTCCTATCTCTCCAAATCCTCTTCAACATTTATTTCTTGATGTCCTATTAAACTTTGCCCCTGCTACTGGGGTGAGATGGTATCTCATTGTGGTTTTGATTTGCATTTCTCTTACTGCCAGTGATTTAAGCATTTCTTCATATGTTTATTGGCCATATGAATGTCCTCCTCTGTGAAAAATCTTCACGTCTTTTGCCCATTTTGTAATTGTGTTATCAGTCTTTTTCTTGTGGAGGCCCAGTAGTAGTCTATAAACTTTATTATGAAACCCTTGTTTGAGGTGGTATTGCCAAATGTTTTTTTTCCCAGTCAATAGAGTTTCTTTTCAACCTATGAATACTATGCAGCACTTAGAAACAACAATTTTAAAAAATACTACATAACTTGAGAGAGACTGGAGAGCATTATGCTAGTATACTAACTCAATCTCCTAAGGACAAACATTGCATAAGACTATTATTGTAAAAAATAGAAAGATAAAGCTGGGTAGGGTAGAGGGACAGCGCAGGAGGGGAAGACCCTCTATGAGGTGGATTGATTCAGTGACTCGGTACTCGGGATGGGTGTGTCAGAGGCAATGAGATTGGCACAGGATAGAGCACGGTTTAGGGCTGTTGTACATAGGGTCGCTATGAGTCGCAAACGACTCGACGGCACATAACAACAACAACAACTAGTAAAATGTGTATGGAGTCCAAGGTGGGGAAGGGACGAGAACAAAGGGGCAAGGATGGGTAGGAGGAAAATTACAGGGTCACACAATCTGGTGGGCAAGGAAGGGAGTAAAGGGAATGGGAAAGATTGGATGGGGATCTGAAAATATGGGGTAATGGTGGGCATAGTCCAACGGGGATTGATTTTATAAAACACAATGTATGGAAATGATTCTATGAAACATAATGTCAATAAAGCAAAGCATGAAACACACACAAATAAAAACCCCACTAAGTACATGAATAAAACACACGTATATGAATAATTACATGCATAAAATAAAAATTACATTCACACAGTAACTACACAAAGAGCCAAGATTATGAGGCTGATATTGGTTTGGACAAGGATTCATTCTGCTATATATTGTGTCATTATGAGTCACTTAAAAACAACAACAAAATGGAACCATTGCTCTCTTCCTCTATCTAGGTCTATAGCCTATAACTATTCACTCATTCTCATATCTAGAGCAGCAAATTTGAAACTGGCCAGAAATTTGGAACCGGCTCTCTCACAAAACATTGAAGTTAGCCGAAGAGTAAGAAGAGAATCTTTCATTCCTTACTATAATTAAGGAGGGTTTTCCTTTAACTTCTTTTCTCTTTGGTTTCAGTTTTCTAATATTAAATATAATATTAAATATTATATACCTCATGCACTTGCTGCGAAGGGTCAAGGACTGCAGCCTTCAGTATGGACTGAGGCTCAATGTCAAGAAGACAAAGATTCTTGCCACTGGACCAATTGGCAGCGTCAGGATGGATGACGAAGAGATTGAGAGTGTTCACAGCTTCAGTTTGCTCGGCTCCACAGTCAACACTCTTGGCACCAGCAGTCAGGAAATCAAAAAGCGTATCGCGATGGGCAAGTCTGCTGTTAGGGACCTCTCAAAGGTACTCAGGAGCAACAGTGTCTCTCTGGAGACTAAGGTGCGCCTGATACAGGCCATGGTCTTTGCAATCGCTTGTTATGCATCAGAGAGTTGGACAATGACTAGGGAGGACAGAAGGAGAGTTGATGCTTTTGAGCTGTGGTGCTGGAGAAGGGTACTGAATGTACCATGGACTGCCAGGAAAACAGATTCATCTTGGAGAGGATTAAACCAAGCTACTCCTTGGAGGCAAGGATTCTGGGGCTTCGCCTGACATACTTTGGACATGTTGCCAGGAGGGACGGGTCCTTGGAGAGGGACATCATGCTTGGGAGGGTGGAGGGACAGCGCAGGAGGGGAAGACCCTCTATGAGATGGATTGATTCGGTGACTGGGATAATCGGGATGGGTGTGTCAGAGGCAGTGCGGTTGGCGCAGGATAGAGCAGGGTTTAGGGCTGTTGTGCATAGGGTCGCTATGAGTCAGAAACAACTCGATGGCACATAACAACAACAACAACAAATACCAAGGTATATACTTGGAGAGAGCGTTAGTGGCATAGGCGTAAGAAGCTGTGCTGCAATCCCAAATGCCCACAGTTCAAATCTACCAGCTACTCCATTGGGAGAAAGGCGGACAATCTCCTTCTGTGCATTTATTCCTTCTGAAAATCTGCTGGAGGGTCAGCTATGGATCAATTCTAACTCAACAGAAAACAACAACAGGCATATAATTTATCATTTGAATTTTCTGGGTTTGCTGTTTGGTGTCTGACACTAATTTTGGGAAATTCTTGGCCATTAATTTCTTCTACTCAGGTCTCTCCTCTCCTGATATACCTGCTATGCAGATATTGCTCTTCTTAAAAGTCTCTCACAGACTTAGAATTCTGTTCTCTTTCCCTATTTAAAAAAATTATTTTAAACTGGTTTACATACAAAGTTCATAAAGTTTATATGCATTGTGTTTCACAACAGATCTTTCCCCTTTCATTTACCCATCCCTCCCTCCACCCATCAAATTGTGTGACCCTATGATTAAGCCCACCCCTCTCCTCCTTGGACCCTCATCTTTATTCTACAATAATTCTATTATACCGTATTTGTCCTTATGAGACTGAGTTAGTTCACTCAGCATAATGGTCTCCAGTCCCTCCCATGTTAGGTAGTAATTTACAAAATCATTGCTCTTGTGTACTTCATAGTATTCCATTGTATGAATATACCACAGTTTCTCAATCCATTCCACTGTGGTTGGACATTTGTCTGTTTCCATGTTCTTGCAATGGTGACTAATGCTGCTATGAACATTGGGATACAGGTCTCTGTGCCTCCGTTCTCATTTTCTCAGGGTGTATTCCAACCGTGCTTGCTGAAACTGAGGAGACCTGAAGCACTTGCTGCAGAAGGTCAAGGACTGCAGCCTTCAATATGGATTGAACCTCAATATCAAGAAAACAAAGATTCTCACCACTAGGCCAATTGGCAGCATCATAATAGATGGGGAAGAGATTGAGATTGTTAACAAATCTAGTTTGCTTGGCTCCACAATCAACATTCTTGGTACCAACAGCCAGGAAATTAAAAGACATATTGTGATGGGTAAGTCTGCTGTCAGAGACCTCTCTGAAGTACTGAAGAGCAATGATGTCAGTCTGGAGACTAATGTGTGCCTGATACAGGCCATGGTCTTTGCAATGCATCAGAAAACTGGACAATGACTAGGGATGGCAGAAGGAGAATTGATGCCTTGACTTGGAGAAGAGTATTGAATATACCATGGACTACTAAGAAAATGAACAGATTCTACTTAGAGAGAGTTAAACCAGGCTTCTCCTTGGAGGCAAGGATTAAAGATTCTGAAGCTTCATCTGACATACTTTGCACATTTTGCAAGGAGGGATCAGTCCTTAGAGATGGACGTCATGCTTTGCAGGGTGGAGAGACAGCACAGGAGAGGAAGACCCTATGTAGGATGGATTGATTCAGTGATGGGGGTAATGGGAGTAGGTGTGTCAGAGGCAGTGAGATTGGCTGGCACAGGGTAGAGTAGGGTTTAGGGCTGTTGTAGATAGGGTCGCTATGAGTCACAGGTGACTCAATGGCACATAATACCAACAACAATAAATGTTAATGACATATTTGATCCAGTATTTCTATGTGGTTGAGATGGGAGGAGAGCTTGCAGAAGTTCAGCCCTTGTTATCAGAATCACTATTTATGCTCTTTTTATAAATTATGAAACACTCGTGGTTTTTCAATAAAAGAGCTTCATGAATCACCATATTCCTCAAGTAAAACTTACATATAAATTAGAATAATCTGTCCTTTTGTTCAGAGGTTTGTTTGGGGATTGGTTTGGGAGGGTGGTTTTTTGGTGTTTTGTTTTTTTATTACAAATATGGGTTAGCCTTGTTTGGGAGAAATATCTCTGTCCAAGAGTCAATTCTCACAACAGTATCTTTGACTGCATCAGTTGCTGTTACTTTGTGCCACACAGTTCGGTACAGGTGGTCAATGTCAGTGACATGGCATATCTGTAAAAATTTCTTGGATGAATGAATGAATAAATGAATGAAAGAACATCCCAGCAAGGAACAGGCAGCTCTTTGACAATTCACTTGTAATCTTTAAACCTCACATACACAGCATTTATCTGTCATTGAAAAGAATGTAACAGACAGGAGAAAAAACTGTAAACAAGTCAAAATAAAAATAAGAGATGGATTTCCAATTTGTTTTATCTCCCATAGAATATTAGAGTTGGGATGGATCTTAAAGATCCAAATGCAAAAACCATGGTCCAGAAAGAAGTGACTAACACAAAATTCATCACTAAAATCCAGGTTTCCCAGGCTTTAAGACTGTGGCAACTTGCTCACTTTGCCTTCAAACATTCCTCAGGCTCACAAAATAGGCATATTATTTTCCTTAGAAAGCCATTCTTTGCTAGGCTCATATAAAGACAAAGAATGCTCACACATTTAGAATGTACTTTAAAAACTATCCTTGGGGGGAGCTCTGGTGGCCTAGTGGCAAGAAGCTGCACTGCAATCCCAGAGGCGCACGGTTCAAATCCACCAGATGCTCTGCCGGGAAAGGAGGGACAATCTCCTCCTGTACCAGTCAGATCCGATTTGACACACACAATAATAAAATAATTTTTAAAAAATGCAAAAAGTTTCAAAAAAACAACAAACTATTATTGAAAAATAGATATGATTACTGAGCAAAGAAAGAAGAGTGAGGACATATGAAATGCAACCTGGATTTTAGTGATGAATTTTGGGTTAGTCACTTCTTTCTGGACCATGGTTTTTGCAGTTGGATCTTTAAGATCTATTCCAACAGTAATATTCTATGGGAGATAAAACAAATTGGAAATCCATTTATTTTTATTTTGACTCATTATTACTATTTTGACCCTTGGGTCACTTTGAGAAGATAACAAAATGAGGGAGAGTGTGGCTTGAACTAAAGGCACCCTGGACCTCCAGAGATCCAGAAGTGAGAATTCTAGAATAAGCTTTGTCATTAACCAGATCTTAGAGCAAGATCACAACCAAGCTTAATCTTGCTTAAGCATCTCAATATTTGTAAAGGATTTCTACTTCTTTTCTTCTTGCTAAGAAGAATTAGGAGAACTTTTGCCCCATCCCTACCACTACCACTCTCTTCTGTAGCTCCCAGATACGAGAGGGACCACTCGTCTGGCTGGTCAGAGGCCAAGGCATACACTGGGTGATGTTCACTAGTGGAAACTCTGACTGTGACATGAAAGTCAGAAGTCTTTCCCTGGAACTACAGGTAGAAACTAGGCCAGGTCAAGCCTACTTCCCGGTGAAGGTCCAATCATCTTTTCTCTCCCTCTTCAGTTGGGTGGGAGGTTCTGCTCCATGGACTCCATTAAATTCTGGGATAATGAGGAGGACACCTCAATTGGATCTCCTCTAGCCTAAGAAATGATGCTCTACTACCCTACTTAGTTTTCTGTAGTGGTTATTGTTATTGTTACTTGCTGTCAAGTCAAGCACAACTCATAGCAACCCTATGAACAAAAGACCTAAAGCCTTTCTATAACTATTGTCATTTCTCAAAGTTCATAGTTTCCTGAGGCATGTTGTCTAGGAAGTGGATGCCACTCCTGCTTCCAGAATTATCAGGTGTGGGGTGAACATCTAGGCACTTGTAGATTGGCAACTCCTAGGAAGTAAGGAAAGGAAAGTTTGAAAGCCTCTCCTAAAAGCCCAACTCTTACTACCCACAAAAGCACACAAATAGTGTGCCAGATCCTCTCAACCTTTAGGTGGCCAAGGGTAGACATAGGGAAACCAAAGGCAGCAAACTCATTCAGTCACATCCTCATCCATTTTCCCTGGTGTGCCATATGAATAGTCACATTTTCCTGTGTGTTCGATCGCATAAAAGAAGATTGGGAAGCTCTGAATACGAGCATGTCCCCTTAACACCAGCCCTGTTAATTTTTAAAACATATGACTCCTCTCATCAAGCAGTCCTCAAATTCCTACATACCAAGCTTCATCGGAAAAGTCAAACTCAATATACCAAATTGTCATTCTCATCAAAAGTTGATGAGAATTACTTTTAGACTATTCTCCCCCCCATAGACTTCAATGCCGTAAACATTTGTATTAATGGTGACCACTTGAGGAGTACTCTTTTGGAATGAACTTTTTTAAACTTGGGGAGGACATTTCCCCAAGGGTTGCCTCTGAGTGACAAGAGACCTCAACAGTGCATCTTCATGAGCATCCAAGAAAAGTCAATCAGTGGATAATTGAGGACATTTATTTACTTGAAAACAAAAGTACTACCATCACCGGTCACTGTTGAGTTGATTCCAACTCATGGTGTGTCAGAATAAATCCGTGCTGCTCTGCCTTGTCAGACTCATCCTCCAAAAGTAGATCACCAAGTTTTCCTATGTGGACTCAAACCTTCGGTTTTCCAGTTGAAAGACTCCAAAAAGCAAGGTGGCATTATTATTATGCACAATTACATAGAAATGTAAAACTTGTATTAATGTTCAAGACAAAGCATGGAAATTCAAAGAAAAGTTAACACTTCATGCCAACTTTGGAATGGAGTCCTAGACCTCTGAAAATACTTGTTCCTTGATCATTGTTGTTGTTGTCGTCATTGTTGTATACCCTTGAGTCAGAACCAACCCATAGCTGACCTTCCATCAGGTTTTCAGAGGCAGTTCTTTGCACAGGCAGAAACTGTCCATCCTCCTGCAGAGCAGCTGGTGGCCTCGAACCATGTGCCTTCAGGAGTGCAGTGCACTTCTTGCCACTAGCCCACCAGAGCTCTCTTTTACTGTTGGTGTGGTTGTTATGTGTGGTGACCCTATGCACAATAGTTCTGAACACCTTGCCCAATCCTGAGACAATCTCACTATCTCCAACACACCTACCCTCATTACCCCAGTTATTGTGTTAATCCATCTCATCCAGGGTCTTCCTCTCCTGTTCTGTCCCTCCACCCTTTCGAGCATGATGTCCTTCTCCAAGACTGGTCTCTCCTGGCAACATACCCAAAGCATGTCAGATGAAGCTTCAAAATCCTTGCCTCCAAAAGAGCAACTTGGTATCTCCCTTTCCAGGACAAACCTGTTTGTTCTCTTGGCAGTCCATGTTCAATACTTTTCTCCAGCACCACAACTCAAAAGGTATTGATGCTTCTGTCATCCTTAGTCATTGTACAACTCTCTGATGCATAGCAAGTAATTGTGAAGATGATGGCCTGGATCAGGCACAAACAACTTAGTCTCTCGGCTGACATCACTGCTCTTCAGCACTCTGCAGCAGGTTTTCCTAATACAATTTGCCCGTTAGGTGTTTTTAACTGGAAAATCTCAGAGAAGATGATCCACAAAGTCTAGAATTTTTCTTATTTAAAATCAAGCTATTAGATTTAAAAACAAGTTTTAAGCCTGGCACAGAATTTATCCTGTGGTACAACTTTCAGCCAAACAATAGACAGGACTATAAGGTGAACAATAACACCAAGGAGATCTTTAGAATGATCAACCACATTAAATCAAAAGGGCAGCATTTTTCCAGAGATTAGGCTCAGAAAACAGTAAAGGATAGACTAGAAGGATGAAT
The DNA here is from genome assembly GCF_000299155.1 of Elephantulus edwardii. Taxonomy (NCBI): domain Eukaryota; kingdom Metazoa; phylum Chordata; class Mammalia; order Macroscelidea; family Macroscelididae; genus Elephantulus; species Elephantulus edwardii. The sequence continues at coordinate 1,711,372 of NW_006399802.1, forward strand.
GGAATAAAAAAAAATCATCTAGAGAAAGCGGGAAGAGAGTTGTTACAGTGTGGGGATTGCAACCAATATTACAAAACAAAATTCATAGGAATGCTTGAGTGGAATATCTACCTGGTTGTAAACTTTTCCTCAAATCATATTTTTTTAAACAAACAAACAAAAAAAGACATCTGCAACCCTCTTTCCAGAGAAATGAGAACATTCTCTAAGGACTAATTATTTTCTGTCATCTCAGACTCAAACTGACCCTTTGAATCAAAAGGCTTAGAAATTTTCCCCATTGTCTACATTTTCTTATTCAATACACCTGAATCCACAATTCCATGGCAATTTATTACATGACTACTGCTTAACTTAAAAAGCTACAAATGGCAAGACACTGCACTGCAATCCCAGAGGTATACGGTTCAAATCCACCAGATGCTCTGCTGGAGAAGGAGGGGGCAATCTCCTCCTGTACCAGTCAGATCTGATTTGACGGTACATGTAAAAATAATACAATAAAAATAAAAATTTTAAAAAAAAGCTACAAATGATGCTCCTATTTACCAAGAATTTTCCCCAGCTATGTGTGAGTCTTATTGTAGCTTTGGCACTAATTTCCTTTTGCTTTATGATGATGAGATATATATATATATATATCCATGTAGTTCTCATGGGGAAAAAATAAAGTCTAACTCTTAGAAAGATCACACTGCTGAGCCACTTAGTCACGGCAGCCCTAGCCCTGCAGAAATGCATCAGTTAACAAGTGGTCATAATTTGGTACACAAGACTGAAAAAACCCATCAAAATGTGTTGCCTTCAAGTTGGAACTGACTCATGGCTGAGGCCTGGAAGGAGGCTGTCTATCTATCATTCAAGAAGTTGCTGGTGGATTCAAACTGCAAGAGAGGTGTGGCCTTTGGTTTAACAATGAAACTCCTTTCAACACTTGCTGCAGCCTCTCTGAAGGCACTGCTGAGAACTGTGGCCACTGCCTCCACTGAAAGGCCCATAGGGAAATGTCAGATCTGTCAGAGAAAGGTGGCTACTGCTGCTTCTTTTTTTAAGAAACTGGCGTACATAACTGATTGTGTCTCCCATCTTGCTTTGACCCTCAGGAAGCTCAGAATCCAATTTGAACTCAACTCTAGTGACCCTGGTGGCCTGGCTGGAGAGAGCAGAGTGGGTTGAGAGTGAAGGGGGTGCACACTGTGGGGCCAAAACTGCTTGGCAATACTATCACTTCCAGAAGCACCACAGCATCACCTCCTTCTAGCCTCCCACCCCCACCCTCTAAATCCCTTCACAGCAGTCAGATTGGCTCCTCGTATCTCCTGGTTTGAACTCTGCAAAAAGGTTTATTCTTGATCTTATTATTAAACCCAAAGCCCTGGCCCCTCCCAGCCAGTTCCCACCATTTCACAAATGCCTCGTACTCCACTTTCTGCCTTCCTTGCTCCTTACACCTGGGACATTTCTTGGTTACTGGTCAAAAGTAATGTCTTTACTACCTCAAGCCTTCTTGCAAGCTAGTCCCTCTGCCTAGGACACTGCTCCCACCACCCTTCGCGTGTGCAAGCATAAGAATACAAGGGCATGAAGGGCCATGAGGGAGGCCAAAGGTCTGGGACTGGGTTGTGAATGATGGGAAATCATGAAGAGCTTGTAGACAGGGGCTGGGCATGACAAACACAAGGCCTTGCAACAAGGGAGTTCTAACAGAAGCAGCAGGGACAGAATAAGAGGCCCTGGGAAGGAAGCATCCAGATGAGCTGTGGAGTCCAGACCACAAAGTCTTTGGGGCACCTAACCCCAAAAACGAAGTCACGCCTCATGTGCTTCTCCAGCCCCACTGTCCCTGACTTCACACACCTACATCCCAAGCATCCCAACCAATGAGCAGTCCCTCCATACCTTTGCCTACACTGTTCCTTCTGCTCAGAATGTCCGCTCCAGACAACTTCCCACCATCTCCTGGGATCCAAATTGTGCTCAGCCCTTAAGATACAGCACTGATAGCACCTCCTCCAGGAAGCTGCCTCTCTCTCTCTCCACCTGGCACACCTGTCTCTTCATACCTCCCTCTCCCTACACCACCTCCTGGTAGTGGGACACAGTCCCTTATGACACAAAATGAGCTCCCAAGAGAAAGAAAGCCCACCAGTGCCTTCTCTTCTTCTTCTGACTCCTGATGGGGGTTTAGGTCATCACTGATTATGAAATTCAATCATGTTCAGACCACAGTGCAGCCCCTTCCCAGGGCTAGGATGTCCCAGGAGTAGGCAGTGTTAGAATCCATCCTTCAGCTTGCCCCGAGGCCCACCAGCCTGGAGAAACACCATGTTCTGAGAGCAGAATGGTTCATGAGGAAGCACAAGAGGCATTGCTGGTGGCTTCTTGGCTAGACAAGAAACAGGCCTTCTCCCAGTTTAACCCCCTGTGACCTTTGAACTTCCTGGGAGGTCAGCAGCACGTCCCCCTTCCCCAGCTGTCTCTCTGTATCTGGCCCAATGGGAGGGAGGGCCCTGGGCCCGTTCCATTTTGCACCCGTATTGATCTGTTGGCAGCAATGGGCTGGATAATTAGCCAGGAATTAGGGTTTCTATTACAGCCAGGAGGCTGCTCCAGCTGATTTATCACCTGAATAATTTACTGTGATTGAAAGGAAATTAAAATGAACTCCATTTGACAACTGTGAGCTTTTATGGGCTTTAGTGAAGGCTCAAAAGCCAGATTAATAGCCTGGTGTTGGTTAATAGTCTGCCGAGAGTAAATACGGCAGGCTGTGCTCAGCGGCCTTCCTGCCGCGGCCGGAGGAGGGACCGGCTCCAGCCAGCAGAGCCCTCACCAACGACAACGTCAATGGGAGTTTTACTGAAGCAGATTCCGCTGTCCAACACACACACACACACACACGTCTACCAGTTGTTTCTTTCCTTTTTTTTTTTCTCTCCTCTCCAAGGTGATTTTTACTCTCTCCACATGTAGGGAAAACAGAATTGCTTTTTCAATAACCATTTTGAAAAGGAAGTGTTTCATTGCTCCAGGAGTGTGTGTACATTAACCCCTTCTACCCAGGGCAAAAGGTTTACCAAGTAAAACCTTTATAAAAGAAGGAAGCCTCAGCCCACCCACTACTGGTAGGTCTTGGGGAAAGCAGCAAGGCTATTTGCCCCAGAATGGCTGGCAGGCCCCCAACCCAGCTATAGAGAGACTATGCCACCCACTTGGATTGAAGTGGAGTAATCTGGAGGGATCTGACCTTTCCAAACTTACAGCAAGAGTTCTGGGATGGTAGGCCAACTCTGATAGTAAAAAGCCAATTGGAAAACTGACTCCCAGAGCTGACAGGACATGTGGAGGCTTATCTTGCACAAGGTGGGACAGAAGATCCAGCTCTGTGACCTCAACAAGTCCTAGAACCTTCCTGGGTGGACCATCTAGAAAAAAGAATCTTCCCATCTGGAAAATGGGGCTCACAAATCTTCTCCTGCCTGTTTGGCAGGCATTTAAGCTGAGAATCAATGAGAGAATAGTTGTGAACCTCCGTGAAAACTGTAGTGTCAGGCATGGGTGAGGTGGATTATTGCTGTTACTGTTAGGTGATTTTTGTTGTTGTCATCATCAAAGCCATGGTTACTACTACCACAGATACAGAAACTGACACCCAGGAAAAAAGTGACTTGCTCAACACAGCAGTGCCAGAACTCAAATCAAGTTCCCCTAGGGCTGAGGCCAGCAAACACACTTCTCCACCAGGCTGCTCGGTGATGTATACAGCAATGCCCGCCCCCATCTAGGCCGCAGAGAAACAACCCTCCAACAGCTTCATTTATCACAGATGGAAAAGGCAGCCTGTCTCAGTGGCCAACAACATCACATCCCCTTCCAGGCGCCACTACCATGATGCTCTGGGCCCCATAAGACAAGCCCAGGGAGACCCAAGGAACCTGTACCCTTGATGCACATGCCTTCCCCACCCATGGCCCCTTGCTAGGACTGTCATTTGTCCAAAGTGATTGCGAATCGGGCACGAGGGTATGTCATTCATAGTCCAGTGCCTGTGTGTGTGCACAGCAGCCTGGCGGCCTCACCTTCCATCTCTCCTCATTATGGTGCATTACAGGGAGGTGAAGCAGATTAACCAGAAAACACTGAGTCAGTCATTATCCTGCCACACGGTTCACCTGCAGGCCCCCGCCTCAGAGCCCACAGTCAGAGACAGGCCCGCAGACATGCCCGAGTCATCCTGAAGGACACTTTGAGGCCAGGCTCCAGGAAACAGAGCCCTCACAAAGTCTAATTCAGGTCCTCCTTCCCATCGGCTCCCCATTGCTATATGGTCCTATTGTTCCGTCCTATAACCCCTCTCCTTGGATGGTCCCAGAGGAGATACTGTCTCCCTCCCTTGTTAGACATTTAGGACCCTCACTCAGAATCTTCATGCTTGTCTTACAGGGTCTGAGTCCACAGCATGCAGCCCCTGGGAGATGTTACAGAGACACGCAGAACTGGTGTCTGATTCAGCCCTGCGTGCCTGGCCCTATGCCAGGCTCATGGCCGACATGCAAAAAAATATGTTGGATAATGAGCTTATGAGCATCTGAGCAAGTGAGTGATGGATGGTTTCTGGACTCTTCCCAATTATGGCGCCCTATAGTCTCTGCCCACGGCCACTGGGTGGTATAGACTGTTAACACACTCATCTGCTGATGGAAAAGTTAGCAATTTGAGTCCATACTGAAAGCCCTGTGGAGCACAGTTCTACCCTGGGGTGACAAATGATGTCACCTCACCCTGAGATTCAATGGCAGCTGGTACTGGTTTCTGGTATACGTTGTTGTTGTTATTGTTGTGTACTGTCAAGTTGGAATTGACCCATAGCTGACCCTCTGGTGGGTTTTCAGACGCAGTGAATCCCCTGGGAGGAGACTGCCTACCTTTCTCCCATAGGGCATCTGGTGGATTTGAACTGCATTGTCTTTGGGATTGCAGTGCAACTTCTTACCATTAAGCTATCAGAGCTCCCTAGTCTCTGGTATAATCTTGTTGAATTTCTAAGTTCTATAAAATATGATTCAGAGTCTTGAGTTACTGTGAAATGCAGAAGGAGTCATTAACACAGAACGTCCATGTTCAGTGAATACTTAATAGGAACACCAGCAGTCTGCAGCCAGGAGGCCAGGTCAAGTACAGAGACCTGGCACTCTGATCTTTACCAGTCACTTGCTGGATGACCTAAGACAAGCCCTATCCCCTTTTTGGTCCTTTATAAAATGAAGTGGACTACAAGCTGGCCTCTGTTGATTTTATGGTCTTGTCAACAGTTAAAAGAGAAATTCCCAAATTTGGGGAGGAAGGTGGACCCTATCTAAGGAAGTGTTCCTTATTTAGTTCTCTCTTTCTCTCTACGATGCCAAAATGAAATGTGGTTTCAGTCATCTCTGTAAAGGGCCTGAGTAGTGGGAGGAGGTCATCTGTGATGGAAGCCCAGGATCTAGAGTGTGTGGGATCAGCCACATTCAGCATCTATGGCCATACTATACCCAGTGTAGGCTACACTCAACTTTAATGAGAAAGACCAAAGTCCTCACTCAAGTCTACAAAAGTAGACTCACCCCCGCCCCACATTACCACCCACTCCCCCCACAACTCCCTGCACCCCAGTCATGCTCCCCCTCACCTCAGACCCTTTGTACCTGCTTTCCCTCTGCCCAGCATATCAGCCCCACCCCCACATCCCTAGCCTTGGTTCTGTATTTCCCCATTTCCCCAAGACCAGTTCAGCCCCTGTTCTGTGCTCACAGAGAAAGCCAGACATTTCCTGGAACAACAAGTGAACCTGTAATCTGCAATAATTAGGGTGATTCTTATTTATTGTGATTCTTCTGTTCACCTGTAAGTTCCCTGAGGGTAGGTCCAAGCCTATATTGTGTATGATGTGCCCACAATGCAACATGCCTCTGTGCCTTGCACATAGCAGACACTCAATAAATACTTGTCAAGCGAATACACGACTTGCTGTGTGGCCTCAGGCAAGTATCTTCATCTCTCTGGATCTCAGTTTTCCATTTGGAAGCCAAGTGGCTAGATAGTCTTTGAGAGTCAACTCATTAGAGATGTTTAGACTCACAGCATGGTGGCCCCCAGGATCTTACTCACTCCCCACCTCCAGGCCCCCCTCACCGGGAGCAATGGACACACGCTTACACTGTTTTCAATGGGGTTTTTTTGGAAACTTAAGAAGCATGAAAATGCTTCTCTCCAGATGTATCTATTAGCATTTAGAGGCAGCTTAGAAAGGCCTGTTCTCACCACCAGAAACCAGCTAGGAAAGGGCTGGAGAAAGGTGTTGCTTGTGGCTTCTGGCTCACCCACCAGAGTGAGCTGGCTAACAGGAAACATGTGTGAGTCCCCAGCACCCAAGAGGTAATAGACTACACTCTGGCTGGGCAGAGGAAGCCCTCTCCCAAACTAAATCCAGCACCTTAGGCACCTCCTTCAGCCCCAGAAAGTCTCTCCCTTGGCAAAACCTCTGGACGCTCCCTCCATAGTCACAGGCAGTGACTCCCCACTGCCCAGTGGGGAACAGGGCGGCTGCTCAACAAAGGGTGGTCTTCCTGCTTCCCCCCCTACCCTGGCACAAAATTCTGGAGGGCTTTTGTCCAGTGAGACACTTCAATATCTCCAGAATCTAGAGGGCATCCTTTCAAAGCATGCCAGGGAGGCCTAATAAGAGGGTGGCAGTACCATGGTGATACTGGCCTGTCATTGGTGGTTACATATGCTCACCATCGCCTGACTGGAACAAAAGCCCTGAACAACCTTATTCGCGGTAACCCAGGCGATTCCAACCCTGGTCTAAAAAGACTTGAGAAGGAATTCCATTCAGCATTGCAGAACAGCCCAACAAGCCATGCACACGCCTGAGAAGCAGAAACTCTCCAGAGCCCCCACACAGATGCTCTTGACCTTAGTGGATGCTGTGATTTGTCAGGTTTGGCCAAGAACAATGTAAACCCACGAAGAGAAGGACCTGCTGAACTCTCGCCCACATCCTGCCAGAAACCCTTTGCCTTTGAGGGAGTGCCCCACGCCTGCATTTCAGTAGTAGGTGTGGTGGGCAGTGATTTCCAAGACATACCTGCTCAGGCTTGATGGGCTCCGTGGTGGTGAAGATGTCCGAGTAGTGCTGCCTCTCAAACACACGGTCCAGCACCTCCAGCTGCTGCTGCGTGAACAGGTCTCCTCGCATCTGCTTCCGGAGGAAATCTCTGCCAGGCAGTGAATGACCGTTCGGGACCGGAGACTCCTGAATACCTTTGATGATTATGAGAGAAGAAGGTGAATGGAGCTTATTTAAGTCACTAAAGAAAGACACATGAGACACGAAGACTGGGAAGAAGATCTAAAAGACCTATAAGCCCAGCCCTGTACCTGACAGGAAGAGTAAAGCTTACAGCAGAGGCACCGCACTCGGAGGCACGTGATGAGCAGTGTCAGCCCCCACCGCCCTGTGGCAGGCTGCTGTGTGAAGCCCTTCTGACATGCATTATCATACCTAATGCTAAGTAGGTGAGATTACTTTCCCAATTCGCAGATGACAAACTGAGGCCTGGAGAAAGGAAGTGATTTGTCAAGGATTTGAGCTCAGATAGTCTAAGACCAGAGATGACATCTTTCATCATGATAGGAATGCTCTGTCACCCTTGTGCTGAAAACCCCTTGAAGGGATGATTTTGCCCACAGCTGGTGTCACCATACCACATGACCAACTGATCAAACATTATGCTAGGAAGATTGTAGCAGACACACTTAGACAATCCTGGTGGGAGTGTTTGAGTTATGTGCTGACAATTTTGCAAGGTCTATCAAAATCACAAATCCCTTTAAGTTACCAGTTGCCCCTCTGGGAAATTATTTTACAACTAACCGTGCACATATGCAAGTGATACAGATAAAAGATTTAGGAGCAAAAGACTAGGAAAAACTACAAAGTCTATTTGTAGGGAACTAGTGTGATAAAGGAAGATCTGATGGCTTAGTGATAAGGAGTTGCACTGCCAACCCAAAGGTACACAGTTCAAGTCCCCCAGCTGCTCCACTGAGAAAAGGTGGGCAAAAGAAGGTCAGCTATAAGTTGGCTCCAACTTGATGGTACACAACAACAGACAAAGTATGGTATATTAGCACAGTAGAATATTAAGCAGCCACAAAAAGTGAGAATATATGCACAAATTTGCATAGAAAGATCATCAAGATATATTGCTAAAAGAAAAAATATACCCAAGGTACGGCATGTGTAAGATACAACTTTGCAAGGAAAGAGGAAAATAACCAGCCTTTATGTGTATCTGTATAACTGCGTACAAGGAGTTCTCAAAAAAGAACTTAAAAAAAATAAACTCTTACAGTAGTTAGCCATGTAAGCTATGTAAGCCATGTAAGGAAGAGAATGAGGGAGAAGTCTCCTATCATGCTTTTTGTGCTTTATTTTGTTCCGTTACTGTTGTTATGTGCGATGGAGTCTGAACCTCCAGTGAGTTTTCAGAGGCTGTAAGCCACACTGGAGGAGATTGCTCACCTTTCTCGCTTGGAGCAGCTGGTGGATTCAAACTGCCTGCCTTTGGGTGGGCAGTCCAGCTCCTTAACCACTAAGCAACTAGTTTTAGAACTTTATATATACAAGCATTTCTAAGAGATATGGCAGATTCAGGTCCAGAACACAATTACAAGACAAACATTGCAATAAGCCAAGTCACAAAATTTTGTTGTTGTTTCTATATGCATATAAAGTAATGTTTACACTATATTACAGTCTATTGAGTTTGTAAATGTCATTATGAAAACGTTTGAAATATTGCATGGTTGTCCAAAATGTGACAGAGAAACACAACGTAAGCACCTACTGCTGGGGAAATGGCGCCAATATGTTTTTCTATATAAACCTTCAAGTTTGTATAAAACCGCAACACAATTCATTACCATTGAGCTGGAACCAATTCATAACTGACCCTCCAGGAGATTTTTGTAAGTCTTACAGGAGGAGACTGCCCATCCTCCTGCCACAAAAACACTAGCAGAGTTGAACCTCGAGAGCAGCACAACCTTCATGTTAACAGCACAGATGCCTGGAGGATAGGCCACGCATGCTCCCTGAGTGCAATAAAGCAGACTGAAATCAAATAAGGAGTGCTTAGATTGTCTACTTTGAAATTCACCTTACAAACAAGGCAAAGGAATAAGTTCTCCGTGTTCTCTAGTGTTAGTAATTCTAATTGTGACACTCCTTGGCAATAATGCTCATGTTTCAAAGAAATTATTTGTGAATTATCAACGCAGAAAGGAAATGAGAAGAAATCTTTTGTGAGCCTTGAGCCTGAGCTATTCAGAATAAAGCACAAAGGGAAACATTTAAACAAGGCAGTGGCCTCAGCCAGAGTCAGAGGTGAGGTGTCTGTGTTGGCCCCTGGGAAGCCTGTGGAAAATGAGCATGTGTCAGGTACTGACAGGTGGCTGTACCCGAGGCCTTGCTCGGCCCTCATTCCAGAATGCCGCTGCCTAGACCTCAACACATATGTCGACATGCCACCCTTGTGAAGAACAAGTCAAACCAAAGACCATGAAGCAATGGAGTATTTTGTCACTGAGACACTACTGTCCCATCTGATGGCAGTGACAATGCAGAGCCTAACAGTGGAACAGAGACACAGCTTTGGGTGCTCATATAAGTGACCTTGCCTTTCAGAGAACCCATGGTAAAACCAACAAGCTGAGAGCATCCTCTAAGGAAAATGCCTCCAGAGACAGCTCATGAGCTTCTGGATCCCACTTCAATTTTGGCTCCAAAAGATGCCATAGGCTGGGCCAAAGCCTGCATGGCCTGATCCCCATGATGTGTGGGCCAAGGAGGGAACTGCTCTATCTGACCAACGATGCCAGGCCTAAAGCCAGGGATGCTCCTCTGGAAGCCTGTGATGCTGGCTTCCCACAAGGCAGATCCTTCCCCTTCCACGGCACGTTATCCCCAAGGCCCTCTCCTTCCAGTGGCCTCACTCAATCCTGCCAAAGTTGGATCTTGGTCTCAGTTCCCATGACCTCCACAAGCAAGAGATTACAGTCACAGAGGCAAGAGATCACAGTCACAGAGACAAGAATCACTTTCAAGAGACTTCTCTCTGGCTACCAAAATTTCCCTTATTCCTAATGCCCCATTCTGCCAGGTAAGCCCAAAACTCTCAATAAAGCCACCTTCTTGTTGCCAGGTCTAGTTTCCTGACTAAGACCTGGCCTGCCCCACTGGCCTGAGCCTTCCCTCCAGCAGCTCCAGCAGACATGCCTCAATTCTGCCCTCCACAGGTGGTGTCTTCCAGCCTGCCAGGCTGTTCTCCCACAGAGGTCTTCTTGTACGACCTTCCCCCACAGGATTCACAGGCCAGGCTCATTCCACTGCTCAGAACTCCTCATGGCAAGGTCGCTGTCTGCTCTCTGCAGAGGGCCCAGCACAGGGTGAGCCTCAGCGTATGGCTCTCAGTGCATGTACAGCGGGTCCATGGAGACCCTTCACCCTGAGGACAGCACACATACTCTGAGCTCAGGCAGCCATCAGAAGAGGACTGGCTCTGTCCTGCTCTGGCTGTCTGAAAGTCAGCCATGTCACCTGCCAGGCTGAGCTGGGGAGTAAGTCTAAACTATGGGAGTGAAATAACTAGAACAGAAATAATGAGGATGTGAAGAAAACAACCAATGTTGCTGATCATTATGTCTAGAAATTGTAAAATGGGAGCCAGTTTTGCTGCAAATATTCTTTTAAGAGTAAAATGTTAATTTTGGAAAGGAAAGACAGTCCAAGTTGCCGATGGCCCAGACACTCTGAGCGGGGACTGGAAGCTGAGAAAAGGGGCCTCGCTGATCATTCACTCCCACTGCGACTGTTCCTCCTGCTCCTGCCCCACCTGTCCTGTTAAGTGGGGAGGGAGGCAAAGGCTCCTCTGTTAGTTTGTACAGAAAATGGCAAAAGGCTACCACTTCCTTAGGTTGGTCCAGGACACTGAGGCGCCCCTATATGTAAAATCATTTTCTTATTCATTCATTAATCAAATATGGATCAAGTGCCTACTCTGTACCAGGTAATACATTTTTAAAAAAAGAGAGAGAGAGAAAGAAAAGAGTGATGACCAACACAGACCTTTCCTTTCAACCTCAAGAGAGCAGCCAACATTTAGTCAAGAATTACACAGAAAAGCAGCTGACTACTAGCAGTGATTAATGCTATGCAGGATAAAAGCATGTAGAAAGACGCACACAGGGGACAGAGTATGACCTCATCTGGAGAGGGTCAGGGAAGTTTTCAAAAGGGAAGTCATGCCTGAACTGAGCGAAAAGGATGAGAAGGCCACAGGGAAGGTGCATGGCAGTGGAGGGAACATGCCAGCAGAGGGACCTGTCCTTACAAAAGTCTTGAGCTAAGATGAAAGAGCAGAAGCAGTGAGTTGGGAGAGGGCCTGGACACCCCTGGACAGGCAGGCAGGGGTCAGCCCAGGCAGCTCTGGAGACTATAGCAAGGATCTGAGCCATGCTGTGAGAGACTGGGAGCTCCAGACAGGAGGCAGGGCCACACCCTCATCTGTCATACTGTGTGCCACGTCCCTATGATGCTATGCCCAAGGTATTGCAAATGCCAGCAGAGTTGTCCACAGTACACAGGTTTCAGGAGAGCTTCCACACTAAGATAGATTAGGGAAAAAAGTCTGAGTATCTGATTCCAAATATCAGCCAGTGAAAAATCCTATGGGTCCCAGGGTATCATCCAAGACTTTGATTCCCTGAGGATGAATCGTGGAGGGAGGGTGTGTCAATTGGTACATCAAGTTTGGTGAAGGAAAGAGCCAATGAGGGCATGAGAGACCCTCAGTGGACACTCACACATGCAGGCAATTGTGGGGTGAGGTAGAGTCACGCAGCATTCTGCTTTGCACAGTTACCACGAGGCAGCATCAACTCAACAGGCCACAAATAACAGGGTCTGTTAGTGTCTAAAAGTCAGTAACTGTGTGGTGTGTGAAGGAGTTGCAGTGGAGTCAGCCTGCGGAAATCCAGGGTGGTGATCCAGGCTGTCATATGGAACAGAAATCATTCTTTATTAGCACAAAGGTACCGTTTTCCCAGGAAAGACTCTGCCTCTGAGTGCTCATGCTTCCTCCTCCAGGATGCCTTCCGTCATGCCCCCAGCCAGTTCTCAGATCCTTTTCTGACAGCTCTGACCACTTCTCATCTATTATATTGGAAGTCTAGTTCCCTGAGGCCTTCATTCACACACCGCACTATGAGCGCTTTCAGGGCAAAGACTGCACGCAGAGTTCATTCATCTCTGCATGCCCCACAGGGAACATGGAATAAATGAACAAACCAGTAATCCTTAAGCAAACCAAATACATTCTACATGTCTGGTCTGCACACATGGGGATCCTTCTCCTATATCTCATCTCATTCATTCTTCCTTCACCCAGCCTAAAGGATCAAGCACTGTGCTAAAGTATGGGAGATGCCGCTGCTGCTGGATGTAACCATCAAGTCAGAAACGACTCGTAGCTAACACGCCAGTGGGTTTTCAAAGCCTGAAAGGGTATTGCCCATCTTTCTCCCACAGAGCAGCTGGTGCATTTGAATCACATTCCTTTGGGTTACAGTAGATCGTGAAACCAGCAGAGCTCCCTAATTTAAGCACTATAACTGCTAAGAAAACAAACAGGTTCATCTTGGAGAGGGTTAAACCGGGCTGCTCCTTGGAGTCAAGGATTCTGAGACTTCGTATGACATACTTTGGACAGGTTGTAAGAAGGGACCAGTCTTTGCAGAGGAACGTCATGCTTGGGAGGGTGGAGGGACAGCACAGGAGGGGAAAGTCCTCTATGAGGTGGATTGATTCAGTGACTGGGGTAATCGGGATGGGTGTATTGGAGACAGTGCAATTGGCAAAGGACAGAGCAGTTTAGGGCTGTTGTATATAGGGTCGCTATGAATTGCAAGCAACTCGACAGCACATAACAACAACAAGAAGGAAAAGAAAATGTCAGCTTGGTTGCAGTCCAGTGGTGGAGACAAATGTTTGTTTGTTTGTTTGTTTTCCTAAAAAAAAACAAAAAAAAACATTAAACCCATGAAAAGGCAAACCTCCACCATGGTAAGCACTCTGACCAAAAAACCACCCATCTGGTGTTCAGAGGGCAGAGATGTGGCTGGTCTGCCCATTTGTAGGTGCTACAGCATGGTGAGTACACAGTGATGCTCAGAGTCAGCTACAAAATGAAGACAGCAAACTCACCCCTGCATGGAAGTAGATCTGAACCTCCAGGCCTGTGTGTTAACTTCTGTCTGACTTAATCCTGGAATGTGGTCTTGGAGGGAGGCTATGTAAATGTCCAACCCCATTTTATTCCAGGGAGAAAAATCTGGACTCACCATGAGAATCATACGTTTAAATATATGGACAGACATGGGCAAAAGTACAAAGGTATACAGGGGTCATGGTATCTTTAAATCTTTTTTTTTCCCTACTCCAAATCAAATAATATGTAATAGACCCAGTGCTGGGGTTAGTCAACCATGGCTCGCAGAATTAACATTCTGGAAGCTAGCTTCAGGGGAGCAAGGGGCAGGAAGCCCCGTCTCGGGGAGCAAAGAAATGCTGGCTTTAAATTTCAGGTTAAACCAATGTTATTCACAACCTGGCTTTGAAGCTAAAAGCTTTACACAATCGGGTCTGGTCACGCAAAGGGGGAGGAAACAAAACAGCCTGAGATTCCCATCTGTCAGGAGAAAGCTGTCTGCTGTGTGTCTTAGAAGATCATAAACCCATTGCGTTTTCTTCAGAGCACAGCAGATTCAGGGAGTTTGCATTTTTCTTGCGGATTTCAGTTTGTTTCTTTAAAAATCATCAGGCACTTATGTCTGCAGATGCTCGCTGGGAGAAACAAACAAACAGAAATGTCCGCAATCCCTTCTGATATCATGGCCTTTGGGATATAACCCCCAACTGGGGGCTGAAGAGCCCCAGGAAAGGGAGCTGGGATACTAAATGAATCTCTAGCCTTTCTCAGAACCCTAATTCTTCACAGAGCCTAGTCAGAGCCACCTGTGTCCTCACAGTCACAGCTCAGCATGGCAGGGTGGCAGCAGGACACACTGGGAAAAGGCTTGGGAGGGGGCAGTACTGGGTTCTAGCCCAAGCTCTGCCCTTACCCTCTGTATGAGTTGAGGCACCCTCCCTCGGCCTCAAAAGGACAGCCAATAATATTAAGTGGAGTCTGTCATCTCTAACTTTTTTCCCCCTCAAAACCCTTTTATGTCACCTACCTTAGAGTCTGTTGGCTGAATAATATCAAATAAGCATGAACTTGTTTTTCAGTTGAGTGTTAGGCTGCTATCAGAAAGGACTTTGGTCTGAAACTGGCAGCCACTTTCTGAGTGAAAGATGAGGTGGGCAGTCTCCTCTGAAAACTGATGGAGGTGGTCAGGAGTCGGAACTGACTCAACTGCAGGGTGTCTGACTTTGGTTTGCTTCCCTATACAGTTTTTATGCGCCCCCGCCTTGCCCCCATCCCCAGCAATATTCATTCTACCCGAATGTCTGAGTTAGCCATGGGATCCCATTCTGCTTGCCTTAGAAATGGACACATGAGGGAAGCCTGTCAGGGAGAGAAAATCAAAGACGGAAAGAAATAGTCTAATTTTTCTTCACTACTGTACTTTACACTTAAGCCTTTTAAAATTGTGAAAACAATTCAATTCCCAGAACCTATCACGTTTTTTATTAACTATACTACCACTCGCATTCCAGTCAGAGTCCTAGTCCGATCAGCTACTCAGGTTTCCATGAGGACCAACAATCCCTCTCAGTTTACTACTTACATCCCAGGACTCCAGCACTCATCATGCACCCCGACTTGCCTCTCGGGTGAGGATGAGGGGACAGGGCCAGCTGTTGGCTGAGTCCAGAGCTAGGGTGGGTTGGAACCTTCAGCTGGTTATGACCTGGAGCATTTCCAACCTGGGCCAAGTGACACCATGAAGCTTGGGGTTGGTCTCAGGTGGCTGTAGTGGTTAATTCTAAAAGCAATTTTGAAGGCAGAGGCCAGCCAAATTTAGATCAAGCTAATTCGCAGCTGTAAGATATTGTTCCAGATGCAAAGGATGAGGGCAGTAGAGGCTCCAGAAGTTATCCTCAGGAGGGGCTATGTGCGGTCACAGATTATAAAGGGAGAGGCAAGGGCTTTTCCCTGAAGATACATTAGCAAAATGTCCTGTTTAAGAACAGAGAGCTATATCATCATCCATCCTAATCAAAGAAAGAAGGGGTGCTGATAGAGATAATGGGGACACAAGCTCCCTGAACCACTTGACCTCACCTTGGATGGAGCCTGCTCAGTCCCAGCCACGGTACCACAATCTTTTTGCATCTTTTAACTTGCTTGATTCTCAGAATGCCTGTGCAAGGTATTCATCAGCTTCTCCTTTCTCCCCATTTCACAGATGAGGAAACTGTGGCTTAGAGGTGGAGTAATTTTTCCAAGGTCACTTGGTGAAGTTGGAATTTGTACCTAGGTCTCTTTTCTGCAGATCTAGAGCTCTTTCCAACCTTCCTTTTTTAAAAATTTTTATTATTTTCTGTGTGTGTACCGTCAAATCGGATCTGACTTGTACAGGAGGAGATTATCCCTCCTTCTCCAGCAGAGCATCTGGTGGATTCAAACCACGTACCTCTGGGATTACAGTGCAGCTTCTTGCCACTAGGCTGCCAGAACTCCCTTCCAACTGTCCTTTAATCTTCAAGTCAGATAGGAAGTCTGTTATGTGCCATCACATGGACTGCAACTCATAGTGACTCTATATACAATAGCTCTGAACTCTGCTCTATCCCGAGCCAATCTCATTGTCTCTGACACACCTATCCATTAACCCCCATTACTGTGTCAATCCATCTCATGTGAGGTCGTCCTCTCCTGTGTTGTCCCTCCACCTTTCCAAGCATGATATCCTTCAAGGATTGGTCTCTCCTGGTTATGTGCCCAAAGTATATGAGATGGAGCTTCAAAATCCTTGCCTCCAAGGAGCAGCCTGATTTCATCCTCTCCAGGGTGAACCTGTTTGTTCTGTTGGCAGTCCATGGTATGGTCAACACTCTTCTGTAGCACCACAACTCAAAAGCATCAATTCCTCTTTTATCATCCTTAGTCATTGTCCATCTCAGATGCCTAACAAGTAATTGCAAAGACCATGGATCAAGTGCACCTTAGTCTTTAGATTAACATCGTTGCTCCTCAGTACTGTCAGCAGATTTTCCCAGTGCAATTCATCTTTTAATTTCCTGGATCCTGGTACCAAGAATGTCAACTGTGGAGCCAATCAAGCTGAAGCTGTTAACAATCTCAATCTCTTCTCCACCTATCATGATGCTGCCAATTGGCCCAGTGGTGAGAATCTTTGTTTTCTTGATGTTGAGCTTCAATCTATATTGAAGGCTGCAGTCCTTGACCTTCTGCAGCAAATGGCTCAGGTCCTCCTCAGTTTCAACAGGCAAGGTTGTATCATCTGCATAGCGCAGGTTGTTGATGAGCCCTCTTTCAATCCTGATGTCACATTCCTCCTTATAGAATGATCTATTCCGCATATAGATTGAAAAGGTGTGAAGATAGGATTCATCCCTGACACCTACCTTTTCTGATTCTAAAGGAAGACTAAAGCCCTTCATTTCCTCTTTGGCGCACTGGGAACAATTACAGAGCAGGACAATCCATGAGTTATTGTAAGAATTAGATGAGATTATCCATGTGACAGTTTTCACGCAATGCCTGGCACAAAATTAACATTCCAAATATGTTAGTTGTGACCATTTTCATGATTAAAATGTTTCCAAGGCTCTTCTTGGACAACTCTCAAACCTCCAGCACCCCCTCATCTGGTCTAGTACCCCACTTGCTTCACCATGGTAGTCCCTCCACTCATTCCTCAATGTCCTTCCAACAGGCTGCCTCAAGCAGTCCTTCACTGTCAATCCCCACTACCAGCATCCATTATTCCCTCAGTTAGCACACTCTTCAGGCCCTGCTCAAGCCTCACCTGAAAAGTCATTTTCTCTCTGAAAATGTCTTCAAGCCCAAAGACAGAATTCACTGCCCTTCAGTCTGTGTGTCCTGAACAAGTTGCATGGACCACTGCTGTGGCTGGGATCTTGGCCCTCACAAGCATTCAGTTCATGCAGTCAGTCCTCTTGGCATCTCCTAGTTTATAACCGAGGAAACCAGTGGAGAGAGATGAAGTAACTTGCTCAAGGTCACACAGCAAAGTACTTGCACATCTCTTATCATGCTTAGAGTAAAACTTCGGTGGAGGCAACAAGCACACCGATGAAGAATGGGCACTCTGAACTCCTGACTCAACAGCACCTAACAAAAACAACAAGAGTATGAGTTCCAGCCTGAATTCATGCTGACCCAGGTTCAAATCTCCACTCTGTCTCTTAAAAAACTGTGATGAACCTCCCTGATCATCATTTTCTCACCTTACAAATGGAATAATATGGTATCTGCTAAGAGGTAGCAGTAGGATAGAAAACAGAAAATTAGGATAGAAATATGTGTGTGTGTGTGTGTGTATGTGTGTGTGTGTATACACATATACATATACATATACATATACATATACATAATGTTGTTGTTGATTGCTGTCAAGTCGAACATGACTCATATGAACACAAGGCCTGAAGCCTTTCTATATCAAAGTTCATAGAGTTTCCAGAGGCATGTTGTTTAGGAAGTGGATACTTACCCTTAGGTTTATTTAGGGCTGCCTAAATCAACAGCAGTGGGATTTATGCTTACATATTAAGCCACAGAGAACAACATATTTTCTTAAAAGTCTTATTAATATCTTTTAGACTGTTAGGATAGCAATAATTTCTTTCATTTCTAGTCTTATACTAATTTTCCTCTTAAACATTACTCATTTTTATCATAAAATCAGAAGTGTTATATGGAATTCATATATTGTTGTTATTGTTAGATGCCGTCTAGTCAAGTATGAATCATAGCAATCCTATCATCAAGAGAGATCGACTCATAGCTGACCCCTCATCTGTGTTTTCAGAGGTTACACAGGAGGAGACTGCCTGTCTTTCTCCTGAGGAACAGTTGGTGGATTCAAACCACCTTGCTTTGAGATAATAGTACAACTTCTTACCACTAGGCCACCAGAGCTCCCTCAAGAGTGCAGTAGCATTATGAAAGAGTTTGAAATAATGTGAGGTTTAACAAAATGTGTCACGGACACAGGAAGTGAACACATGCTGTTGAGGAAATGATGCCAATAGACTTCTTTGACAAAGAATTGTCACCAAACTTGCTTCAGTTTGTGAAAAACACATTATCTGAGGAATATAATAAAGCGAAATGCAATAAAATAAGATATGGTGTATGCATGCTCTGACTTCAACAGCAAAAGTGCTACTAATTCTACTGAAAAAAAATTTATGGAATTTCTGTTTTATGCATAGTGCTGTTTAGGCTTCCTAAGTGACTGGGGGCTAACCGGGAAAGGGACCACCTGAGTGGGGATTGGGCCAGTAGGGGCAAATGATGCTGAGACAGGAAAGTGGCCATCCAGGCCCAGGTAACAGGATCTGTTAGCAAACATTTCCAGAGTATCTACCAGGAGCCAGGGCCATGCCAGGCATGAGGGTGGCAGGACTGGAAATATCCCGTGGCAGCCCAGAACCAAAATCAATGTTCCGGGTGATTTTATAAATTCCATCCTAAACTTGGACTGCAGACTGAGAGAACACTAAGTGGCACGGAGGAAAATTCCATTGGATCTGCCATTATTCAGCCATTAGTTTCACTCAATCTTTCTTCTCAGAGAGGAAAAACGCAAAATTGTAAAATTGCTAGATACGTTCGAGTTCAACCAGAGTGAATGTGATTATGCCGTCTGTTACCAATGAGTCAGAGGCTGTCACGGAGGGAGAAGCATGAAAGATCTGCTGGTTTCACACATTCAGAGATAGCAAAGGGATGTGTCCAGCATCAGTTGGCAGATTGGAGGCCAAGCTGGGCTTAGGACAATGAAGGATCAGGGGTCTCGAGTTGAGTGCACTGAACAAATGCCTGGCCCCTAAACTTGAGTAAAGGATGCATTCACTTAGATGAAAAGAGATGATGTTGTAGAATAAATGCTAAGAGCCAAACAGAAGTCTTACACCATTCTAAGAACCTCTCCTGTACATAGTCTTATGATAGCAAGCCTATTACTGTTCCCTCCCTTTTAACAGATGAGGAAACTGAGATTAAGGAGGTTAAATAACTTACTTCAGGTCACATAGCTAAGAAGAGGAGGATCTGGGATCTGAAAAAGCAGTCTAGCTCCAAAGTTTGCTCTTAACTCTACACTAAATCACTCCACTTAATCTCTTTTTTTTTAAATGATATTATATTGCGTATTTGGTGAACATTGTTATTGTTATATACTGTCAAGTTGGAAATGAATTATAGCTGACCCGCTAGTGGGCTTTCAGAGGCTGAAGATCACATTGGAGGACACCACCCATCTTTCTCTCTCAAGGCCACTGGTGGATTCAAACTATATGCCTTTAGGTTGGCAGTGCAGTTCATTGTCACTAGGCTACCAGAGCTTGCCTACATCTTAAGAGGAGGAAGTGAGCAAGGGATTTGGAAAAGTCTCCTAGAAGAACTGAAAAGTGGGTCTTAAAGATAAGTGGGAAAGGAAGGACCCTGAATGACACAGTTTGCACGCAACGATTAACCTAAAGATTGGTACTTTGAACTCACCCAGAGATGCTATGGCAGAAAGATCTGGTAATCTGGTACCCTAAAGATTAGAGCAAGAGAAGCCTATGGAGTCAGTTCAACTCTAACACACAGGGTCTAGTTAGAAAAGGCTAGACAGCAATGAGTTAAGAAAAAGTTAGCCAAAGAGAAGGGTAGAGAAGGAGAAGGAAAGATGTCCAAATCAGAAGGAACATATGTCAAGATCAAAGGGCATGTAAAAGAAGGGCACGTGGAAACTGGCTATAATTAAGAATGAATAAAATGAAGGAATGGAAATGTGATGGGAACAGAGCACAGCAAAGCTCTGTGTAGCTGCTCAGCACCATTATTCAGGGGTAAACAACTGCACTGCCAACCCAAAGGCTACGATCTGTTTTCCACAGGAAAAATAGAGGCCGTCTCCTTCAATGCAATTTACTGCCTCTGAAAACCCTCCAGAGTGTCAGCTTTGAGTTAGTTCCACCTTGACAGTACATAACAACAATAATATATACTCTGCCGAATTGAACTTCCTGTGAGATTACAAACTAGTCAGACCTGCAAAAGTTCCTCTCTCCCATAGAGAAAAGAAAAGGCTGGGAGGCCCACTCACATATGGTAACTTGAAGTCAAGGGGAAAGTACTGACCAATAAGTCAGACATAGAGTAGGATGAAGGCAAGGATTCTAAGCCACCTGGGCTCAGGTCCACAACAATATATACCCCAATGTACAAACAATGCAAATACGTTATAAAGCTCTCATGGTGTTGGTATAATGAGATGGGGTTTCTGTGTTTTAAACAAATCAAGATGACCTCAATGAATAAGCAGGAAGTAATACCTTGAGCATTGCCACAGGCCAAGTCTGTTCTCTCTAATCCACACTGTCCAAGTTCATTACCTTGTACAGTGATACCTAATTACTCTACCTTACAGAGAGATACACACACTAATTAGGAAGGATGTTAACCACTATAGTGAAAATATTCCAAAGCAAATGAAATATTACTAGAAGCAAAAGGTGATTTGTTTCTGCGAATCGTGCTTTTAAATGAGATCAAAGAATGCTAAAGGCTGTATTTTAATTATACCTGGAAGGACTTTTTATGCGTGTGTGTGCCCTGCCCCTTTTTTAGCTTCTATGCACATAGCAGGCTGCTCCTATCACCCCATCAAGCAATAATAAATAAATAAAAGGGTTTAAAAATCATATATATTTACTCTGATATTTTTGCATTACCCCCATTTGGGTTTTTAAATTACTGCCTTTATTTTTTCCCCCAAGGACAATATAACTAAAAAGAAGGTTCATATTTTGAAGTGTATCTATCTGATCAGTGCACAAATGTTTTCAGGAGAAATCACTATATTTCTCCCAGATGGGTACGGGTTTTGTCATAGATCAAAGTGAGAGGGAGGAAAAAAAGATAAATCATCAGAGATCCAAAAATACTTTTCATTTGGAGAAGATATCAGGCCATTTCGATGGGGCTGATGGAGTCCCTGTTCTGTCTCCATTACTAGCAGCAGGCAGCCCCAGCCAGGAGCCAACGACTGAGATTATATTCCCCATAAGATGGTCCCCGATATATATATATATATATATATGATCTTCAACCTCTATTGATTGACCAATTTCACAAGCAAAGACTGGTGAAATGAAGCTGAAATGAACATCATGCTTTAACTCATTGAACCTATCAGGCCTGAGTTAATCTCACTGTCCACTGTCTCTGATAGAATTCAATTGATCAATCATGTTTCGGTGATAGTACCATTTCACTGGCTTATTGCTTCTTCATTTCAGAGCTTGACCTGTTAGATATACTCAGACTGGCTTGACTCCTCTTGGATACACAGAGATCAGCCTCTGTCTGCCAACGTGTGTCATCTCCTGTCCCAGTTGAAAAGAACTTGAGAGGATTTTGTGTATATCATTGTGTGTTTTTTCCATCAAACACACTCACATTGATGGTGGATTTGTGATGGCATGAAATGAGCAAACACAAATTATAAGAAGGGTTCTTCACTCTGCAAGGAAGCACAGGCAAATCCCCTTTTACATAGGTGCACTGACTTGTTTAGATTCTGAACTAGAAGAGGCACTTTCTCGTATTATATTGGCATGCATGTGTGTCTAGTCAGCAGGATGAGGCACATCTGAAAATGATAACAACAGCAATAGCCACTTCACAAAGATCTATTCACACTGAGCTTTACATTCACCAGTTCATCTGATGCCAACGATAACCTCTCGAAGATGGCAAGAGAGCCTCATTTTCAGTTTACAGGTCAGAACAGACTCAGAGAGGGGGGAGTGACTTGCCCAAGACCACACAGCACAGTTATCAGGCAAAGTGAGAGGGAAAGCACAGGTGTCTCAGAATTTGGCAAGTTTCTTTATCTCTGACTAATTAAAAGAAAGCAATATCTTTACAACTCAATTCAGAGGATTTTAGTGTTTAAAGTAGATGCCAATATGACCTGAAGCTTCTTTAAGCAGCCTGCAAACTAGCCTAGATGCAATTAACAGTTGTCCAAAGTTTCCAACTCACTCAGCAGCTTATCTGGCAAACCTAGATCCCAGGTCCTCAACCCAGGACTCTTCCTTCCTTTGTTGTTGCTAACGTAAAGTGCTATCAAGTCAACCGACAGCTCAGAGTGATCTTAAGAACAATGGCTCTGAGCCCTGCCCTGTGCCTTCCTGACCATCAATGACATACCAGAGCCCACCATTAAAGAGTCACTGTGTCAATCCATCGCATTGAGGGTCTTCCTCTCCTTCACTGAGCCTCTACCTACTTTGCACACATGATGTCCTTTTCTAAGCACTGACCCCTCCTGTTGTTGTTGTTTTTGTTGTGTGTCTCTGAGTCAAAACCAATCCATAGCTGACCCTCCAAAAGGTTTTCAGAAACAATCTCATGGGAAGAGATTGCTCATCTATCTCACGCAGAGCAGCTAGTGGATTCCAACTGCGTGCCTTTGGGTTGGCAATGCAAATCCTGACCAATAAGCCACCAGAGCTTCCTGGTCCCTCTCAGGCCTCCTTAATTTACTTTAAGCCAATAAGCTCCTATCAACAAGGAGAAATTTACTCTCCATTGTCAATATGGCCCAACATGTTACTATGGTTCCTTGGTGGCATTTCATTTTATTCTCTACTTGGAGCCAAGACACTGTGCTTTGGAAAACTTGAGGAAAAGGGCTTTGCTGCTGAGGGGAGGTGGCTCTTTAGGGCCAAAGGCTGAGCGTGGCATGCAGGCCTCCGGGGGAGGCCAGGACAACGACTACAAGTAAGCCTTGCATTTGCTCAGAGCTGGCAGAGTCTGCAAACACATGAATGGGTTTTCCTTGGCTCTCAGGGAGTTGGGGAGAAATGACTAATGAAACAGGAGACTGGGCCAGGAGACTAAAGCCAAAAGATAGTAGTGGATGTTAGAGGTCGATTGGGATGGGGCTTTAACTTCCAGGGTGTCCACTGTATCATGCTGCCTACCTTCCCCACAAAACAACAGTCTACTTTTAACAATCTAATCCTTATATTCCAGATCCCCCAAGTCTCTATTTCAAATAGTTGGTTCCTTGTCTCCTCATCATTCAAAACTCATTCTAAACGTTGATGAAAGGAAGGTCCATGGTTTGGATCTGGTCATAGTGTGGAAACCCATTGGAGAGGGCAAAGAATTAGGGAACTGATAAGAAAGAGATGTTGCCAGAGTAGCTACAAAGCAGAGGGGGGCAGATTTAGGAGAGGAGCAAGAGAGAGGATCCGCAGGAGTTACACACCAATAAAGCTTCCTGTTAGAGGTTCTAGGCTGCCATATACTGATGCTAAAGTTACTCTGAGCAAAAACCACAGTCTATCATGGCTTGTAAGGTCTTACTGGATCTGAGCCCCTCTCAGTTCTATCTTTCTGACCTTACTTTCTCTTCCTCCCTTCACCTATTCCATTATAGTCACATCAGTTTCCTTCCTCACTGTTCTTCAAGCAAGTCAAGTACTCCCTGACTTCAGGGTCTTTGCACTTGCTGCACTCTTTCCCCAAAACACTCTTTACCA
Organism: Elephantulus edwardii; assembly: GCF_000299155.1. Taxonomy (NCBI): domain Eukaryota; kingdom Metazoa; phylum Chordata; class Mammalia; order Macroscelidea; family Macroscelididae; genus Elephantulus; species Elephantulus edwardii. The sequence continues at coordinate 1,735,241 of NW_006399802.1, forward strand.
GCTATCTGTTGGGCTAACTTCTTCTTGCCTTAGGGTCTCTCTCGAATGTCATCTCATCATTAGGAACCCCCTCCACAGCATATGCCCTATCCCACCGCCACCTGCTTCTCTTTCTCTCTCTCTCTCTCTCTCTTTCTCTCTTTCTCTTTCTCTCTCTGCTTCTCTAGCTCGCCTTGTTACCTACCAGAGCTCTTAACAATACACTGTATATTTTTCTTACTTATTTGTTGTTGTTGTTGATTGCCATTGAGTTCAGCATGACTCATAGAGACCCTATAAACAAAAGGCCTGAAGCCTTTCCATAACTATCATCATTTATCAAAGTCCATAGAGTTTCCAGAGACATGTTGTTTAGGAAGTGGATGCCACTCATGCTTACTTATTTATTTGTCCCTAATTAGAATGTCACCTATGAAGCCAATGATTTCTGTCTCTGTCTCGTTCATTGCTATGTCTCCAAACAACTAGAAAAGTGTCTGCCATGTAGCAGAAACACAATGAATATTTGTGAAGTGGATGGATGGGAGTGCCATATGAAGTCATCAGAAGGTGGGCATTCCATTGAAACCGGAAAATGAAGGGCACACAGGGGCTAGGAGCCCATTGGTGAACTCTCACTTAGAAAGAGTGGACACTCTCTCCCTGGGGACATCTATCTGATGCTCTCCTCCTATGCCTGGCCTGAGGCTCAGAAAACAGGTCTTCTTAAGGAAAAACAAAGGAGCTACCAATGCGGCCACATTGCCTTGGGAGTATCTAAGTGACACTTAGTGACACAAACTGTGAACTCTGGTACTGCCACTTGCCAGCCATACGGCCTTACACTTCCCATGCTTCATCAGTGCAATGGAGTCAGTAAATCGTGCCATGCCTACGCACTGAGTGAGGGGAAGCAAGCCCATGGTACGAGTAAGCTTATCACACGAACTGACTAGGACAGAGTATGGACAGAAAGGAAGTCATCTGATTAAAACAGACAAGACGTGTACAAAGAGGGCTACCAGACTAAGCTTCAGCCCTTGGTTCAAGCAGTCATTCATCTTTTGCAAGTGCTCTGATCCAAACAAAGCCCTGTGAGGAGGGAATTCAAACCTGGCCCTTGCAAAGCTCATTCTCTAGAAGGGAAACAAGGCCTAATGAGGGGATTGTGATTTAAGGATAAAGTATCCTGAACCCTCAGAGATCACCAAATTGCAGGCAAAAGATGAACAGAAATAGAGAAAACCTACTGGGGAAAAGGGGAAGTGTCAAGAAACCCTTCCTGGAAGATGCAACATTTGAGCCAGGAGTTGAACTTACAGACAAAAGAGACAGACAGAGGATATGCCAGACAGAGATAGAATGTGGATAAGGCTGTGTTCACCAACCAAGGCTCCTCTGGGAGCTTGGACCACCTGGAATAAAGAAAGTCTTATAGCTTTCATAATTTCAGGGCTAGGCTATTTTTCCAGCTCCAGGTCCTACACACAAGTTCATGACACATGCAGGGTTTTCCTGTTAACAGAGGCACAGAACTCCTCAAAGAAAAAGATCCTAGAAAGACCATCTCAGTGAGAGTGATACTGTTACTGCCCAGGGAGTGTATGTCATGAATCTGTGAGTTATTATTGCAACGGCATTCACTAAATGGGCCAGGAGTGCTACCCATCACAGCTCAGCATGGTGAGGACCTGCCCGCGTCCCACACATCTTTAAATGGCCTACCAGGTCCTTTCATCAGGTTGGTGAAAATTCTCTTGATAAATATTAGACCATAAATGTTACTCTATTTTACTTATATACACAAACTTGCTGTTATCATTTAGGTTGACTTTCCTAGGACCACAATCACCTTATATACATGGAGGGAAGGCTACACTCTGCTTTGGGTAGATTTTTTTTAAGACATATCTACTCTTTCAGAAAATCAGTCTGCTGATAGTAATACTACAAGAGAGATTTATACTGCCAGAAAACACAGCTGCTCACATTTGTAGCTGCTAAAGTCATGGCGATTCTACACATAACTGAAAGTAACTGATATGTTTTCTAGGATAGGCATGCCTAAGCATTTACATAATGAAATAAATCCTTTTTTTATTATTTTATGTCTCTTTCCCTTTCTGTTGCAGTTGAGGCATTATACTGGTATTTTAAAATTATATATGTAGGTAGGTTAAATTTTCTTCCTATTTAATTTTTGGGTAGCAAAGGAAGAGCTGTGAAATAATTGCTTTAAAGAGAGGGCATTGGGTCAAAGAGATTTAAAGTCACTGTAGATAATTTCCCAGGGCCCTCCCACTCCCCTACACTGGAAGGACCATCTCAATCTGCTTCCCGAAGAGGCGGTATCTTCTTTTCTAGGAGAGAAATGGCTCATTGTCAGGCCCCATTTGAGGAAAAGCAAACCAAAAATGAATTTACTCCCTCAATCATGAATAGTGAGGGCTTGTTCCTAAGAGACAAGGCCTGGGTTCTCTTTTCTCTCTTTAAAAACCATTTCCCAAATACAGTAATGTGTCCCAGGCTGTGCCAAAAAGGATCTTAGGTTCTGCAACAACTTCCCTTTCATGCTGGGGTCTTCTCTTTCTCACCTGTCTGTACCAAGATAAAGAGGCAAAAAACCTAGCCTCATGAAAAAGGGCATCACAAAATCACTGCTCTTTCTGCCCAACAAACATGCAGAATGTGTTTTGGGGCTCTGAGAGCAAGGGAAGTGGGCCTAAAACTGGAGTGGGATGGAAAAAAAAAAAGAAAGGAGGGAAGGGTTAGGGGCTTAACATCCCACCTTTGCCACTTGCAGAGTCCTCAACTCTGGAACCACCGTGCTCAAGTTTAAATCCCAACCCTGTAATTCACTGACTATATTATTGACCCTCTTTATGCCTTAGTGGGAGCTCTGGTGGCCTAACCAGTAGGGAGTTGCACTTTTAACTCAAGTACAGGTAGTTTGAAACCATCAGCTTTTTCTAAGGGAGAGAGGTGGGCAGCTCCTGCCATGTGATATACAGCCTCTGGAAAAAAACACTAGAAGGTCAACTGTGAATCAATTTCAATTGGATTGTAATAAGTTTATGTTCTTATGCCTTAGGGAGTTCTGGTAGCCTAATGAGTAAGGAGTTGTGCTGCTAACCCGTAAGCTGGCAACCTCCCTGGCAGTTCAAATCCACCAGTTTCTCTAGCTCTTGAAAATTCTCTGAGGGTCAGTTCTGATTCCATGGAAGTAAGTTTTCATTTTGGGATAGTTTGAGAAGTGTTCTGGTTTTTTGGTTTGGTTTTTTTTTTTTTTTTAGGGGGGGTTATACCTTAGTTTTTCCATCTGCAAAATTGGAATGGTTGAATTTTTATACATCTTCAGGCTCATATAAGTCACATTGTAACTGCTTCATAAGCTTTGACTATAAACCTCATAGAGTTGAGGAAGGTAGGCACCTTCCCTTCTCCCACTCAGGCCACTCTGATGACATTACAAGATCAGGAAACATTAGGCTATGTATGAGCAAAAATCTGGGGCTCCAGCTCCCCTGCAGTTTAATTATACTGAAGTGGGCCTCAGGGACATCAATGCCAGATCTCCCATTTTACAGATGGAAACACTGAGGTTCACAGAGGGGAATTTTGACATTTCAACAGTCTCACAGTGCATTATTATCTCTCCTGCACACTGGTCACTAAGTTACCTAAAGAAAGGGGCCTGTGATTTTAGAGAACCTAAAAATAAAAACCTTAAAACTTAAAAACCTTAAAAAACAACCTTATTGTTTGCCCATGAGTCAGAACTGATTCGTAGTTGACCCTCCAGTGGGTTTCCAAAGGCAGTAAATTGCATGAAAGGAGATTGTCCATCATTCTCTGGCAGAGCAGATAGTGGTTTTGAACTGCATGCCTTTGGGATTAAAGTGTAGCTTCTTACCACTAGGCCACCAGAGCTCCCTAACACATGGTTGGAACAAAATAAACTTTTTTTTCAGTGAGTAAGAAAATGAATAAAAAAAACAAGCAAATAGAAATAGAGTTGAGGCGTGGAGGATCCTTTGGTATCCACAGCTAGAAAGGTAGTAAGAGATTGCAAAGAAGAGATGTGTCCCTCATCCACTCCACCTACATCTGATTCCCAATGTCCTTTGCCAGTGTGGAGGATGAATGAGACCTGGTATTGCCTGGGGAACTCCTGGTTTTATGGAGCAGGCAACAGGAGGCACCAAAACAACACCTGTGAGATGGGCACTCAGGCTGTGAGTACTCAGAGGCATATTTCCCTCTGGGTTGGAGGTCGGGGAGAGCAAAAAGAGATCCCTTCTGTAGGTGCCATGCCTCAAGGTGTGGGAATGCAGGCACAAGACAGAAAAAAAAGGCCTCTGCAGGGGACACAACAGTGTTCAGATCAGTTGTTCAAAGGGTCGTGGTGAGCCATATGCGTCTCACCGGCATCTAACAGCAACTCCAGAGAGGAGGGAACAGAGACAGAGCCCGACCAATGGTTTTAAGGCTGCACCTAAAGGGACAAAAGCAGGCTGAGAGGCGGCCCTGAACTCACCAAGCCAGGGTGCTGTGCCTCTGTCTAACTTCCACTTGGTACAAGAGACAAAAAGTTCATCACGTCAAGGGGTCACCCAGACAAACCAGAGCCCACCCTAGACCGCGAGGCGCGGAGAAGAAAAGATTTTCCAATCCAACCTGCAAACGAAGGCATTAATGAACCGACAATCCCAATTTTGCATTGTCATTCAAGAGAAGACTCGAGCTCAGCACCTTTTCGGTTCCTAGGTCCAGGCCGGCCTCTCCCACCACCAGACTCAACCCTGCGACCCGGTCAGCCCGCGCCCCCGGCCTCCGCGGCCTCGGCGCGCATCATCTGCTCCGCTGCCCAGCTCCCGGCTGCCGCGCGCCCGCCCGCGCTCCCCGGGGCCCCGGAAAGCTGGCATCCGTTGTTACCATAACAAACTCAATTGTTCGCAGCAGGGCCCCGGCAAATAAAGTCATTCATTACGGGCCTCTCCCGGCCGCCGTGGGCTGCGCGGCAATCAGCGGGCCGCTCGCTGCCCCCTCGCGGGCCGAGACACGCGCCAGCGCCATTACCTGCCGGGGCCTGGCCCGCGGCGCCGCGGCCGACACGCTGAGCCCGGCGGCCAGTCGGCGGCCGCGCCGGCGGGGGGAAGCCGGGCCGGCGATTAGTTTTATCTCGGAACGTCAATTGACTTATACTGATTGGCTTCCTGCCGCCAAATGTCAATTAAATTGCAAATGCCTGGCGGAGGCCCTGCGCGGGGCGGGCAGCCTCCTTCCCGAGGGCGCCGCGCGCTCCCTTCTTTTTGCGCCATGTTCTGACGTGCTTTAATTTCTTTCTCCTTCACATCGCGCACAGGAAAACCCAGCTGCTCTTCTGGAAGATGTCTGCCCACTGTTTCGGGTCGCCCTGGGAGCCCCGACAACCTGGTTCAAGTGGGCGGGAAGGAGGCCCACGGGGACCTTCCAAGAGTCAGGGCCGCAGAGGAGGGTCCAGCCTCTGCCTTGTGCCCTCTGTCCCTCTCCATGGGCGGCCCCGTGGAATCCCTGGAGATTCCTCAGAGATCTTGGATGTGACCCCTTTCCTCCTCCCAGCTCAAGCCTCACTTCCTTCTGCTGCTGGAGGCAGGGCTTGACCCGGGCTGGGAGTCTCCAGCCCAGAGGTCTATGTCCGAATGACGACTGTTCACCTGGACCTGACTCTGGGCTGAATCGTTGATGTACACAGTCTAATGGCAACAGCCCTCTGAAGAAAGTTTTCTTATTATTGTCCCGCTGAGAGAATGACGGCACTACGGAAACCTGGCACATGAAGTGTTGCGCTACTAACCAAAAGAATACACACATTCCGGTGGTTTGAATCCACCAGTGGCCTAGTGGTAAGAACCTGCGCTGCAATCTCAAATGTTTGTGATTCGAATCCACTAGCTGCACAATGTGGGACGGATGGGCACTCTCCTCCCTTGGCTTTACTGCCTCTGAAAACTCCCAAGAGGGTTAGCTATGAGTGAGTTCCAACTCAATGGCACGGGACAACAGCAGCACCTCCAACAGAGAAAGACAGCCAGTTTCCCCTCCTCAAGGTTTCCAGCCTCAGAAACCCAGTGGGAGGTGGCTGTGAGTCAGAACCCTCTAAAGGCAATGAGTGTTAGGGGATGGTTGGTTGGTTCAGGTTTTTGGTTTTTCTTGTTTAGTTTGTTTTCAAATTCTAAGAATTGAGCTTTGGGGAAACTGAGGAAATGGCCCCAGATCTCCTTAGCTAAGGTGGGATGGGAATGGGTTTCAGATTGGACAGCCTGGCTTCAGAAGCCTCAGTGGCTTAGTCATTATGTGTTATACTTCCAGAAGATAATACGGATATATGATCGGGAACCTGGAAAAGCCCTAATATAAACAGAGGTCCTTGTGCCATGTGTTAGGTGCCTGGGAGTTGGTTCCCACTCACAGGGCTTCATGACTGACAGAAGGAAGCGTTGCACCATCCCACCAGAATTGCTCCCTGCTGCCACCATTGTATCAGTCTATCACATTGAGGCCCTGACCCTCCACTCTACCAAGCATGATGTCTCAGGAATGCAAATCTCACAGTAATTGTATGACTTAAATATTATATTCAAAAAAATTCACAGCCAACCTTCCCTTGGGTTTCTGAGGCTGTAAATCACACAGGAGGAGATTGTCTCTCTCCCATGGAGCTGTGGGTGGGTTTGAACTGCCAGAGAGGCACTGCATGGCAATGAGTTAACAGCACAACTCCTTACAAACTATGCCACTAGAGTCCTCATTATGTACAGGAGAAAACTGACCTTTGGAGACATTAAGGAATTTGACCATGGTCATAAAGCAGATATGTGAAATGACACTTTTAGGCCTACAATTTAGCTTTGCCACTTTCTCACACATAGCTTCTCACTTAATTTGCACAAGACTTTGTGGAGAGCATGAAACTCCCTTTTGCCAAAAAGAAAACCAAGAGGCACAGTGTTGAAATAGGGTTTCCAAGCTCCCCAGGAAGAGAGAACAAAGTCAGGGCCCATCCCCAGGGACTGTCCTCCAAGTTCCATGCTCCTAGCACTACCTCCAAGCCTTGAAACAAGAGTGGCCCACGCACAGACTCTGTTCTTGCCACTCCCTCATCTGACTGCCAGTGATAAACTGCCATCAATTTGAAAAATGCTAACTACAGGGAAGAGCAAGACAGAAATTTGGGGTTCCCAGGAAAGAAGGCATTCACTGGAAGAATCACAAATTGGGCCCTAAAAGAGGTTTTGTTGCCCCCCACCATTGTCTCCCATAAACCTTCCCCTTTGCCGCTTCTATCTGCCTCCTTAAGGTTATGTCTGCAGAGAGTGTGTGCAGGTTCTTAACTGATAAAATGTGCCTGCGTTTAATAGATACAAACCTGACTGATCGTCCTTTTCAGAAAAGAGATGTTCACGGAACAAAAGTACCATTCACAAGTGCAGGATGGCGTTTATGTCTCAGACAGAAAGGAAAGGAAGAGAGAACAGATGGAGGTGGGAGAAGAGGGGGCAGCAGGGAGGTGGGAGGGAGAAGGACTGGGAACTGCAAGGGTGGATTCTCCAGGCTGTGGCGTCCAAGCCACGGCCCAGAGAGGGCAGGATCTGGCTAAGACCACAAAGCAGGAGAGTGGCTGAATTTGGACAAAGAGCCCAAGTCTCCCAACCCCGTAAGAGGCTCATCCGGCCTCCACAAACTGCCCTCAGCTACAACTTTAATTATTTGAGTTTCTGAAACATAGAGTTAAAGATCTGCCAGTGTCAAATCTCGTGAGCCCTGTTTACTTTTTCTTCTGACTCTACCTAATGAGACATGTCATTAGACAAAGTAATATAAATTAATAAAATAACCATTAAAAGAGGAGAAAGAGAAACATAGAGTCAGAAATTTAAAAGGTTTTCAAAATAGTCCTCTTGGGGAATCTGGATTTGGAGTTAAAATTCGGTGCTGATAAGGGAAGGAATTGTTGACTGATGCCATTTCAACTCATAGCAGCCCCATGTGACCAAGTAAAACTGTTCCATGAGGTTTACTAGGCTGTAGGCTTTACAGGAAGGAGCACTGGTGGCCTAGTGGCAAGAAGCTGCATGACAATCCCAAAGGTACACGGTTTGAATCCACCAGCTGCTCCACTGGATGGGTAATCTCCTCCTGTGCAATTAACTGCCTCTGAAACCCCACCAACAGATCAGTTCTGATTCAATGACACCCAACAACAGCAGGCTTTACAGGAATAAATGTCCAGACCTTTCTTCAGAGCCACTGGTTGGATTCAAACTGCCAACTTTTCCATTAGCAGCAGAACACTTAACTGTTAAGCTTTGATGGAAGTAGTAATGAATCTCATTATAAGACAGTGCTAATAAAAATATTAGAGGCACTATCTTTGAATTACCAGGAAAAGTTGGAATTCTTATTCCTGTCAGAAAGATAAGGAAGCCAAAGCTCAAAGAAGTTGTCAAAACCAAACTCACTGTAGATTCTAACCCATCAGGTTTCTGAGACTGTAAATCTTTACAGGAGGAGATGGCCCATCTCTTTCCTATGGAGTAGCTGATGGATTCAAACCACTGATCTTTCAGTCAGTACCCAAAATAAGGCTCTACACTGCCAGGGCTTCCTCAAAGAAGTTAAGGCATGTCCAAGCTCAGACAGCAAGTAGGAAGAGCAGGACTTGAACCCTAGCCTGCCTGCTGTAATACACTGTTGTAGGGGGCAGGTAAAGTGACTCTGCAACCAACAGCCGGGATGACAATTCTAACCTCGCCCCTATTGAGCTGTGTGACCTTGGGCAATTTCCTGGATCTCTCTGAACTTGTATATAATAGAGTAACTGTGAGGATTAAATGACTTAATAATTTAAAGCATTAATAATAAAAGCCACAGTAAGTGCTGACCATTATTTGGGGGTCAGATTGCATTTCCTGTTGGAAGCTGTCAACTCTACACACCTGGAACATATGCTCAGGTAGAAAGAAGGTTGTAGGCACCGGTGTGTGTATGTGCTTCTGAGTATTTAGTCTATGAGAGAATTCCTCCCTCTCCAGAATGGTTGCTTTAAGATCTTTCCTTTAGGACTAGATAGTAGAGGCTGAAGGATGGAGGTTTTGAGATCAGACAAGGGTGGGGAACGTCTGTTGTCTGGTGCCTTTAGAACTACAGAGCAGCCTGCACCTACTGACCAGATGGATCCCAAGTGTCTGTGACTTCCAAGGCCCCCATTCAATACAAACTTACTACCATGAACCAGACTTGGTGCCACAGATAGAGTGCCTGACCTCATGAAGCTCACAGACTTGCAAAGAATATGGATCAGTGACAAATGTGATATTTTTATCAACAGGCCATTTCTGTGTGGCAGGTTGGGGATGGGGAAGATGTCAGGGGTGGCTGTCAGAGAAGTGATGCGTTAGAAAGTGGGTCCAGCATTATGAGGATCCTGAAGTTTGAAAATGTCAGCTGGATAAATAGTATGGTGGTCAAACCAAAAAATTCATTGCCAGCAAGTCAGGCTGACTCTCCAGTGGGTTTCTAAGGCTATAAATCGCACGAGGGGAGATGGCTTTTCTCCTGTGATATGGTGATAGAGGAGGATGAGAATCTGGGCTGGTGAACAGCATAAGCCATCTTTTATCGTGTATGTATTATGCATCAGGGATTTTTCCTAAACACCATTCATTACCTCATTAAATCCACCTAACAACCCAATTGTAGGCACAATTAGTGTCTTTGTCATATATACACACACACACACACACACACACACACACACACACACTGAGACTCCAAGGCATAAAATAACATGCCTGAAGTCATGTCAGTTGTCATGAGTAACCTTTAGTGAAGCCAGCATTTGAACTCAGGTTTCCTGAGTCTGCAACCTGTACATGTAACTGTTAGGCTACAAGTAGGAAAGAGTGCATAGTGCTCAAGGCTGAGGAATAAGTGTTGTAGGGCTGGGTAGAACATGAACAGAAAAAAAATGGAGGGATAAGAAGGTCTGGAGGCGTCAAGGGCCTGATCCCCAAAGGCCTCACAGATTGATAACAAGTTTGGATGGCTTTCTGAGAACAATGGGAAGATGTGAAGGGTCAAAACCCTTCAATCAAGTAACTGATGAGAACTGTAATTCAGAAATGGCACGAGGGCTGTTACGTGGAAGGCAGACTGCTTTGAAGAGTTAGGGTCACTGGGCGTGGGAACCAGAGAGGCGGCTACAGCAATCATCCAATCTTCATTCTTCTGAGAAAAGAACGCCCAGGCTAAGGCAGGGTCACCAAGGATGGTAAGATTCGAGAGATTTAGGACGGAGAGGCAGTGGCCTTGGGAGACACCTGCTTCTTGTCTGCAGCCACAGGCAGTGCATTCCTTTCTGTGGTGTGAGGATGGGCGAACTCTTGCTTCTGGCTAACTCAAATTCCACGTAAAACCAAAAGCCTCTCATTCTCCTACAGCACACACACACAAAATATTTCAATGCAGCTTTCCATTTCCTGCTGTTTCTTGTAAGTCTGTGCCCTCATTGCAGTTATCTTCAGATGCCACTATCAACCTCAGAGAGCGGAGGTGACCTGCCCAAGTTCACACAGCTGTCAGAACCAGACTCGAACGCCAACTCTAATCGGCCCCCTGGTACACCACAGAATGTCAGTGCTCCAGAGAGCCTCAGAAATCATCTTTGCATTTTAACATGGAGAAAACAAAACCCCCCAAAAAATGACTTATTCAAGGTCACACAACCAGCAAAGGCTTAGACTAGACCCAAGGGCTTGGCTCCCACAAAGGTTGGAATCAAGACAAGTGGGCCATGAAAGTGAGGAGGACCAGACTGACCCCCAGTGGTGATGATCCAACTTCCTCTTCCCCTTGACTGAATGAGAGAGACATGAAACTCTGGTGAATGGTCAGCCTACCTGGACCGTGCCACCCCCAGCCCCAACCCAAACACACAATGCCTTGTTACCCCTCCATTTCTAACCCTGCATGGCAACTAAGCTGTCTTGGGTCAATGGTGCCACCTGGTGGCTGGTGCTGAGAAGTGTCTGACCTCCTTGATTCCCACCTCTATTTCTAGGGGCCACCTTCTGCTTCCTCTTAGGGCTCTGTTAGCTTCTTCACAGGAGGCAATCTCTTTCTCACGCATAATGATCTCTCTAGTCCTTTTATCCTTCTCTCAATTCTTCTCAAATAACCTCAGGACATTCATTCTTTTTTTTTTCCCTCTCCCCTCAACCTATGATACACCACTGTCAGAAAAAAAACGGAGGGAGTGAAGGATGGGAAAATGGATAATGTCCCAATGGTATAGCACAATGACCCAAAGAATGCTGTTGTTAATTGACATTAAGCTTATTGTGATTCATGGTGACTTCATATGGGACTAATAAAAATTAGCCACAGTCAACACCCAGGAATCAGGTGTTTTTTCCTGATTTGCACCAGCAATCAGGAAATCAAAAGATGAGTTACATTGGGAAAATCTGCTGTCAAGAACCTCTCCAGAATGCTAAAGAGCAACAATGTCAGTCTAAAGACTACGGTGAACAGAATCTAGGCCATGGTTTTCTAAGTTGCTTGCTATGCATCTGGGTGCTTGCTATGCATCTATCACTAAAGATCATAGAAGAATAAATGTCTTTGAGTTGTGGTGCTGGAGAAGATACTGAACATACCATGGGCTGCCAAGAGAATAAATGGTTCTGTCCTGGAGAGGAGGAAACCAGTTTGCTCCTTGGAAGCAAGTATTTTAAAGCTCCATCTCATATACTTTGGGCACGTTTCAGGAGGGACCAGAATAAGAGAAGGACATCATGCTTGAAAGAGTAGAAGGTTATGCAAAAGAGAAAGACCCTGGATGAGATGGACTGACAGTGACTGTGGCCATGGGGTCAGATGTGTCAGAGACAGCAAGGTTGGCTCAGAATAGGAAAAAGTTCAGAGCCATTGTTTATAGGGTCGCTGTGAGTTGTGGTCAACTCAACAGTATAACAACAAGGAGAATGAAAACTGGAAATTTCAAAGTGAAATTAGGCACACACACATATAACCAGTCACTGGTATTTTAGAAATACCCAGAAGTCTCTAAGGAATTAAAGTCTCTTCCTCCTCAACTGCCTTTCAGCCCTGATTTTCCTCAACCACTAGGCATCAAGATAAATACCAAACCCACTTCCCATTTCATTGTATTGTGTTTTTGTGTTTCTGTTAATTCTTAATACCATTTGTGTGCTCTCCCCCCACTTAAAAAGATCTGTCCAAGGTGAGGAGGCTTCCAGGGGTCTGCAGATTAATGCAGAGCTGAAGTCTGAAGTGGGGTGACAGCTGCTGGTACCCAGCAGGACACCTCCAGGTTTACACTCTGATGGACACTGCTGGAAAGGAAAGAGCTGTGGGGGCTGTGCCTTACTGTGGGAACACAAGGCCAAGGCGAGAAGCCAGAAGCATCATATACCCCTGTGAACTAGAGGAGGATTCCAAAGTCCATTGTGTCCTGTCACCCCTTCTGGAGCTCAAAGAGAGCTATGGCTCCCATTTGCCTTCAGGAGCTAAAAAAGGGGGAAACTGAGGGCACTTGTAACTGAAACCACGTAGCAAACATACTCGGAGCTTGCCGCCTAAAACAGAGTTTCTCAAATTGGGAAGAGGGGCCTCCTAGATCCTTTCAAGGGATCCATCTGTAAGGTCAAAACTATTTTCATAGTAATACGAGAATGAGGCAGTGGTTAAGGACTTGGATGTTAACTGACTCATTACAGCAGCACTGAGGTGGCGGGGGGAGCCTGGAGCTCTGTTGCCTGTGTGGTCGCCGCAGATCAAACTATCTCAACAACACCTAATAACAACATATTAAAAATGGGAAAATGAAGGGCCAGAGAGAAGATATTTCCCCAAAGTTAACAAGTCAGGACAGAACCCAGAGCTCTTGGCTCACTCCTCCCAGGACTTCTGTCCTTGCCCCATAAACTAGCAAGTGTTTGAGGTCCATGAATCCCTGTACTTCTCTAGATCTACAGTCAATGATTAAATTCTAAAGTCAGAGAAAAAGATGGTGATGTTCTCTGCTCTATGGGGCAGCAGGGCATGTTAGATGGAGAAGCCAAGTCCATTCTACCCTTGGATTCCAGACTTCCTTGGCAAAGAACCTGCCTGCAGAGAATGAGACCCTTTACTTCTTCTGCTGTCCCCTTAGCTGACTCATCATTCCTGTTCTGATTGGCCCCAGACCTAAGATAAAAAGTCTAATCTGACTCTCTGCCCTTAAATCTTCACACTGTGCCACCCTGGCCCCTCCCACATTGCATCCCCAAGGAACAGCTCCAAGTACACAGCTCCATGGGTAAAGGGGTTGAGGGGGGTGGGAGGGGGCCTAGCCACACAGGTGTTCAAACAGAGGTGGGGGTTCTATACTATCAGCTCTTGCACAGGTTCTCAGTCACTGAATCAAAATGAAACTCAGCGACCCAAGGGGCCATGAGGAACCGAAACCTGACCCCTTCACCCAAGGGACAGACTCTGGGTATAGGGAAAGACCCAAGGGGCTCCTCCAATTGGCCACCTGGCCACAGACCCCATGTTCTACCAATGAGGTCTTTGGCAATTGCCTTCCTGGGACTTGGCAGAGGTAGCCAATATTTCGCAAACAAGGAAGATGGATGAGAAGGCCAGTAAGACTAAAAGGTAGAAAACCAGGTCTCCCTTTACCACCATCCACCCCCTGCATGACCAAAGCTTACACCCCTCTGTATGGACCAGCCATCCTATATGGAAAATTACTCTTCGTTTTCTTCATAAGCTTCTGTACTGTCAAAAAGTATCCTACAATGAATGAATGAAAATCCAAAATCTCTGTAAATGTTCATTAAAATTAATAAAATAAAAATTTTTTTAAAAAGTGTCCTTGTTAGCCCTCCCCTAGGTATCTGCCTCTCCAATTCCACCCCACCTCATCCCACCCACCTGTGAACCCGTCTGCTCACTTTCTTGACCACACTCCCTCATATATATACACACCACACACACAAACATACACACTTCCCCCACACATACCACATATGCACATACCACACACATTACACGTAAACACAGAGTCCTCAACTGACTGTGAAGGGCCAGTGGTCCCAAATGGAACATCTCTCCCTGTGGGGAATGAGATGATTCTGGAAAATCATGCCAGCTCAACAGACCAGGCTCATAGACAGTGGTCTAGGTAGAGGACTCTGCATTGATCATGACCCAGAAGCAGAAAAGCTCAGAGAATACAGAAGAGCTGGAAGCACAGAAGGGATGTGGCAAAGAATTGGAGGTCAGGGCAAATTCCCAAGAGCCAAGGTAAACCCTGATGGTCAGTGGGTCAGCCTTCTAATGGGGTTACAGGTTGATAGAGTCTAGGATGCTGCTGGCTTATAATGATAAGGGTGTAAGATAAATCTAGGAGAATGGGGGATAAAAAGGGAGAGGAAAATTTTATATTTATCACATCAAAAGGCAATGGGGGGAATCTATATGCAACTAAAAGTTCAAAATTTATCTTAAGCAAAAATGAGGGCCGGGAAGCTAGAGTGCTGGGAACAGAACAACCAGAACAAAGAGTATGTTGTCACCATGTGGGGAAATGTAACTAATGTCACTGAACAATTTATATAGATGTTGTCAAATGAGGATCTAATTTACTGTGTAAACTTTCACCAAAACCTCAATAAAGTATTACTTTAAAGAAAATGCAGTAGAACACAGAAGATGTTCTGAGGAACTCTTTCTTTCCCTCTTGATTTTCTGGGCTATTCTTGTGTAAGCCAGTCAGATCCCTTCTCTTCTCAGAGCCTTGGTTTTCTAAGGTCCTTCCAGCTCTAACAACAGAGCCTTTGAGATCCAGGCAGGTGACCTAGGCAGATGACCTCAACACCTTGGACATCTAGCCCTCCCAAGACCAGGTGTCCTACCTCTGCCTCATCTACCTCTCTGTGCACCTCTGTTGAGTAGGTAGCTGAGGCTTGACCCCTTTATTCCCCCATGGTGTGTGCTCATGAGAGAACTGGTCTAGAAAGAAAAGGAAAAGGAGTGGCCTTTGGCTGTACAGCCAACACCTGGGGGCACTGTTGTTCAGTCTTGATGCCCATCGGCTCTCCTGGCTTCCAGTTACTGGGTGCCCTGGGTAGACTGTTAACAAACAGGAAATCAGTGGTGGCCAGATGAGCTAGTTTCAGCTGTCAAACAGAACTGTGGCTGAAGCCAGCTTGTCCTCGATCCCCTGACTGTTTCCTGGAGTCCCAGGGACCTCACACACTCCGTGACCATTAATGAAATATTTCCTATGACCAGTCTCAAGGGAGCTCTGGTGGCTTTGTCTGCAAGTAGTTAACGCTGCTAACTCTAAGGGTATGTTCTCAGCAGTGGTTGGAAGCCACCAGTAGCTCCACGGGAAAAAGATAGACAATCTCCTCCAGCGCGAATCACAGCCTCAGAAACTCACTGAAGGTACAGTCTGTCCTGACTTGACAATATGCATGACCAGGCTCAGGGGCTCAACCCTTCGTGGCCATAGTTTCCTTTTCCCCTCACACAGCAAGCCTTGTGCTGCCCTTGTCTTCCAGATGGCACGATGGAGGCTCAGGGAAATTAAGTAACTTGCCAAAGACACCATAGCAAGTTCTCACACCCAGTCCTCCCTGGTCTCCGAGCCTGCCTCCTTGCTTCAACACCTTGTTGCCTTACTTTGAGTTCTTCAGAGACCTGCAGAATCAAGGGCTGCCATAACTCCTATTCAGGAGTTCTGAGACAGAGGAGAAAGCCCTGCTTTCCCAGACATCCCATTCCTTCTGCCAAGTCTAGGAGAGACCACCACACATTTACTGCAGCCTCAGGCCCTAATGTGTTGCTATGAGTCAATATCAACCCAGCAGTACTGAGTTTGGTTTTGGGGGGTGAGGGGGTTTAGCCTAGAGTCCAGGCTTGGAGCACAGGATTCTAATTATCAGGAAAGAGAAGGAAGCGAGGAGAAAAAGACTAGCCCTGCCCATGGTCAGAGAAGCCCCAAAACCCCTTCCCTTTCCACAATGGCTCTATGGAGGTCTGTTGGACAGGGTAGAGCTGGGACTGTCAGATTAAGAGAAGAAGAAAAGGAAGATGGTGAGATGGAGAGAGAGAGGGAGCACAAATAAATTCAAAGAAGGAACAGAAAAGTGAACACATGTGTGAGAGAGAAACAAGTAAACATGAGAAGAAAGTGAGAGCCGGACCCAGAGTCAGAAGCAGGAACATAAACACAGCCAGATAACACAAGTTGAGCTGTTTCCCCAAATAAATACACTGGGATAAACACAGACAGAGAGGAGGCAGGCACCCCAGAAAGAGGGAGAAACTCAGTCACAAGTGCTCCTTGTTAAGTGTCCCCAAGCCTCTGCCCAGGAGTCTTCTTGGATTGGCATCTTTTGAAAATGACAGGCTACCTCGGGGTCCTGGGCATCCTTCCTTCACCCTCCTCAGACAGAGGGCAATCAAAGGCCCAGAAGGCAGGAAAGTCTGCCTGCAATACTTCCTTACTGCCCGGAAAGAAGCTTCTAGCCCCTGAAGTCCACATTGGCGCTGGACTGGATGGCTTTCTGAGTCCGTGAAAAGGATTCTCACTCGGCTGACCTCTGTGTGTTCAGGGCCTTTCAAACTCAGGATGAGGGGTGGGGGTAGGATAGTGAGGAGAAAGGGAGGCTAAGGGGACCTGAATGGGGGCCCTGAGAGGCAGGCGGAAGGAGGCCCCACCAGAGATCAAAGGCCCAGGAAGGAACAGAGGGTCTGGGGCTGCCCTTTCATCCATGGCTTCTATTCACAGCCTTGCTTGCTCTGCCAAGTCCAGCCCACCACCACCTCCTCTATGCCTTCCCTGAGGGAGGTGCCACGCAGGGCTCTGTCCCCCAACCCAGCAGGATTCCTGAGGCCACAGCATTCTCCATCAAAGCTTTCAGTTTGTAGCAACCAAGAGAGAAGGCTGCACCCTACAACCAAGCAGCACCCTAGCCTGGCACTTAGGATCTGACAATAAGCCTCTTAAGCATCTCCATACATCAAGTCCTGTGCCCAGGGCTGGGGAGAGAACTAATGAGATGGGACCCCTACCTAATCGAGCCCACTTGGAAGGCAGATTTGGAGTGGAACAACAGGAGGGGAAAACAAGTGGGTAGAACCAACTCGCAGACACCTGCAGTCACAGAGCACTTGCTAGCCAATCTGTGAGAGGCCTCAATGGCCACTGTGTCCAGCCCAGAAGGCCTACTTGGACAGCTCTGCCCCTCATTTGTAAAGTCCCTGCTTTCCCATACCTCCTGTGACGAGCTGCTTTCCCAGCTTCACTGTTATCAGAAAGCTCTTCCTTGCAGTGAGCTATAATCTATCTCCCCATGGTTTGGCTAAGGAGTTCTGATGGCCAAGAGGTAAGGAATTGTGCTGCCAACCCAAAGGCAAGTGGATTGGATCCACCAGCAGCTCTGTGCAAGAAAGATGGACCATCTCCTTCCATGCAATGAACGGCCTCTGAAAACCCACTAGAAAGTCAGCTATGAGTCTGTCTCAACTCAACAGTATAGAACAACAACAACAACATGGTTTCCCTTAACAAGCCCTGGTTCTACATTCAAACACAGACCACTCAGACTTGATCTGCTGCTTAAATCACAGATTTGGAGATAGTGACCATACTTCTTGGATGGTGTGGGAGGCCAGCGTGCAGGGAAGTTTCCCAGGACTTCTAGACGGAAAGTGCCCTTGTAAACCACTGATCTAACAGGGCTCTGACTTTTCTTTGTTTTGCCATAGAGCTTTCTATGGAAGCTCAAAACACCCAATAGGAGTACCTTGCTTAAGGAAACCAGAGATGCTCCACTCATGTGCCCCACTAATGATGGACCTTCTCAAGACGTGCGGCTGGTCCATCAAAAAGCACCTCATCTCTGAGCACCTCCTCCTGCCAAACACTTGCACAAGATCTCCTATAGCCGATTAAGGAGCCACCGGGCACAGACAGACATTGACGAGCACTTGAAATGTAGCATGTGGTCCAAGGAGCTAATTTTTTACTTAAATTTAAAGTACAAAACCAAAACAGCAAAACTTTTTTCCAACAAATACTTCATTGCTTTAACTATCCCAACTAAGTGCCATAAGCATCTAAAATACACGCCAGATTTTAAAGATTTAACACAAAAAAGAAAAGAAAACATGACGTCAATATTTTTTTTTCTCTACTGATGATTGAAATTATAATACTTGGACATACCGGGGTAAATAAAACTTATACGATTAACATCACCTCTTCCTGTCTGGTTTTTGTTTGGTTTGGTCTTTTTAAATGAGGCTACAGTGTTTTTAACACCTTATGTGGCTCGTATTTTATTTCTACTGGGCAGCAGTGGGCTAGTCTCGCCCATATCGACCATCATATCTGAACCTGAACACTCAGCACAGTGCATGTGTACCGAGCCTCAAAGACACAGCTCCTCACTGCTTTCAGACTAAAAGTTCGGAGAACTCACTGCTCCCAGAGGAAAAGCTCAAAGGCCCAATAGCAGTCCTACCCTTCTGACTCTTCACCTCCTTCCCTCGCTCTCCGCTCTCCCCGGCTGTCTCAGCCTTAGCACAGTCCCTTTTTCTTTGAATGCTTTCTTATCCCTCCACCTAGCCCTCCAGTGCTACTTCCTATGAGGACCCTTCCAAGATCCTTTCAGTCAAAATCCACCTCTCCCTGCCCTGATCTCCCCATCCCAGTACCATCACCATTACAGCATCATGACACACACTGTCCTTTGGAAGGGCATTGGATGGAATAGCCTTGAACTCTAGAGGACAGGCCCTATGTCACTGCCTACTCCCTCTCTCCCTGAGTCTTGAGCCAGAAAATGGCACCAATAAATTCCCACAAAGCAAGGCCCAAATCCAAGTCGGAGATGACTAAGAATCAACTGTGCAAGCAATTCGGCTTCACAGAGCCTGAGTCACTCATGAGAGGTGGGGATGGGAATCCTCAGCCCTCTTCCTCAGGGGCCCTCCAATGCCTCCACCACCACCCCATTCCCTCCTGCAGAGTCCCTCCCCTGTGGCCATCCAGTCGTCTGCTTTATCCCCCCTTTCTCTTGGGCAGAAGGGGCTGAGGAAAACGGTTCACCCCTAGTGTGTCCAGAGTGTGTTCTAGTGCATACAATCGGAGCTCTGTAGCTACAACAGGATGGATGGTCCTCAAGTGCCTGGCAATCCCATGCTTCCTTGGCCTGATCCCAGGGTCTGTTTCTTCCTTTCTCTGCTCTTCTCAGCCTTCTGACCTCTCAGTCTCACTTCACTTTATTCTAAGCAACATCTGCCCTGCTGACCCTTCTGCATGAAATCTTTTCACACTCCCACTCCAGGCTCCACCCAGACCAGGCATTCCTATTCCACAGCCTCTCCCGAAGGCCTGAGGGGCCTGCTGCTGGCCTGAAGCCTTAGGATTCTTATGTTCCTCTCAGCCTCAGTCTACATCCCTTTGTAGCTTTATCTGTATCACGGAATTCCCTGGTGCCTCAGTTTTCTTCTCTTTAAAATGAGAACAACAATCTCTGCCTCCTTACCTCACTCCTGAGGAAATATAGGGGTCCAGAAGCAGCTGTGGCATCCACTTCCTGAACAACATGCCTCAGGAAACTCTTAAGAACTTTGATAAATGTCAGTCTCTATGAGTCATTGTTCATCTCAAGGCAATCATCATCAACAACAACAGGGCGATATAAACAGAGTGGGAAAAGGTAAAAGAGCCCTCTTGGCACCATGATTAAGCACTCAGCTGCTAACCAGAAGGTCAACGGTTTGAACCTACCAGTTGCTTCACAGGAAAAGGATATAGCAGTCAGCTTCCATAAAGAATCTACTTGGGTTTTAAGGAAAGTGCAGTCGGGGGTGCTACATAACACTCCCTTAAAATTTTGCTTTTCTCCCCTCTGCTCAACCACATTCACTCTGGGGGGACTCAAGGAAGGATCGAGTAACAAGAGAGTCACATGCTCGGCCCTTTACTCTTTCCAACTCTGTAAGCTCCAGGGTCATCAAAATATTCTCACCCACAGATCATACAACAGGGGTCAGGGCCCCACAGTAAATCTTAGAGCTGGAAGGACCTGAAAGATCATCCAATCACATATCTTCTTGGTAAATGGCCAGGCTCTTCTTGGTTGTTCCTGATGACGGAGCACTCACTACTTCTCAGCGTGGCTTCTTTTTACTCCTAGACCACTCTCCTATTTGTACCGCTCCTCCACTGAACTAAAATCTCATCTGCACCTACTGCAAACTGGTCTTTGATGCCACCCACCCACTCTTGTTCCTCTCTCCCTTGAGGTCAGCCCTCTGAATTCGAGCAGGCAACAATCCAGTCCTGCTAATTCTTCTCTTCTTGGTATGGAGTCATCTATAGACCTGTGAAGTGCTCTCCAAGTGCTGTGCTAACCAGATCCCCCAGACAAGTTACACCCATCTGGACACATCCCGGTTTGTCACTGTCTTTCTCTGAAAGGTCAATTCCCAAAGGGTCAGTGTCCTCCAAGTGTTAACTGAGCCGCTCTAAGTAGTCAGGACTGACATCACCTGTGTTCTGACTACTTTACATCTTCTAAAATGGCTGAGGGGAGAGGAATGCTTAGAGAGTACAAGCCAAGTCTCACTCCAAAAAACACTATAAAACATCCCCTAAGTTGAGACCTGCTCTGTTGGTGGTAAACATCATACTAGATTTCCTTTCTCTCCATATCGCTGCCTGGATCCCTCAGGTTCTGTAGAAACCCCACAACCAGTCCCCTTCTCACTTCCCACCCCCTCCTCGACAGATACAGCCAACCCCCATCATGGGCACATCTGCTTCCAGTTCAGGTGACAATAGGAGAAAAGATGACACCATCAATGCCATAAACCAACAAAGATCGCAGGCCTGCTGGCTCCTGCAGCGACACAGCACAGCAACCCACTGAGCTAAAGACTCTGACATCTGCTCAGGAGCGTCAGGAGCGGGAGGGGAAGGAGGTGAGGAAGGTTCCCCACACTGAGAATCCTCCCAACAGAAGCCATGTGCCCAGCTACTGTGCTGCCCAGAATACACAGACCACAGGCCAATCCACCGCAGGCTGACTCAATTTTCTAGTTACAGATCTTAAGTACTTAGGCATGTGTTCCTAAGAACACACATCCCTTACACGGAGCCGGAGAAAGGGAATCACGTCAAGGAACAGAATAATTGAATCAAGATTTCTGTCACGCTGCTCTCAGGCCCTGGACCACGGCTTTTTTCTTTTCCTGAGGAAGGTTTTACAGACTCCCAGGGGGTCATTTCTCCTCTCAAACCCATTAATGTTTGCTTGCCGGAAGCCTCGTTCAGAGGAAAGGCCTGTGTGTTAAGGTTGACTGTGGCCAGGGTGGAGAAAAGGGGTTCCCTGAGGACCAGGAGCCCACACAAAGCGGCTGAGAAAAGCCCTTCCAGCAAGACTGTCACCTTTGTATTCCCAAAGAAGCCCCTACACTCCGTCCTTTACATTCAAGGGCAGGAGGTAGATGGTTATTTACTTCTTAAGTTCTCCACCACATACCCACCCACCCACCCACCTCTCCGCACGGAAGGCTTCTCCACTGAGAAGGAAGCACATACCCTCAAAAGGTGACCCATTAAAACCCAGTGACTGACCCCTCAGCGCTCTCCACCCATGTGTGGTTTCACCACTTGAGAGGTGATTCTTAGTCAGACTTCCCTACAAAAAGAACCCTGTGTCAAGATGATGCCCTGTCCCCACACTCCCTCACCCCTGGACATAACATCTACATCCCTGCTGCACCCAAGCAGCTCTCGAGGAGATTCCAACTCCATGGCAGGCTCTGTGTTCAGAGTAGAATTGGGCTCCAGTGGCTTTCAGTGGCTAACTTTTTGGAAGTAGCTTACTTATCCTTTGTTTTGAGGGGTCTCTGGGTGGATATGAACCATCAAACTTTCCATTAGCACAGTAACTGTTTACAACACCCAGGGACCCTGTATGTAGTGTCTATAAAGGACTCCACATCCGGAAAAATCCCAGATAGAAAGCCCAGCAAGGACTTCACGGTCCCAGCCCTGCAGAGGGCTCACCCAGACCCTCAGTGGGCATCTCTGCCTCTGCCCCTGAGCTGCACACCCTTATGGGCCCTGACGGGCACACAGTGAGGCGAGGGTCCTTACCTTCGTCTCTCTTGCGCTTGTTGGTGTCTGCGCTGGGGGACGTGATGCCCAGGATGCCGCTGATGGAGTACGAGGAGCCGGCCGAGTCCGTGCTCACCGATGACACCTGCGTTACGGAGCCGGTGGACACTGCGCAAAGGGAGAGGGGCGGTCAGGACCCAGCCGGCCGGTCGCACTCTGGAAGCGACAGCAGACAGAGAGCAGGCCCTGGGGTGCAGCATTTCTCTTCATGGAGAGCTGCAGGTGGGTTTGTGCAGGTTCTTGGCGTAGTGGGCATCTGGGAGGGGCATCAGTGCCAAAGGGAACAAAGGGCCCTCCCTGTCTGTCCAGGGATGCGGGAAGCAAGAGAATGGAGATGAGGAAAAAGGGAGGACCAGCTGGTGCAAAAGGTCTCAACATCAACAAACTCGACTCATTGCCTCATAAGTCATAACTCACTCATTGCTGAGCCGCCAGTGGGCTCACAGAGGCTGTAAATCTGCTGGGACGAGACTGCCCATCACACTCCCTGAGGATTATGCCACAAGAGCTCTCATGTTGTTCTGGTTGCATGCCCTTGAGATGGAACCAACTCATAGGAGATCTTGCAGCAGATTTTCAGAGACAGTTTTAATCCCATTGGAGGAGACTGTCCATCTTTCTGCCAGGAGATTTGAACCTCATGCCTTCTGGTTGGCAGCACAACTCCTTGCCACTAAGCCACCAGAGCTCCCCAAAGAGCTCTCCTAAGGCACTGTGGATTTACACATTTGTGAACTTCGATACCTGCCCAACTAAGTAATCTCCACATGATAGCAAGCTGCCTCTTGCCTTTTCTTCTTCTGGTTTACCTGGATATTAACTTTTAATACTCATTGTGACAATAAGACCCAACATTTTCTATGCACTTACTCTGTGTCAAACATTGAAATGTTGTCTCATTTAATCCTGAGAACAATCATGTGGACTAGTTAATGTTATTTTCTCACAGGAAAGGTAAGGAAATCAAGATCTAGAGGAGGTAAAGGACTTGCTCAAGGTCACAGCTGTTAAGGGCAGAGTAGAATTCAGAGTTTGAGCAATTAACTCCCATAGTAATCTCCTCACTAATTAATTATTAACACCAATGATGTGCATTACATTAATGCAGTGCTTTCCATTTGCTGTTTGCAACAACCAGGGTGCTATTATTAACCCTATTTATCAAATGAGGAAACTGAGGCTTCATGAGGTGACATGATTTGCTAAAAGTCATATAGTTAAAGAAGCCACCGCACCCAGGGCTTCCACCAACTTAAGTCTAGATTTCCCAGCCTAGAACTGTGGACAGAAGTTGACGGCTGGGCGTTAACAAGGACACGTCTCACTGTTTGGATAAGAACGGGACGGAGTGGGGGGAAGGAAACTTGGGCGGAATGGGGGGAAGGAAACTTTGGTGCAAGTTTCATATTAACTGTTGTCCCCAGAATTCAAAGACAGGACCAGTCAGTGATTAGTGTCCTCTTCAAGTGCACAGCTAAATTTCCACTTCTGGGCTATGGAAATTCTTTCTTGGTTCATTAAAACCTACAGCCCAAGCTCAAGCACATTTCCTTGGGCTAGAACTAGTTGGAGACAGGAGGAATGGCCTTTGACTCTAAAGTGTAGGAAAAGACGAGTATTTGACTAGTATATATATGACTGCATAGTACTGACTGCATGGGAAGATGTTTGCTGCTTTCTTTAGAACAGTCAGTTCCTACAGCCCAAGAGGGAGTAGAGTCTTTCCTCTCACATTTGAGTTTGATTTTAGATCTTCCTGAGGAGGCCCAGAAGCAGAAATCGTTAACTTCTCCTTTCCTTCAACAGAAGAAGCTCCTCAAAATAGATTTATGCAAATCTCATGACTTTTCTGTATTAAGCAAGGAGCAGAAAACAGAGGAAGGACGCTCACAGGTCACTTGGTACTTTGAACAACAACAACCACATATAATCAAGCTTCATTTTGTTGCTGACAGAGGCAATAACATTTCTTTGGGTGGTTTGTGATGGCATTTAAGTACAAAAGACTTTGCTTTCAGATTTGGCCCTACCACTTACAGGCCTTGGGCTAGTTATCTGATTCCTCTAAATTTCCATTTTCTCAATTATCAAAAGATTTGTAATCTATAAGGTGTCATACAATGATAAAATTTTTATTAAAAAGTTCAGGACAAAACAAAGAATTCTGCCAACCTACAAGTACAATTTTGCCTCTAAACGAGCTAAAAGAATATTTCTTTGTCCTCTTCATTGTAAAGATTATATATTATTTGTCAATTCAAGACTTTCCACAAGCATGATTTAGTGGCACTAATTATACTATTGACATTGGGTGTCTTCAAGTCTACTAGGACTCATAGCAACTCTGCGAACAACGCACAGAAAACTTGGCCTAACCTATGCTGTCCCCATGGTCTCTGGCACGCTTCAGTCTATTGCTGCAGTAACTGTACAAATGCTTAATCACATTAAGAATATCATCATAATTACACCGAGGTTAATGCATATTGCTATATTACCATCAAAGTCACAAAGTTCTACAGTGATATTTACATTGGGAGCTCTGGGGCCATAGTCTGCAGAGTGATGTGTTTCTAAACCAAAGGCAGAGCCTCTCTGGTAACTTAAATCCACCAGCGACTCTGCAGGAGAAAGATGGGCAATCTCCTCTCTTTTGATTTACAGCCTCATACAACTCACCAGAGAGTCAAGTTATGAGTTGTTTCAACTCAATGTCAATGATGATGATGATGATGATGATGATGATGATGATGAAGGCTATGACTTCAAACAGCCCTAGCCACAGGTGAAATCTCAGCCATAGACATTCCCCCAGGAAACCTTCCCTAACTACCACCACTGAGGTCACTGGGGAAAAGCTGATTATTTCCACCCTTCTGCTTCCACAGCACCTTGTACCACCTTCTTGGCCTTGACCTCAAGGTACTGCAAAATCTCTTTATTACCTTCCCCCATTTTGTCCTGCTTCCATTGTAGCATTAATCTCCATGTCTATCATCTATATGTTGGGAAAAATTTGTTGGTAGATTCACAGGTCTACCATCTGTATATCTGAAGGAAATATGATGGTCAATACACACACCTATCATCTGCATACTAAGAGAAAATGAAAGCAAACACCTTTTTAATAGATTGCTAATGAGTCGTACTCAACTCAACGGTACCTAACAATAACAACAACAATGAAAAATCATTTCATAGCAGGGATGTGTCAAGTCTTACCTTTATTCAAAGAGACAGTTGTGGAGAACCAAAGGTAGAAGAGGCTTTGGAGGGTACCTGGTCTGTGCCTTTCGGTCCACAACAGGGAAACTGAGGCTCAGGGAAACTGAGGCTCAAAGAAGTTTACCAGGTAAGTTAATGGCAGGACTGGAAACTACAAACCAACTATTCCTGTGTCCCATCTCTATCAGGAGTTTTTGGTTAAAGAAGGAGTAATGAAGGTATGAGAATACAACACAATCAGAAATGCAAATGAGCGGAATTGACAGAGATTGTGGCAACCAGGTCTATCACAGGCTTGCTGATTGGTCAATTTCTTTTTTTTTAATTTTATTATTTTTTTGTGCATGTACCATCAAATCAGATCTGACTGATACAGGAGGCGATTGTCCCTCCTTCTCCAGCAGAGCATCTGGTGGATTTGAACCGCGCACATCTGGGATTGCAGTTGATCACTCAATTTCTAATCATAGAATAACTTTCCCCCAGCTAACCAGAGACACTTCCTGAATGCCAAGTGAGAAATAATGCACCTTGCAGAGACATGTGTCATTTTCATTTCACAAACTCTGAAAGGAAGGGAAGGGACATTTCTGGATTCTTGAGTAGTATGAAGTATCACTCTCTCCCTTATAAGGCAAAGTCACTCTCAGACTTGGCTCTTGAGCATCAAAACTCCACTGCAGCCCTTGACAGTTCACGAGATCAAAGCAAGAGCGAAAGAGAAAGTAAGTTTGGGAAGTTTTGCCACATCTTCACTCAAGACTGCAAGTGCACAAAGAATTGTGGAAGGGCTGGTTGATAGAAGAAAAAAAAACACATTCAAAACTACTTACTGACTAATGATGCAGAAAATGTTATGAATAAGTATCCCTTTCTTGATTTATTACTTTAATTATCTGACATTCTATAGACCCCCATTAGTGGATTTTTTTTTTTGGCTTAGATTTCAATTTTCTGTCTCATGGTGAAAGCTATTTATCATAATAATCAGTAAAATTCAAAACCTTTTAGCAGTATTTATAAAATTCATTTACCAGGTTCAGCCCTTGGAGAATGACAAAGAAGGCGCATTAGTACGTGTGCCGAAGTGTTTTATGCAGAATTATCTGTCCATAAGAATGATTAAAAGTTCTTTATAATATTTGGAACCCATTAGATTTTTAAATTTTTTTTTTAAGTTCGTCTTACCTATGCTGTGACTGGAAGCAGGAACCGGCTGGTTGGGAGGTTGTTGTACTTTTGTCCGGATGATCCTATAGACAATTGGGGAGGAAAAAAACAAATGGCTATTTACCAATAGACAATTCCAAAGAGAAGAAGAAAGTTCATTGACATTCCAGGGAGGAGAAGACATCTCAACCAGCTATGTAAGGACAGTTATGCAGCCAGCTACGTAAGGACAACCCATACCCAAAATGGAACATGAATGGAGCTAGGCAGATGTGGGGAGAGATTATGAATACATGTTAGGAGTTATGTGTTAGGAAAATTATAGGTGAATTCTAACTCAGCCCCAATTCAGCCCCTACTTCCCTAGGTACTTTCGGATACCTTGAACTCACTCTCAGGGCCTCAAGCGTCTCATCTGTAGGAAAAGGATGATGCACTACATCATTGGACACCCCTTTCTCAGATGTCTTCTAGCTCCATAAAAGACTCACTGGGTAACTTTAGGGAGTCCTTTCCCTTCCCTGGACCTGAGCTCTCATTTGTGGAATAGAGAGGTTATACCTGGTGGCCTCTCTGCCTATGACTATCTGGCTTCTCTGCCAAAGACAGCCCTAAGGAAGTTAACGCCCTTGTACATTCACAAAGACTGTCAAGGGGAGGGGTCCAGGTGCTACTCTGAAATTAGGAATGGTTCTAGTGTTAACATGATAGATCTGACTTGATTTTACCGACAAGTCTAGCTTGCATAAAACCTCATCAAAATATCCACATGGAGGTAAGATATGTCCTAGCTCCAGGTTTAATAGAAATTAATATATTAAATTTAAATTTAATATAAATGTGACTTTGGACACTCTCAAAACGTTCTGCTAACTTGGCTTAAGTATTGGATTTTCTTTTGCATCTTCTGCAGAACTTTGGGTTCCCAGAAGCCTACTTTGTAGACTTCTAGCTGGATCATGCATAAGACTCCAAAGGACACCAGGCCAGTGTATCTGAGAGCACTAAAAGAGGGGTCAGGTCAAAAATTGCTTTGGGGTATACTAGAAAGTTCCTTTCCTGGCAGTTCTGGAGAAAAGTGAATAGTAATAAAATGTTGAGCTTGTCTGGGAAAAGTTCTATCCCAGTCTTAAATTACTCGTTGAAAGAATATTTATTCGTTTTTCCTACATATGAAAGTCCCCTGTGATCATTGTAGACAATTTGGACAACATATCCAGAGTTGTTAGCTGTGTGCTAAACTTCAGATTGTACATTTTTTATTCAAATGCAGCAGCGATTCCACTAGAAGGATGAGCAATCTCCTCTTGGTACAATGTGCAGGTTCAGAAACCCAGTGGAGAGTTGCTATGAGTATGAACTATCTCAATAGTAGTGAGTTCTGAGTTTGAGTAAAAGCATAAAGACGACATCCCAAATCTCCTTTTGGTATACTTCCTGTGTGCCAACAGTCCTGCACGTATTTAGAAATATCTTTTTTTTTCTCTCTTAAAGGAGCTCTAATGACTTAGTGGTAAGGAATTGTGTTATTGGCACAGAGGCAAGCCATTCGAATCCACCAGCTGCTCCTCGGGAGAGAAATGGACAATCTCCTCCTGAGAATTTACTGCCTCTGAAAATCCATCCAAGGATCAGCTATGAGTACGTTTCAATCCAACATCAAGTTGGCTCCAGTTCTTAGTGACCGTAGGTATAACAAATGAAGTACCGCCCTGTCTCACGCCATGCTCATAAGCACTGCTGTGCTTAAGCTCGTTGTTATTGCCACTGTGTCAATCAATCTCATTAAAGTTCTTCCTCTTTTTTGCTTTACCAACCATGATATCTTTCTCCTAATAACACACCCAAAGTATGTTAGAAAAAGTTGTTTGTCTGTTATGACAGATAATGAGAAAGAGAGATGATAAAACATATTACAACTACTTTTCATTAGAGTCCAGCCTATAGTATTAATTTTTCTAAGCATTGTCTGGCCACTAAATTTGTATATAAACAAATCAAAGGAAAATATATTTCCCTATGTTTCTTTTAAAATATTTGTAAACATTATCCATTACTAAAAGTCCCTGAGGAATAGCTGTATCACAGTATTTAAACCGCCTTCAGAACCCTAGAGTTTGAACCTCAAACTTATAATCAACTGGTTACCTGACTTGGGTAAATGACTTAACTTCTCTGTGCCTCAGTTTCTTCAGTTAAAAGGACCAAACACTTGACTTAGCTTCAGGATTGGTAGTTCAAACCTGGACAGCAATACTTCAGGAAAAGATAGGAGTGATGATCTGCTCCTGAATGATCACATATTTTACTCTGGTCCACATGAGGTCACCATAAATTAGAATAGACTCAGTGCTTAACAACAAGTATTCTAAGGAGGATGAAATTAATTAAATAGTTAAAATAGTGCTCAAGAAATGTTAGCTGCTTTTATGATCAGTTGTTGTTATTGTTGTTATATGCCATCAAGTCAGATCAGACCCATAGCTGACCTTCCAGTGGGCTTTGCTAGGGAGTAAATCACAGAGGAGTTGATTACCCATCCTTACCCTGTACCTTGGGACTGGCAGTGCAGCTCCTTACCACATAGCCACAGAGCTCCCTTTATTATCAGTAGTATCTTTATAAAGATTAACAACCAACTTCAATCCTAAAAGGCTAATATTGTTCATGTTTACCTTAAAAAAAAATTCTGGGACTCCCACAGGAGCCGGGGAAAGGAAGGAATCACTATCATAACCTACTGTAAGGCTACAGTTAGACTCTCCTATGCCAGGGAATTCAGAATTGTACAGAGCCCTCTCATCCCTGATTTTGTCCAACTGATCTTCATGGGAGATGGCACAAGAGAGGGCAATGTTTTGATCTGTTATTCATAAGAGTCATAGTTGGCTTGACAGCACCTAACAACAGCTCTTGGTAGTCTCCAAATAAGAACAATGAATATCATATTCCATTAAAAAGAAATATCAATGGGAAGAACAAGACTGTAATTGAATGAAGCAGTCCTTTTAAAAATTTTTTTTTAAATAACAGTTATCATCAAGACCTATTATGATAAAAGGACACTGAGGACCTTTTATAAACTAGAGATAGTTGGAGCTAATAGGTAGTTAGCATTACAAGGCATATTCTTTACTTTGCTAAGCATGGACTCTGGACACCATAAGAAAATCCTAGATGGTCCAAAAGAGAAGGATGCCCAGCAGTCAGTCAGTCCTACAGATGAGGGAAGTAAGGCCCAGATTCTCAGGTGACTTCCCCAGGGTTACAAAGCAAATAAGCCCAGACTCCCAACGCCCAGACTCAAGCATTTTCCTTTGAGCCATATTTGATGAAATGGTCCCTTTGCTAAAAAACTTCATATATGAGGCATAAAACCTATTTGGATTCAAAATCCATTTAGAATCTGAGGATTAAAACGTGGGGACTTTAGGTATTACAGGCATTTGTTGGGATCCCATTTCGCCCCCCTTCTTCTTGTGACAGGGGAATTTATAAAGACCAGGTCTTTTGAAAAATTTTCTCACTCCCCACCCCTAAAAAAAAATTACATTGAAAGAGAAAATCATGGTGCCTTGGAAAAGGAAACGAGGAAATGGGGCTAAAGAAACACGTCTATAGCACTGATCAAACTGCCATCTGTTCAGTAAGATATTTGGGCCATAAACTATATTGAGAATTAAAAAACCGGGGGTCCGATTGGGCCAGGCTGGGAGAGGACCCTCAGGCATCGCCCAAGATGATGATGTGGAGAAGAAAGAGAGGGCAAGTCTTGCTGAAATGCTAGGATTAAACAGCTCACAAGCCATCGGCCCCAAGCTACATCCAGTTTGTTTGGACTGCAGTACATTATTCGTATCTGAATCAGTTGTCAGTATTTGTAAATTGAGTCCCTTTACATAAACACCTGAGTGTCTCCCTTTTAAAAAAAAATCAGAACATTCCACATGATGCCTGGCTTTGCATTCCCATATGGCAACAACCGATTGGGGCTAAATAAAGCTGCCCCTCTGATCGGGAAATAGTGCTGGTAGTCTTTGTGATTGCTACCACGTGGCCTATGATTTGGAGCCATGCGACTGGGACTGAAGACGGGAGACCTGATTCCCCATACAGTTTTGAGTCACCTTTTAGCCACTTGCCACCCAGACTGCGTGGATTCCAAATGGCTGTCCAGCATCCCAGCACCCACAACATTCGTAGGGAAGCCTGGTTTGCATTCCACGAAATGTCCTCCAAGCCTAGCAGAGCTGGCTCATCGTTGTTTAACCTGATGTCAGACATGATTTCTCGGCCTGGTCCCGACAAAGACACCAGGAAGGCACTCATTTCTAGGAGTAGGGAGAGGAGATGACCCTGCTCACCATCAGAATAGCTACATTTCGAGCAGCCCCACTCCCCTTCCCAGCCGTTTGAAATACAGCAAAACAGCAATGGATTTCTGAGGCTGTAAATTGCAATGGAAGAGTCAGATCATCTTTCTCCCAAGAAATCACTGGTGGATCCCAACCACCAGAGATTCTCTGCCCAGTTTGGGTCAGCTGTGCAACTCTAGTTCTGCAGACTACTCCACCAGAGCTCCCTGCCTACCCCACCGCCACTGACAATTACAAAGGCCTCCATCTGAATGCAATGGCATCTTTGTCTTCACATGGGAAGTAACATTGACAGGGAGTTGGCTCAAGCTTTCTTGGTGGGGAAGGAGGGTACAGTAGCATGAGACTGTCTCAGTGTATTGGTATTGCACTCAGTCAGTTGGTCAAAGATGCTGACTGGCTCTCCTTGCAGAGCACAGGGAGGAGCCAGAGAGGAGCCCTGAGAGAGGAGCTCGGAGAAGAGTACTCAGGGAAGAGGAAAAAGCACGCTGAGGCGATGGGTCATAGACTGAACTTGAAGAACAACAGCTAAACATGCGACCTCTGAAATGAAGTCAGAATAGCTGTTCTCCACCTCCTTGACTCTCTTCTCCCAGACAATTCTGTCACTTGCAGAGACCTTCAGAGCCGTGTTGGAAAGTAACCAGCCTCCCCTTACACCAAGACCTGAGTGCCATTCCTGGCTCTCTCAAAAGCCCCATTCTTCTGTACTTCCACCTTGACTTCAGTGTCGATTAGGACTTTCAACGGCGTTTATTCCAGTTTGGCTCCCTGCTGATAATTTCTCTTTCTACTCCAGTTATATTGAATCAGAATCTTAATTTTTACGGTTTTAACATTTTAAGAAAACTCCAGTTAATTCTTATACATATGTTAAGGAGTATGCATTGAATTATGTACATAAGAATCACTGGAGATCTGTAAGAATAACCAGAGCCTTGTTAAAATGTAGTTTGATTCAGTATATCTAGAAACCTAGTCAGTCTCTCTCTCTCTCTCTCTCTTCCCCTCCCTCCTTCTCTCTCTCCCTCCCTCCCTCTCATTGCTGCTGAGTCAGAACCAACTCATAGTGGACTCTCCAGGAGGTTTTGGAAGCTGTAAATCACATGGGAAGAGATTGCCCATCCTTCTCCCATAGGGCTCCTGGTGGATTCAAACTACCAGAGAGGCACCACCTTTAGGTCAGCAGCACAACTAGACTATCAGAAAAACAGATTCTCAGCAAAGGGTTGCACTGAAACAAATTGGCTCCACGTCTTGGTTTCTACACCTGTCACATTGATAGAGTCATCCTTTGGGTACTGAAGGAGACCACAGATGTGAAATCATCTTAGAGGTATAACCAGTGGAGAGGCAACTATAGACCAGGATGCCTATGAGGCCCCTGAGGTCATCTATGGCCCAGCAACCTGGAGCCAGACACTCACTCAGCGCAGCTCCAGGCACCCAGCGTTGGTAACCCAGGATTTTGGTGGATCACAGTATTGGTGACCTGACGTCATTCATTCTAGTAATCCTCCCTGTCCCCTGCTATAGCTGCAATCACTGCACTCTATTTTCTTCACATGTCTATTCAAACAGCTGACTTTTCTACTTATTGTTTTTTTTAAGCTATTGATGCAATTTGGTTCCTGCTATAAATGGAGGGAGCTCTGATGGTCTGATGCCAACCCAAAGGCAGGTGTTTCTAATCCACCAGCTGCTCCCTACAAGAAAGATGGACAATCTGCACCTGTGACATTTATAGCCTCTGAAAACTCACTATAAATCAGGGAGGGGAGATTCATAAATTCACAAACTAACTGGTTTAGTGGGTTAGTTAGTTATATTTTCCTAAAGTCCATTATTTTTATTGTTATGTGCCACTGAGCCCATTGTGTCTCATAGTGACCCTATGTACAATAGCTCTGAATCTGTTCTATGTTGAGCCAATCTCACTGTCTCTGACATACCTACCCCCCCCCTTACCTCAGTTACTATGTCAATCCATCTCATCCAGTGTCTCTACAGAGGGTATAAATCGGAGTGCTTTGAACCAATTATGCTTATCCTCAAGATATTTTTTAACATAATTAGAAAATACAGAGATCTCCATACAAACTAACCACACACTAACACTTACACATGCATACACATAAGTCCTCATCTCATCTCTTCTCCGTAAGAATTACGGGGGGGGGAAACCTGCCACACACTGGCAGTATTTATCTAGATCTGGGAAGTCAATGTCCTTCTACTGCTTGGTTTGCACCATGCCTGACTTCTCCCTACTTCTTATACCTAGTTCCATGTCACTCTTTGCCACATCTCCCTGGCCCCACGTTCTGTGAACCCCACAGACCAGATAAGGTTCATCTTGCAAACCACCAGTCATCCATATAACCTACTTGGAAGAGATGATGCCGGCACTGGGTCTGTGCTGAGCAAGCTGACTTCTAGGTTGGTAACATGGCAGTACATGCCTCACTCCACTCCACGTCTGTGCTTTGATCATTGTTGTTCGATGCTGTCCAATTGACTCCAATTTATAGCATCATTGCATACACAGAACAAAGCTTTGCATGGTCCTGCACCATCTTGATGATCATGAGGTGGGATGAGTCCACTGCTGCAGCGACCGTGTCAAGCCAACTCATTGAGGGTCTTTTTTTTCTTTTACTCCCTACTTTAATACTACATTTTTAAGGTTTTAAAGTGGTCTTTTACTGCAAATTTACCCAAAATAATATGTTGTATTTTGGACACTTGCAGAGAAACGGCTTGTTTTATGTTATGGAAATATTCCAAATAGCCATAAATAAGGCACTTGTAAGGCATATTGAGACCCCTTATGATCAGGATAAAGACCAAGAATATTTGTTACCCCTAAGCCTACCCTATTAGTTGCTGCCTGCCTCCTTGGTAACACCATTCAGGATATCCAGACTCACGTGCCAGACCCCACCCTAGGCTAGGAGCCTCCCACAGAACAGAGACAGAAACTATGTTCTGATGTCCCTCTATCTTCTCAGCATCTTGCAGGATGTGGAGGATTCTGTAAAAGTTTGCTGAGAGAGAAAAATGGGCAAATGGTTTCTGAAACAGCAAGTCTCAAAGCGTCAACACAGACAGGCACATGGTGATTTTGTGCAGGATATCATTGCAGAAGGAAGACCATCAGGGCTAAAGGGGAACAAAGGGACATTCTCATCTGACCTCCCTAGTTTTGCAGGGCAAACACCCAAGGTCCAGACAAGCTCTGCAATGAGAAGTGTAGGGAGTGATCTTGGAAAAGTGCAAATTGTTCATATTCCCAGTTTGTGAAGTTCAGAGAACAATCATTTCAGTTCATCCCTAACTCTATGAGGTTGGATGGAGTTGCAACTATACTGTCTGCATTAGAAAGTATCCTTTCAGGAACTCATTTGGAAATTGCTGAGGATGCCACTGAATGTTTCCTGGATCAGATCGGAGAGAAGGAGCTGTTGTAGTTCCCAGAAAGATCCTGGGCTAACATCCAGGGTGTCTCTGTTTCTTTCTCTCCATGGGTGAGATTTAAGAAAGCTGCGAGGAGGGCAATCTCCTAACTCCAGCACATTTTAGCATCCTGCACATCATTCTTTGAGGTCACAGGTTACATTAGCACCACTTCTAGGCTTCCTAGGCTTTCAAGATGAGGAGAGCCTTGCCAGAATCACACTCTACATTTGTGGTAGATCTGGTACAGCAGCCGAATCTCTTAATCTAAGTCAAGTCTGTCACCATACTCATTGGTTCAACCTCTGCCTACTAGAAGAGAGACAGTCGTCCTAGAAACCCAGAGATGAGTCAGCGTAAGACCTCAAGGCTGGATTTACAGGGGTAGTGAGGTTTGTGACTCAAGACAATTGTCTGTAAAATGTTCCACACATGGAGCAAGACAAAGATAAGAGTTACGGAAATCGTTCTACACTCAAGAACTACATTCAGCTATGGCCAGGATACTGACAACCCTCTTCCCTAGGTCAAAGTTTAGCAAACAGAAGGATAACAAAGAGACCCACTGGGTCCTATTAGCATCCCTCCTATTGATAATCCCTTAAGAGACCTGGTGAAAGGAGAAACAAGGTGTCTTAGGGGAAGCACATACAAAGCCTCCAGGACCCACAGCCCCAGCAAGCACCAACCCCTCCTCACCTGTTGATGGAACTGACACTGGGCACCGTGTCATTGTCACACACCCGCTCCGCAAGCAGCCGGTCCCTGATTTCCCAGGCAAACATGGTGGGATTTTGGCGTTTATACTCGGCAATTTTTTCCACCACTTTGGGCGTGGCAACCTTTGGTTTGGATCCTCCAATTACCCCAGGCTTGATGCTCCCCGTCTCATAATACCTAGAACCCATGTGAAGGAGAAAGGTACTTAGTCACAAGAAACCAACAACACAAATATTAAGAACAAAATAACAAGCTGTTCTGTCCCAGAAATGCCCACACTGTGCTTTCTTGACTGAAGTCACTAGCCCTCTGTGACTTTTCAGTATTTGGAATATGGCTAGTATTTGAATAGAAATGTGCTGTAAATAAAATACATATCAGGTTTTAAAGACTTCACACACACACTCACATGTAAGCATTTAATTGTATTTTTTTTATATTGGTTATATGTTGACATGATAGTATTTTGGATATACAAGTTAAAAAATTCGTTGTTGTTGTTAAGTGCCATCGAGTCGTAAATGACTCCAGAGACCCTATGAATGGAAGACCTGAACACTTGTATAACTTTGGTCGTTTCTCCATGTTCACAGAGTTTCTGGAGGCAAGCTATTTCAGCAGTGGATGCCTCTCCTGCTTCTAAGCTTGTTTTAATCAGAAAGCTCCACCAAACACTGTCCACCACAGGTAACCATTATTGCATTTGGCAATATTTTTTAAATTTTTGGTCATATTTTTTAAAAATATATATTATTTAAATTCGTTTAAGCTGTTTCTCATTCTTTTCCTCAGTGCTACTGGAAAATTTACAAGTGCATACAGGGCTCACTATGTCAGTAGTTCCACTATACAGCATCAGTCAGGATGCTATTAACAAGATTTTGTCACATGTCTCTATCATTTCAGAGTTTACAGAAAACTTTCAAGTCATTTTCCCCATTCAATCCTCTCCATCATTCTAAAGCACATAAATGGTTTGAAAACACACGTAAGTGAACGAGTAACTGAAAACCTCTCCATCTAAGATATAAAACCGAGACCTACCAAGGTTAAATGGCTTGCCCAGAATCTCACAAAACCAGCTGACCATGTCAGGGCTGTGACCAGCCTCCTGGGCTAGAATGTTCCCCCAAAATGGGTACCTTTGATTTGTCAGTTCTTCTACCACCATCCTATCAACCCAATAGATTAGTCTAAAGTACATGAAATTTTCATCTAAAATGCCACTTATTTTTCCATAAGACAATCAATAGCTGTAGTATAAAATTGAAAGGGATGTTGGGTTCCCGAATTAACTGGAAATATATTCTATTAGTCAAAACCCAAGCAGTTAAAAAAAAAAAAGCCAACTACAACTCACAACTCTCGTCTGCTCTTCCACCACACTTCCAGGGGCCTCCCCTGAGGTAAATCGCTGTTTCTAAGGACATTTCCATGCTATCAACTCTTTATCATTAACGCAAATAGGATGTCAGGGTATTACTGTAAAACCGAGACCCCAGAGAAGAGTGCCATGAAAGATCATTTTAGGGGAAAAATTCCTTGACTCCTTTTCTGAACTGAACATTTATTGAATGTCTCTCTGAACATTTACAGAGGAATCCTCGCCTTTTTTTTCCCAAAGAAGGTTATCTTGCACTTGAATTTTTTTAACCAAAAGGACAGGCTTCAGAACTTCTGTACATAGGGTAATTATGAGTCACAGGCTACTGGGAAACACATAACAACAATAACTTTTAAACCTAACAAGAGTGTTGAATGGGTAAGGAAATGAAGTTATTCTCTCTTGGCATTGGTAGGAATTAATACTCAAGAACTGGCCATATTTCTAGAGATACTAAATTTCTAAGGCGGGTTTGGGGCCAAGTCAACGAATGTTCTAGAAGCAAATAAATTCATTTGGAAGGGGTAATATAGAGACTGAAAGCTGTATTTTTTTTAATTGATAAGATAGAAATTTATAAAATTTTGCCTCAATCTAGTTTTCTTCTTGATGTATTTGTTTAAAACTTGTTGTTAGTCACAAATAGATTTTTGTGAAAACATTCAAGAAAACACTTTCTATCAGAAATCTTATAAAGCACCTCTTAAATCAAAGCAAAAGGAGCACTATACACAAAGGATGGTATATGGCGTTGTTTGTTGGGGTGCTAACACAAAGGTTGGCTATTCAAGTCCATCAGTTGCTACTGGGGAGAAAGAAGGGCAGTCTCCTCGCATAAAGATTTACAGCCTCAGAAACCCAATAGAAGGTTGGTACAAGTCGGATTCATCTCAGCAGTGGGATTTGGGGATTTGGACATCAAAGCAAACATTAATTTCTGCAGCCTTTAGTTGTCCTTTCAATTTTACAATGCTGTTGTTGTTGCTGTTACATGCTGTCACCGGTGACTCATAGCGACCCTATACACAAGAGCTCTGAACCTTGCTCTATCCTGAGCCGGTTTTACTGACTCTGATATACGTAATCCCATTGCCCCAGTTACTATACCAATCCACCTCATCTGGGGTCTTCCTCTCCGCGCTGTCCGTCCACCCTTCCAAGCATGATGTCCTTCTCCAAGGACCAGTCGTTTCCTGGCCACGTGTCCAAAGTATGTGAGACAGAGCTTCAAAATCCTAGCTTCCTCTATTATCAACACACCAGAGTAGTCCTAGTGTCCCAGTGGTTAAACACAGTTAAAATTCTAACCTTTTGCAGGAGAAAAGAACTAGCAATATGCTCCCATTAGATGTAGAGCCTTAGGAACTATGGGGAAGTTCTACTCCATCCTATGGGATCACTATGAGTAGGCATTCACTCAGCGGCACACACAACAAAAATTCTAGCATTTACAGAGATCTTTCTCAAATTATCCTGATCCATCCACCAGCCCAGCAGAGCCAGCAGGATTTTGTAGAAGAGAAAACCAATAACTTAGAAGAATAAACAGCTTGCCAAACATCCTTCTGGAAATTGGGGACAGGCCGCTTTGAAATGTGGCTCTTTCTGCTAAAACAAACTGCTATTGTGGTCACAAAAATAAAAAGACTAATGACGATACCTTACAATTGTAGAAGGTCACTGTTTAGCAGCCATTTTCACATGCATCTTTTCACTCATTTATTTGTTCAATCGTCACTGACTGTCTATTAGGACAGGCAGTCTCAGAGCTGGGGTTACAGCCACACAGACGACCAGAACTGAGTCCTCAAAATTGTTGTTTGAAGGAGGCTGCAATAGTCACGCCACAGCTCCAAAAGGGTAGCTGTAGGCAGCAGTGCTCAGAGCTCCCCACCCATCCCACCTGTACAGCATCAACAGTGAGGGGGGCTGTGGTCTTGATATGATGGGTCTCTGTCTTTCTTTTGATTGACACACAGGCCAGGCACCTAGAAGACAGCCCTGACACTCTAAAACCCCAACTTGCAACTGTGTCAAGTGAAGATTCAGACTTAACAACCACCCTTTCAGTGAAAACAGTCCCTCAACCCTTTGGCTCACAGACAAAAGGCGAATAGCAGCCCTGAGCACACAGCGCTGTTCCAACCCTGCAATGGGCATTAGATTAGCAGTCAAGAAGTATGAATGCTGGTCAATGACTCTGACATTAACTCACAGTGTGACCCTGGCCAACTCACATAGCCTCTCTGGGCTTTAGTTATTCCATTTGTATACTAAGGGGAGGATTTTTCTCCTGTCTGCCTTACCGGGTTGCTAAGAAGGCAGAAATACAGACAGGTTAAGAAAAGCTTTGCAAAACATAAAATAAAGAGCACATGTTTGGATTAAAACCCCCTGAATGTTTATTATTACTGAGTAACAAACCACACAATTCTGATTGGCCTGAACCTCCCAGCCAGGCTCCAGTGAAAAAAAAAGACAATAGTCAGTCGTTCTGGGTGGGTTGAACATGGCTTTGCATGCCACCGAGCTCTCCCCCTCAAGCCCCTGCGCAACCTGGAGCTCTGAAGTCTGAATGCCCATACTCCTGGCAGATCGCCCATCTTCCTGAGATGGCGGAGGTCCCTACCCACCCCAGGGACTCTGCCTGCTTTGCCACGCAGCTTCTGAATGCCACAGCCACCACACACCACAATCTGTTACCTCATCTGCAACCATCAAATTCTTCAGAGAGGAAAAAAAAAAAAAGAAAAAAATCAGTGGCTCAAACAACCCCAGATGAGAAATTCCCAGTCATACTGTTTTAGGGCGAAACTTGTTTCTTAAAAGGCAGTTCTAATTAGAATGACATTTTGTCCACTGTGGTCCTTAGTTATGAAAATAATGAGCTATGAAATTCCAATTTATTGTTGACAACTTAAACGGCCAGGCACCGGAGCGGCACACAACTTCCGAGTGCCACTCTACCTAGTGACAAATCTATTCTGGGCTGAGAGAGTCCAGGGAGGCTGTGGATGGGGCGTGGGAGGGTCTCTGTCCCCCTTGGTCTCCTTAGGAGCTTCAGAGAGCTCCGGGTCACCAGCTCACAAGGACACAGCTTCTGGAGGGTCCTCAGAGAATGCTCAAGCTCTTGCCCTGGGAAGATTTCAAACAAGCAAAAAGTCTGCTCAGCAAAAACAAAGGAAGGGCCGCTTTCTCTCTCCCTCTTCCTCTGTGCAGACACTTCACAAGAACACCTCAAAAACTGATCTGACTCTAGAAGTCTGATACAGAGACAGTCTAAGTTGTCTCTCCACCCTCTCTTTCCCTTTGTCTCCTGTATTCCTCTCTTCAACTCTCTCCATTTTTTTTCTTTCTGCTCTTTTTTCTCAATTCTCTTCATCTTTGTTTTCTCTTTTTTTTCTCTTCAGTGTCTTTCCAAGATCCTGCTGGGGCTTATTTGTTTGCTGAGTTCACAGTCTCCAAAGCTGCGATGACCCACATTGGACAGGAGAATGAAGACTAAACAGAGGCTGCCAGACCCCTGGCCCAGAAGCTTCTTCCCTTCACCTCAAGCGAGGCTCCTCAAATTGTCAGAAACTGTTGCCCCCTCCACCTGAGGAAATTTCTTCCACAGATGGAAAGAAAGATGCAAGTAGAAAGTCACAAGTCACTGATACACTTCAAAACATTTCTTTTCAAGCATCTGCTTTCAAACCATAATGGCACCATCCAGGACAAAAAGGTTGCTTTCTGATGTGAGAGGAAAGATACTGCGAGAAGATATGATGGCTAATCCCAGAAATGCACCTTGCTTCCAGGGAGACTGTCATAACACCTTATGCCTGAAAACAAACCTATGGCTTTGTTTTGGAGGGTTTTGTGGAAAGAGGATGGTCTGGGCCCAAAACGATGCTTCAGCCCAACCTGAGTACTGACTGGCGCAGTGAATGCAGGTGTGGGTTCATCACTCTGCCTCTCCCTCTGTTTGTTCCCTCATCTCAAAACATGCTTCCCTGGATCATGCAGAGAGACTTGACAGAGAAAATGAACAGGCGGGCATGTTAAAAGGCTGTCCAGCCTTCGGGGAGTACTATCATTGTGAGTCTTTTGCTTGCAGCAAATCGACGGGTCAAATGGCAACTTTCAAATGTCAGATCTGAGAGTTGATGTTGGGTTTGGATTGTTTTTTTTGGTTTTGTTTTTCTTTCTTTCCTCCTTTCTAATTTAATATCTACTTAAGAAGTGTGTCGCTACAAAGGAAATGAAACAGGGAGGTGGGGGGAAACACTGCAGCCCACTATGGCTGCGTGATAGCCCAAATGTGAAAATGATGGCTGGACAATAAAAATGGAGCATGCTTTTGAAAACATTAAAATGAACCATTACACTGTAGTTGAGTGATTTTATAACTTGTGGATTTTCTCCTTGCCCTGCTCAAGTAAGCTAACTCTTAGGTTATTCAGAATGATTCACCAGGTTTTTAGAAAACATATTATTGCTCCTGCCTGAGTCACCCCGTTCCATAGATCACTTGAGACAGTGGCTTCCTGAGGGTGCTCGGAGTCCATCAGTCTCAAAAGGACCTTGCAAACTCTGAAGTGCTGTGCTTGTGAAGTGAAGCACCTCCATGACTCTTGCTGGGACACTGACATACTGAACTGGACAGCTCTACCGGGTCATGATTGAGCTCTTTATTGTGAAAAATCAAGAGAAGCCTGGGGCTCCTGCCTTTACCTGCCAAGAATTTTGCTGACACAACCATGGCTGACCCGAAGCTGCCTGGAGATGTCGCAGGGCCTGACTCCTTGATGAGCAAGTTCCACTATCCTTTGGCGGACTACATCCGGGAGCGGCCGTCCATTCACAAAAACCCCCCCAAGCTGATTCACTCCTCCATGTCCTGAAATAGATCAGAAACAAAAGGCAATGGGAAAGGTGGTTAGAACCAGTCACAGGTAGACAAGTGCCGCTGCCAGCACCCAGGGCCCCACTGAGCAGAAATGACAGGGAGGCTAGATGGCTCAAGCCTGGAGTTGGAACATGCAGGCTACACCAGCACCCAGGTTGCTTTTTAAATTCATCTTAGCCTTTGTCCATCTTCAGCCAGTCAACTGAGCTACTGAGAGTGAGCATCTCACACTGTATTTCCTTGAGTTATTAGCATTTTCTTGTCATTTATGGTGTTTTATTTTAACAATAGACTATGTGAAAACAGCCCAGTCTGTAACTAAGGGGCTCAACCTATTACATGATGCTGAGGTCTAACTAAGATTATAGGGAGTAGATACATTTTAAAATGCATTAAATTTAAAGAGGTTGGAGGGGAACAATGACGTTATTTTCCTTTTAGCAAACGTCTTTCAAAATTAAAAGGAAAACTTCAATATACCAAGATTCAGGGCAGTGGGGAGGTTGGGAGGTACACATTTTAAATTGTCTAATGGGCTACTTTAACCTCAAGGACTAAAGACTTTAAACAACAAAAAATAGCATCTCCAGAGTACCAAGACAAAGCCTCAGCTACTGCCTAGATTAAAATCCTGTCTTTTAAGAAGGTGAGGCTGACATGCAAACTTGACCACTATGTCCTCAATTAGCACACAAAAGAAAATCAGTTAGGGTTCTTCCACACACCACACATCCTACTCCATTTTTATCAGGGCTTGTTACAAAGAAGTTTCCCTAGAATTCTGGCATATTTTGCAATTGATAAGCAGCTTTACGGGGTGGTAATGAAGCTGTAAAGTCTACTGAGCCCCAGAATTTACAAGGGCTCTGGGATGAATTTTCAGTAAAAGGAATCCAGAAGGTGTCTGCACCACCCAGTATGCCCTCTTCCCTGATAGCAAGGTTCGCCTGGAGAAAAGTGAGGACCCAAGAAAGTGAAGAGCCAAGCAAGTCAGTCAACAGAGTGATCCAATGTAGCCACACCATTGACCTCGTAGCTGTTAATCAGCCCTGAGCTGACATGGCTGAGATCTGGAGCCAAAAGTCAAGTCCAAGCATTTACAGATGCTGCTGGCAGCTCAGAGGACAAGAGAAGGGAAAACCTCTTCCTAAACAGAGATGTAGCAAGGACCAGACCATATAAATAAAAGGAAAAGCAATTCTGAAATTGTACAGATATAGATACTCCAAATTGAAACATAAAATAATAACCACTTCATCTTCGCTCTCTCTGCTTCATTCTCAACTATGCAGGCTCATGAGCAACAGCTGAAACAGAAGTAACAAAACACCCACAGCACAACTTATTTCCTTACAACTGCCAAAATAATGCACTGATGCTTCCGATGAGCCTTAGTGTGAACATTTCCCCAAACTTTCAATCTTGGACTTGTATCAAGGGGGGGAAATATAATTTTTACAGATCTCTTTAATACTTTGCTCCAATTCTAGTCAGTTTTCTCTCTGATTTGAAAAATGAGCTTGAATCCATTTTGATCCTTCTAAAACAATCTAGAAATAAGAAAAAAAGGAAGACTGTCCAAATTTCATTTTGTATATAGCAATGTAATTGCACAGTTCACCTGAAATAGAAATACTGCAGCCTTTCTGGTCAAGATCCTTTGTAAAGCTTTGTCCTGAGGAACACCTGATTTTTAAAAGGGCTACACAGATCTTTCAAGAGCAAGGTGGATCTGAGTAAAAAAAAATTCAATTCACAATTGATAAGACTTCACCTGAGAAGAAACTGCAGGAAAAGACACAAAAAGCACTCAGCACCAAAGTGACCTGTGAGTCCAGGCATTGTGATCCATTTGCACTAGTCTGTGGGCTTCAGCACCAACAAGTGACACTTTCTGCCCAAATATAGCTGAAACCAAAAGCAGTCTGGTTGTTTTTAAGTTTTGGGGGTCATTTTGTAACATGGAAAAAACCTTAACACTCCCAACACATGTATATATACATACGTGCACTCACATAGGACCTGTCACTTTAGATGCCAATGGACCCCCAACCACACTGGCGCTCAAAGACTTGGCCATCAATGCCATTCTAGAGGCAGATTCACATGTTCAAAGTTGGCATCAGACCCAAGATAAGGTGAGAGTCCTCAGCTTCCTAGAAAGGACTCCAAACCCACTTGGCTTTCTCTGCCTCAGTCACAGCCCTATGCAGTAGAGCTCTTCTGAGGGCAATGAGGAAATCTCATTACATTTGTGGCCTCAGAAGGGAAGGTCTCCCACTTAATGACAAGATGTAAGCAAGTGAAGTTTCAATCTGAGAGGAACAATAGTAGGAAGAGGAAAAGAGATGAAAGGGGACTCTGAGAGATGCGTGATGGGTCCAAACTGTGGATATTAAAGAAGAGGGCAACGAGTGGGGTGGGGGAAGAGTGCCCCAAAGAGAAGCTGCAGGTGAGCAAGGCAGAGGAACAGAAAAAGGAATAGAGAAGTTAGGCCAGGTGGAAGGGGGAAAGCTCATAATGGTGCACAGTGAAAGACGGAAGAGAAAATGGGGAATACCTAAGGGGGGCATCTGGAGGACAGGGGGGAACAAAGGTGTTTGTTCTGCAGTCCTTCTATCCATACCCCCCCCTTCAGCCTACAGTTCTTTGGGAAACTCACATCCCAGCTTTTACTTACTGTGGACTCCGGTTGGGTAAAGGTTCATCCCGCAGGGGAAAGGGTATAGGGTGGCACAAAGACTAATCTACACTTTTCCAAAGCAGGTAACATTTACTGAGAGACTAACACTGAGGCAGATGAAAACAAATCAAAGTCCAGGAAACAGACATACGGATACTAGGGAAACAGCCCCGCCCCCACAGAGCAGGCAGAGCAGGGTTTGGAGGGAGGTGGGAGGAGAAGGGTTGAACCGCAGCTG
Source organism: Elephantulus edwardii (assembly GCF_000299155.1). Lineage (NCBI taxonomy): Eukaryota > Metazoa > Chordata > Mammalia > Macroscelidea > Macroscelididae > Elephantulus > Elephantulus edwardii. Next base: position 1,779,618 of record NW_006399802.1, read on the forward strand.
CCCCTGGGGCCTTTCTGAAAGGGGTCAACTTCCACAGATGCTCTTCAAGCCCTGATAAGGACGTGCTGCCCACTCAGGGGCTATGTCCACACCCCAAAAACCATGTCAAGGCATAAGATCTTGGGAGAAGGTCTCTGCTGATTTAGCTGTAGATTGAACTCCAGGACCCAAAGGGTCCCTGAAATTCCCCTTGATAAGCCAGTGAAGAAGAATGAAAAAGCACACAAGATACAAACAGGGAAAAAAGCAGAGAAGTAATCTCTATTAATGGACTCTTTTTTAAACAGACAGGCACGGATACACACAGTCAAGTCAGGCTATGGACACAGATATGGTTAAACCAAAGAGTCTTGGTCCAACATACATATGTGTGCCCACCCAGTGCCCGTTCTCCAGAATCTGAATCCTTCCTTGTTCCTTTCCATGAATCTTTGACATCTTGTTTCATTTGTTTATGACTGCAGCTTAGTCTTTGTGAATTTTTTGTCAATCCTTTTGTCTCTCTGGCTTCAACATCATACTCTGTAAAATGGGTATAGCTGAAGGTGAGAGAATACTCAGGTAGGAGATTATAGTACTTTGTTTAAAAAGTGCTTTATAACTGTTAATGCTACTTAGGGGGAAAGGATCATTGTAGAGAGAGACTGATCCGTGCGCTGAAGGGGAAAAGAAGCTTGGAATAAGGAAGGGGTGGAGGCAGAGGAACTCAGAAAGCCATTTTCTGGCAACCTGTTCCTCCCCCATGACTTCCCCAAGATAATTGAGGCAGAAGCTTGAAGGAGAAAAAAACTGACCGGAAGCAGAGAAGGAAAAGGAGGAATGAACTTGGTCTGAGCCTCTACCAACCTAGTTAATCTCCCAGGATCTACTAGGTTGGGATTGAGATTGCCAGCAAATCGAGACCCCAGCGTGGGCCTACATTGTGCAAGCAGGTAACATTACTGGGCGTCAGAACCCAGGGCACTTCCAGGGGAGCCTCGGGGTTGCTGGGGAAAGCTCGGCTGGCTGGGGCCCAGCCCCCACTGTGCAGCCAGAGAGATTGAAAATGGGAGGAGGGAGCACTTGCCCGGGAGGAGGACAGATGAAGACCGGGACAAGGAGGGACAGAGACATCAGCACTAGCGCTCGAGTAACTCGCACCTGGGAAAAGCTGCCCGCTGCTCTACGCTCCAGCACAGACCGCGAGGTCTGATGCTCGCTGCCCAGCGCCGGAGCACGACCTCTGTGCTCTGCAGCTGAAGGACTCGAGGCTTCCCACCAACGAAGAGAGAACTGATCGTCCAAGATTGTTTTCCCAATTGCTCCAGGGCTGATCCAATGGTTTTTTCACCTTTTAAAGTAATGTCCCTCACCGGATTGTTTTGGGGCTCCGTCGGAGAGATCAGCGTGTCCGCTCAGGGACTCTGCAGAGGGAGAAGGTTGCCCAGGGCGCTGGGGTTACTGCGCACTGGAAACCATTTTGGCACCGGCCCTAACAGGTAAGGAATCGTTGGACGCCTTAATTAGCTTGGCCTCGGGAAACTGACACAAAGAGAAAGTGACCAGCCCGCAGCCAGTCACAGTCAGGCCTTCCCTGACTGCCAGGCCGTTCCTGCCACAGAGCGCACGCGGACACGCTCGCCCGGGAAGCTTGCCTTCTCTCCAGCCGGGTCTCTCTGGTCTTTGTTAAACAGGGGACTCTCAACTGGGGGGGGGGGGGGCGGGAACCAACCACACACCAACCAAAAAACTGCAGCCCCGCCTGTCAGAGGGCAACCGGGCTTGGGCAGGGCCTCCAGCCTAGAGGCGACTCCCTGACATGTAGCCCTCGGAGACCTAAGCCGGACACCCGTCAGGATGTCGCCAAAGCCTGGCGCCTTGTTCCGGCCGGTCTAGGCAGCGCTCAGAAGGGAAACGCGATTCGTTCCACTTGGAATTTCCTTGAAATTTCCGAATCTAATGCGGCGTTAACTCACCGTGAGAGAAGCGCTCATCTCACTAGAGGCTGCGCTAATGGGCGAACCGGCAGGATACCCACGGGTCAAGGAGCCAGGCGGGCCTTGCCCGCGAACAGAACCACCCTTCCTATCTCCTACACTCGCGGCGTCTTTCAGAAGAAGACGCCTGTATGGTGACCACCTGACTTTTTTCCTTTTTAAAAACTCCTTTCTTTTCTTTTCTTTTTTTAAAAGAGAAACCATTTCGAAGCGGTCGTCCAGCAGAGAAGGACCCAAAGGATCTGTAAGGGGTCACTGTACGAGCTAGCCGGCTCCTAAGCTGACGCTCAGGTCCGGAATGGATAGTTCGTTGATTTTTGCTTTTCTCCAAATCCCTCTCCTCAACTCCAAGAGGCCTCCAGAGCCCTGGACCTGGTGTCCTCGCTTGACCCTCAGCCTTTTCCTTCTCACATAAAAGCACACTGACCCCAGTGCAGGCCGCATTTCCCCTCTCCATCTCAATCCCGGTCACCCCTGGCGGCTGTAAAACGGACGCAATGGAGTTGGGATATGGGGCGCAGTGTGCCACTCCTGCTGACCTCCCCCTACAACTTCCTGCCCTCTGCCTGGCCGGGCCCTGAGCCTTCTCCGAGTCCCAGTCGGGAGTCTCCGCACTCGGGGATGTTGGCCCTACAGCCTCGGAATGGCCGCAGCTCGCTGCTTCCTCTTTGCAGTTGCCGGAGGCGGGATTCGCGGTGCCAGGTCCTCGGGACAGGGCACACAGTACCTCGTCCTGCCTGGGGGCCTTGCGCTTTGTGAAGTTCTCTGCGTGGCCACAGAGGTCCAGGGTCTTCCCGGCCTTAGTAGCTGCCCCGCGCTCCGGCACCCCCAACCCAGTCCCTGCCGGAGAGTGAGAGAAATGAGCTCGCCGCCTACTTACTATGCATGGATGCAAACGGGTCGTGCTTACAGTGTATTTCCATCGGGGCGCTCCAGACTGCCAGCGGGCCCACGCCGCCGCCTCCCGGCGCCAAGGGGCTGCCCAGGGCGGCCGAGGAGCCGCGCCGCCAGGCCGGGCACCGTGCGCGCTGCTGGTACCTCCGGGGCCTCGCTCACAGCCGCCGGGCCGGCCGGCTGGAGAGCGCCGAGGGAGGCACCGAGAGGCGGGAAATCGCGCGGGTGCGCTCCAGCTGCGCCGGCGTCCAGCTCCGGGGCTTCACTCCCCGGCGGGTTCAGGGAGCCGCGGCCAAGGAGCCGGCAGGGACATACCGCGGGGACCCGCCTCCCGGGCCGCTTCCAGCCGCCACTCGCGCCCCGGTGCCTTTGGAGAGACCGGCTGGGCGCACGGCCCTTGGCTTCGCTCAGAGGGGCAGCAAGGCCTGACCACAGGCGGACTCGTAGCTGGGTCTCGCCGCCGCCGGAGTGGCGCCTGGATCCCTCGGCTCCAGAGGGTCCTGGTCTCTCTCCCCTTCTCTGAGGCCGCGGAGCGCGAACTTGCCCCTCCAGCCTCTGCGCGCCCGGCTCTCCGAGGTCTAGGACGAAGTTGTAAAGAACTTCCTCCCCGGTCGAGCTGGGGCCCCGGTGGGTTCAGAGACGCTTCCGCCTCCGGCCGGGGATCCCAGACTCTGGAGCCCCCGGGAGCGGGCAGCCCTCGCGCCCCCGGACCTTCAAAGTTCCCGCGGCCCCAGCTGCGCCCCCATCGCCGGGTCCCGGAACAGGGACAACAACGACGGACTCCTCGCTTCAGTATCTGCCTCACGCCTACCAACTCCTCGAACCCGCCGCCCTCTCTCGGGGGTTGGGTGGACTGTCTTTCAGCTGCCTCTTCCGGGACGGCCGCCGCTCCTGCCCCAGGCTTGAAGCGAGAAAAAGGAGCCCAGAGAGGAGGATGTCCACCACCGGGACTGCCGGGGCCGGGGCTAGGATGGAAGTGCTGGCCGCTCTGACCGCCCGCTCTGTTGCAGCCGCCGCCGGCGCTAGCCCTCCGCCTGCTCGGCGCGCACAGTGCGCCACCGCGCCGCCCCGGAGCCGCTTTCAGGACCCGCTGCGTGTGGACAGCGCCGCCCGGGGCTCAGCCTCCCTCCGGGCGGGGGCGGAGGCGGGGGCGGGATGTTAGCCTGCCAATCACACTTCAGAAAGCCAATCAGAACGGTCGCAGCCAGCCCCGGCCTCAGACCCCTCCCTATTGGTTAAGCTATCCGGGAGCTCCGCCTGATTAGCCGATACCTGGGCAATGGGAGAGAATAGGGGGCGGGGTCTATCCGGCGGCGCCACGTTCATTGACAAACGCACCCGGCTTTTGGCCTAGTGGAGCGCCAAGTGGGGACGGAAGAAGGGAAGGGGCCCGTGCGATGCCAGGAGAGTTCCGTGGCTTGTCTCCCGGCGTGAGCCTCCTCTCCACGGCGTTGGACCCTTGGAACGCTCTCAGGGTTTGGGACAGCCAAGGCGAGGGTGGAAGGAAATGAATGGTCTTTAGAAAAAGAAGGGAAAATAAAGCACGAATGTCGGAGGAAAACAAGAAGCACATTAACGATCTAGGACTCCATTAAAGTGGGAAAGGACTCGGGATATGTACCTCAGTTACCTAATCTGTAAAATGGGCACAGTCAGATAAAGGTTTGATAAAGGTTCTTTTTAACCACAACGCTTTCTGATTTTATCAAGACCTGCTAAGCCAGCCTCCCCCTCCTCTTTCATCCCTTTTCCTCATTCCTCTGGCTAGACCCCAATTCAACTCTTCTCTAACCTAAAGCAGACACGTTGAGGGAAAGGGCATATCACACTCCTTTAAAATTGGAGCAATGTCTTTCTGGAGGAGAGGCGATCTGAGACTGAACCAGGTTGCCCAAATTCAGGACCATAGGCCCTGTTTTCAGCCTGGGACCTGAACCTGTCAAACGCTTGGGAGCTGATGATGTGCAGCTGGAGGATTCTGTCAGCTGGGGCAGTTCTGCATCCAGCGAGGCCTCCTGAGAACCCAGTAAGGCCCAGTGGCGTCTAGCGCTAATGAGGATACTAGAAATGGACCGGCAGGTGGTTTTGTTTGCCACATTAAAGCTGGCTGCTACAGTGCAAGCTTCCAGCTGTCCTGAGAATTCCACCCCTCTCCCTTGATTGAGAAGTTCCTGTCTCTTCTTTTAACTTGTTTTAAGGCAAAACAGGTGAATTCCTAGCAGGACTCTCTCAACTGGACTCAGTTTATCTCGAGTCTGACGTCCTAAGAAAATGACCAAAAGAACTGGAAGCATGAGACAGCCTCTCTCCATCAAGCAACCATAGTTCTGTGAGTATATTCGACATACCAGGGCTCAGTATTTAGAGGAAGTGATCCAGAGACCCATGATTCTGAATTCATAAGCAATGCTCTTCTAATATAAAAAAAATAAGTCCATTAAAACAAGGACTCTCGAGGTGCCCACTCCAGACCAGGGATGGTAAGGACCGTGCTCAAGCTGACCCTGGGAAAGCCCTGAGTTGTATTCAGTCTTTGGTCCTTGACTTCCTTGGTGCTTGGTCTTGCTACCAATTCCCTCTCCTTACACTGTCCACTCCTCACATTGATTGCCACACTAAGTGAACCCTCAGACCCATCTTTGGTCCCTGTCTCAGCTGACCAGTAGAAAAGCTTCTAACTTTTTCCCATCTTCTCTAGGGGACGCTGCCAGGAGGGTCTCCCAGACCCAGAGGTTTCCATGTGCAGTTATAGGGGTGAGAGATGGAGTGGTGGTAATAGCACTCTCTCGCCTTTGTCTGGAACCCTGCTGCTCAAACCTTAGTTCCTTCTGCCTCCCTGGTGTGTCTCCAGGGAAGGGGAAGACAGCAGGAAAAACAAGACAAGAAAATAAGTTAGAGTTCACTTTTACCTCTGAGCTTACTGGCAAGGTCTAAGTTAGAAAGGACTGGAATTCAGAACCATAGACCACACCTGGGCACTTTCCATTCCACTGTAGAGACAGTATTGTGGGGATGCGCTGCAGAATGCAGACAGTGGCCTCTCATCAGTGTTTGTCAAGTTTAAAGCCAGACAATAATAACAATATGAGATAGACAACTACTGAGGCTAAGTTGCTTCCATTTTACAAGAGCAGATCCTGCCGTCCTAGAAAGCTGAGGCCCAGAGTAGAGCTACGATGTGTCCTATATCACACAGCAAATCCAGAGTAAAGGCAATGAGCCAGGAACTTCTTTTCCAGAAGCACCTCTTCAGAACCACAGAGATGATGGGGCAACCATATGTGCCTTCAGGGCTTTTTTTGGTGTGGGGGTAGTAGGGTACAGGAAGAATTCAAAGTAAAATTAAATAATTCATCAGGAATATGTTCCTTACCTGTGGGGTTCAGGTCATCTCCAGAGCACTGTTAAGGGGTTTGGAATCGCACAGATTTCTCCAACTGCATCACCTTGAACTCCCTGTTTCGTGCAGTTTCACCCAGACGCCCAGCTTGGGGTGGCATGTAGGTCAACAGGTGGAGTACACAGAGCCAGCCTAGCCTGTGTGAGAACAACTCCCTCCAGAATAGTGTGAGGCACCTGGCAGAGGGAGTTTGGGGTGCACATCTGGGTATCCCACCCCTGCCTATTCTGAGAGGGAGTTCTTCACTGCTGCCAGAGCCAGCAGGCCTCCGGAAAGGATTAACTCAAAGGGATAGGGCCCGACCTTATAACCAGCCACCAGAGCAGGTCCCTTGGCCGTTGTGCTGTGGGAAGTTGGGCCTCACGGTTCACCAACAGTGGTGTGGTTTCCTTCTCCAAGCCCACCGGAGCAGGCTTTTGGGTAGACAAATACAAGGAAAGAAAACTATCCCAGAAGGAACTCACTTAACATAAATTAAATTGCCTTTGAAAGTTTCTCAATTTAAAGCAAACCCCACTAATCATCCCAAAATCTATGAATTTCCACCTGGCTCTGGAGTCTGAGATGCTGCTGCTGCTGCTGCTGCTGCTGCTGCTGCCGCTGCTCCTATCAACACAAGCTCTCCTTGTCCCCCTTAGTGCCCCTTTCTGCAGTGCACTCAGTTCCCACCATGTCCAGGAGGATAGCTCTCTGAGAGTGATTCCAAAAGTTCAAGTCCAGCCCCTTTTCCTGCCCTTGCTTGGGACAAAGCAAGGCCTACAGGACTAAAGACAGCTACTTGCTTCAGAAAGGCTCAGAGATGCCTCGGCACCACTGTCCTAACCCAGTGGTCCTCTCTAACCAAAATTTTAAAGAAAATATTTTAAAATCTCCCAAGGAGGAAAGTCATTGATACATCACTAGACGCTGCAGAGCCCATTCCAGTTTGATTCCTGTGCTTATGGACAAGGGGCTGCCTGGCCCAGAGAGCAGGGAAGAAAAGCAGAATGTAAGCAGAATTTTTGAGAAATCAAGTAAACAACCTTTGTCATCACACACATAGCACACAGGGCTGGGACCCTGGAATCACTTGTCACCTCTCTCAAAGATGTGAGGCTCACAATTGCTTCCCTGAGAGCATAATCCCTGAGGTGCAACTTCCCAGGGCCTGGTGAGATGACCTTCCATGGGATTATCACTGTTAGTTCACCCTTGGGCTTATCCCAGAGCTGGGAGCCTCCATACAGGTATTCCTGGCCCAGTGCCTGGTTGTTTTGTTGTTTTTTTTTCTCCACTGGGGCTGTGTGTGTGAGTGTGTGTGAGATCTCCTCTCTCAGCAGGAAAGGTCTAGTGAAGAAGTTGTCCCCAGTCCACACCTCCTGCTTTTTTTGTTTTAGGCAGATAACAGCCCCTCTCTGGACTCCAGTTGACCCTTCTCCCTCCCACAAGATGAGAGGATCCTTGGTTGGCTCTTGCTCATGGCTGACTTTCCCCAAATTTCAGTTTAGAGCTAGGTCCTACTCCCTTCCCATCTCATATTCGGAGGAACTGAGGTCAGGAAGAAGGAATGGTCACAAAGATCTGAAGGAAGGACAGGAAGATCTAGGGAGCCTGTACCTGGACCCCCTTCTGAGTGCGAGCCTCACCAGTCCCCCAGCATCCTCTTGCTCTTCCCGCCGCCTAGGTCCTGCAGGTGCCCAGTGGCGGACGTGCCGTGTCACTGGCACTGCTGGCCCTTTCCCCGGACTGGTCCCCACCGCTGAGTGAGAAGGGGGGCGTGGCCCTCCAGATTTTCAACTCTGGCCAGCTCCGGCTCTCCCTCGGCCCCACCCAGGCCCGCCGCTCAGAGGAATGAAATGCTTTATTGATTAAACGATTATTCAGGCGATTGAACTAATCAAAGGGCCCATCGACCGCCGTGAATTACATTCTTCGTAGACAGCTCATCTGGAGAGGCCCGCGCAGACCCCTCCACCGGACCCTCAAGCTCTGTCCGGTTCCCAGCACGTACACCAACCTCCGTTCTGGGTTCCGGCACCTCGCAGAGTCCCACCTACTGAGATGCTTACTGCCCAAGGATGGGAGGGCTGGCTGGAGAGTGAGGGGTTTCCCAGACACCCTTCTCTGAACCCTCGCCCGCCCGGGGGATCTTTAGGCCCCTCCACCTCCTCTACCTCCTGGATCTCCGCCTTCACCTTACTTCAAATCACAATTTCAATTTCGGAACCATGTATCCCCAGAGAATTTCCTTGGACTAGGGGTCCAAGTTCACTCTTCTCTGCCCTTTGACCTGCATTTCATGAGGTGGGGGCTCACAGAAGGAATCTAGAAGGAGAAATGCTGGGTGAAAGCAGGGCTAGTACCAGGGTTCAGAGGATGTTTGTGTGAGAGTTAGCCCACGTGGCGTGGGGAGAGAAAGAAGCTCCCAGAGTCACCTAAAGCCTCAGGGAAGATCAGACCCCCCCTGCAGCCTGCCGCCTGCCACCTCCTCTCCGACAGAAACTACCCCTTACCCATTGCCTGGACTTTTAGGGGGGGAGGCGCACAACATACTAGGCCCTGTGCCAGAAAAGCGTGTGGGCATACAGGCGCCAAAATGGAATGCTGAGGCTAGGCATACACCTACCAATGCTCTCCTCCATTGGAGCGGCACCCACAGAATAAGACCTGGGCATACACTCAGCACACATACCCAGAGCTCGAGGCTTCTCTGGGTGGAGGGAACACAGGGAAGTTGGGCTGTCCTTGAAACACCACACAACTAGCCCATAAGCTGCCTGTTTACACCTGCCAGAGTTGTGCCTGTCACAAGGGACCCTTCTGAACAAATGGTAGACGTGACAATGCCCACAGGATGAAGCACCAAGGGACCGAATACACAGCCTGAACATACACCACTACCCCCGGCTTCAGCCTCCAACAGAATGGCATCTGGGCCTGCCTGGCAGTGGCACACAGGCCCCAGACCCATCACTGGGCCCAGCGATAGGCACTAAAGTGTGTGCTGGTGTGCACCCAGCAGATGGTTTTCTTCCAAAATCACTTGAGATATGATAGGTGGACACAGGTCCTTAACGGAGTAGATGCATAGTCAGATTTTTTCCAAAATTTCAAATTATAAGTAAGTCATAGTTTTGGATAAGAACCAAACACCAACTCTTAGATACACATGAGGACAAAAATACACACGTACACAAACTCCTGGACACACACACACACACACACACACACACACACACTGTCACTGGTATTGCGCCTCTTAGGTAAACACACACAGAGATCAGGTAAACTTTCAGCCGTCCAGGCAGACACTCAGCAGAAACATTCAAAACCAGAGAAACTCTAGAAGCTCCAAGACACTTGGACTGTTGTAGAAGCTTGTAAAAACACTGATGAAAAGCCATACAAGCGCGCCCACAGAGAGTCAATCCCTAAGAAAATGCGGCGCACCCCATCCTCCCCCACGGCCAACCAGTGTGGAGACCAGCGCCTGGCCATGTTCTGGAATTAGCCCGCCTGCAACCCTTATAGTCCTACCTGTCCTGCCGGTCCGCGGAGTCGGATAATTTTTCTCTAAATCCATTTTGATTTTTCAGGACTTGGTGGAATGGACAGGGAAAAAAAGTTTCCACTTTTTTTGGTGCCTTTTTTTTCTTTTTTTTTTTTTGTACCCGCGGCCGCTCACAGGTCGGAATAATTCAAGCCTTCCGCTCCCCCGCCGAGCTGGGGTAGCTGATCACTGAGCTGAAACTAAACGTTTTAGGTGGAAAAAAAGCGTCCGAAGGCACCGTGAAATGATTAAGGAACTAAAGAGCTTCTCGCCATGTGAGATCATGTCCTGTTCTCGCCAACATCACAAGATGTCCCCAGACGCGCCGCGCCCCCAGCGCGCCGCCCCGCACCTCCGGCCCAGCGCGGGGAACGGGTGGGCGCTGCGCGCAGGGCCTGCTCAGTGTGCTGGACCGGGCGGGTGGGACGGACCGGGCCGGACCGGAGCAGGCGCTGGGCCCACAAAGCCGCAGAGCTGCCGCCGTGCCACCCAGGACTTTTATAGGGGGCGGGGGGAGGGAAGGAAGGCTTCAAACTGCGCTGAGCTCCAGCCTGCGCGCCTCCGGGATGGGGAGACCAGAGCCCCGAGTCCCTTCACTAGACCTTTCGTCCTGGGGTCTCGGCCCCAGGCCTGGCGCAAGAGGTCGACGACCCCTACCCTTGCAAACCTCGCTGCATAGGCAGGGAGCAGTCCCGGGTGTTGTTTTCAAAGAAATTAACCACTGGACCAAGCAGGTGCCTTTGAAGGTGGCGCAAACCCGGGCAGTGTGGCCGGGCACAGAGGGTGCGTTGCAATGTCCTCAGATTCACCCCTAGGGCGGCGCCCGCCCCCACGCCTCCCAGTCACCCCTCATTCTCCCCAATCTGCAGCTCCACTGCCTCCGATGGACCCTTAACTCGAAATAGCGCCAGATTCCCAAAAGTCCCTAAGTCCCACTCAGCTTCCAAGTTCTGGAGACCTTTCCCCACTCCTCGCCCTATTCTTGCCCAGGGCATGGAAGTTAAGTTGTGAATGGCTGGAGATAAAACCTGGACTTCTGCCTTGGGGTGCATTGGCAGAGCAGACCCATCTCAGAAGGTCCTGGAGGGAAATGAGGTGGAAGCCCCGGACATCTTACCCTGGCCCATAAATGGAATCTCTCTGCCCTGGGAGCCCCCAGCTCTAGGGCTTGATTCCAGAGGGGAAACCAGTCCAACAGAGATGCAGCAGAAGTGTGGCACGTCCAGCCTGCTCTCTGAGCTCCAGCATCAGGGCTTCCCTTCCCAACCCTGAGGCCAGCTGTTTCGGGGGCCACTGGGAGCCCATGGGGCCCCCTGCTGAGGAGTGATCTGAGGGGCCAAATTCTCCAGGGCAAGGGAGCACCCCCGCAGGAGGACCCTCGACCTGCTGGACAATGGCAGTTTTCCAAGAGTTGACTCGTCCGCAACAAGAGTGGTGTTTATTTTTTTAGAGGGGGTGGTCACGAGGCTGGGCCGCGCGACCTGGGGGGAAGAGCCCAGAGCTGAAGAGAAAGCAGTGGGGTGGGGGTGGGGGGAAGGAGACCCGGCGGGAACCGGACAGTGCGTATCCACTGAGCAGATTTCACCACAATCGGAAACGTGGCTCTGGATTCCCGGGCGGCCCCCACCACCAAGTGGTCTGCGCAGCCCCCTCGCACCGCCTCCTCCCTGCAGCCTGTGGGTCCCGGTTCCCACCCGGGCGGCTTGATTCCCGGCCTCTCCGAGCGCTTGGCTCCGGCCCTGAGCGCCCGGCCCAGCCTCGCCTTCCCGCCTCGGGCCTCACGCGCGAGAGGCAACCCCAGGGAGGAGCGGCCTGGCGGCGCCGGAAATCAAAAGCCCTCCCGCCACTGACATTTCACCTCCGGTTGCGGGTGGGGGTGGCTTGGGCCTTTTCCTATTATGAGGGTTTGTTTTGGTTTTGTTTGTTTTCTGTGAGTTTTCATTGCCTGATAGAGAGCCTTTTGTTTCAACACATTTGACTTACTGTATTGGCATCGTTTGTTTACTGTTGGTCCCCCCACCCACCCACCTCCGTGGCTATAATTTTAACAAATTTCGCTCTGTGCGCCTTGGTCATGGGCTTTTTTTTTTTTTTAATTTTTGTTTTGTATGCTTTCATTTTGTGTGGTCTTCTGTACTTTGTCCTGGTCGTTTGGCTGGCTTTTTCTTCTGCGCCGTGTTTTGATTTTATAATATTAGTGGGCTTCGTGTGTAGACATGACTTTAGGTGACTGTTATGTTTGCCTTTGGTTTTGATTTGGGTTTTGGCCTTACACATCCGCATGGGAGTTACGGGGTGTGTTCACGTGTGTTGGTTTTAGTTTGGGGTTTGTGGAGTGTCTTGATGAGTTTTACGTGTCTGTGTACTGGCTTTGTGAGACTTTTGGATCAGAGAGAAGACGCCACTGGCTACTCTGTTCCTGGCCGCACCCAGAAAGGACAGAGCATCAGGCCCAGCCACGAATGGTGGGTTCACCGGCTCTGTAGACCCGCGCGCCCCGCATGGCCGCGCCTCTCCGCGGGCCCTTGGTGAACTCACATCAAAGGCTGGTTCTTGAGGGGGCGCGCCCGTTTCAAGTCACAACCTCGCGGGCCCTGGACACCAGTACAGCGGTCAGAACTCATTCGCAGAGCCATCATCCTCCTCGCCGGGATACCCAAGCCCAGCCGCCGTTCCCTTGCACACGTTGCCAGCTTGTGGCTCTGTCTCCTCTTGTGCCTGGCCTGCAGAGAATGGAGGCCTTCCCAGCGTGGGGCCGGAGGGAAGACTCCAGGCGCCCACGCAGGTGGCTGACGTCTTCGGAGGACACGGAATTGATCTTGTGGCCCTAGAGATTAAGGAGTGAGGGGCCAGGGACACAAGGGGACTAAGCAGAGTTTGGCCTCGTCAGGCCGTTGGAGGAAAGACCTGCTCTTCTTTGGCCGCAGTCCTAGGAACGCAGAACCCCCAGTTCGCTCAGGTTTCGGTTTGCAGAGCCCGCCCCGGCTGGTAATCATCGCAGGCACAGTCACCCTGGAACACAGGGACACGCAGCCAGGCGGCGAGGGCGAGAGAGCCTGCGCCTTGGCAGTAGCGGCCTGCATGGCACGCTTCGAGGAGAAGCCGAACTGCAGCGGCCGGAAACACTAAGGAAAAATACACAGTGCATTCTTTCTGTCCACATTGCCGGGACTGCTGCAGCCTTGGCACTCTTGGACTTGTTTCATGCTACCCCAAGGAGGAAAGGAGAGACGGTTTAAGAGCTGCCTGGCTAGGCGGAGCGGCGCGCTGGCTCAATCGGCAGAGGAGCCGGGTCAAATGCAGACAGAACAAAATCTGTCCAGGGCGAGCCCGCGCAGCGCGGGAAGGAGGACTGGAGACCCCGAAAGGGGCAGGAGCAGAAGCTCCTCCAGGCTCCTGTGCGCTCTGCCTGTATGTGAGAGGGAGAAAGAAGAAACCGAGAAAAGAGAGTGACAGGAAAAGAAAAGAGATGTAGAAGGGGTTGGCCAGGCCACGCTGCGAACTTCCCTTTAGCTAAGACCCCGTCCTCAAAGGTAGGGGGGTGGGGGTGACCTGAGGCAGGAGGCCAGGGACCAAGGTCGAGCGCTTCTACTCGGCCAGGAAGCCCTCCGGAGGGCTCTAGACCCACTCTGGCCCTGCCTGACACTGGATTCTAGCCAGGTGCTCCCTTAGGCTCTCCAACGTGGAGGTTGGACTACTGTCCAACGTGGAGGTTGGACTACTGTGGTTCGCCGCTGGCCGCCTTCTGTGTTGTTTCGGAACAGCCGCAAAGGCCAACTGGTTTGGGGTTCCGGTCCGAGTCCGCGCCAAGGGTGGGTGGGAGAGGACGTCCAAGCAGGAGGTGAAGAAGAGGCTCCGCCCTAAATCCGGGGGACCGCTTCAGAGAGAGCCTGAGGCCAGAGCTGGACTCGCAGGATTCGGGGGTCCGCGCAGTGCGCACGTGGCACGGCTCCTTCAGCGGGCGGCGCCCCTAATGGCCAGCCCCGCCCTGCTTCATTTGTGGGCCCGGGCAGTGTCACGGTTGATAGTGGCCTCCGAGTCTCAGTGAAAAAGGCTCTGGCGGAACTGCGTGGGGCTTGTCCAGGAGTGGTGCCCGTCTGGATGCGGGCGCCTCTTCATTGGCAATTCCCTTGGCGCAGAGCGCAAAACGCGCCGGCCAGTTGTCTGGTGGCGATCTTGGCTGAAAGGGCTTCAGGATCGATTTGAATTGAAGCAACTAGGTCTGTTGCCTTTGGAGTCTTCTGTGCTTAAGGGCTTCGAGCCTTGGCCGTTGGTTGTCTGGGGCCCTAAGTGCCAGTGACTCACCAAGCTGAAATGCTCAGGTAGCGCTGGAAAACACGATGGGGCCGCATTTGAGGGGACCTGGAACCCATGGAGGCTTACTGTGGTATCTCTACTTTACTGGCTTTCTTGCTTCAAATAGAAGTTTTATTAAGGAAAGCATCAAAGAGTGCGGACTGGGCCTTTTTGCATGGGTTCATTTGAACTCAAGTCCATCAATTCAATCCGGTTCCACATTAGGTCTCCAAGCGAACAGGCTCACATGGGCGGGGATCAAGGGCTTGCGGTATACAAATGCAGAGACGCGTAATTTGAGGACACGTCTTGGAGGATTTCAAGACAAAATGTACTACTCTTGTGGCGTTAAGTCCATAGTGTGTTGATATGGAAAATTACCAGTCAGATGTGTTTAAAATTGGCCAACACGTCCCATCTTGGAATTCAAATCGAGAAACTGAAAAGATTCACTGACACACTAATTGTGTAATCTTGAAAACAAGTGTAAGCCGGTTAAATTATTTTTGTAATTCCTCAAAATTTAACAACATCCTAATTTGTATGTAATAAAATCATGCTTTCCTAAAGAAAGTTTATACAATGGATGATTTCTGTCATCGATTATAACATAAACTGCTAGCTCTACCTACCCCTTTTTCTTTCTCTCTATTTCTCTGTGTAAGCTTTAAGTGTCTATGCACCAGCCCAGAGTTACATTTCTTTCATATGTTTTAAGCTCAAAACAAACTAATAGAATGTAATTTGATTCCCCGAAGTACTGGGGAATATAGGAAATGATTTTGAGTGAGGGCAGTGCACAGGTTAAAGGAGTCTTTTTGTTTGGGGTGTAGATCAGACTGTGAGATGAAAGTGGAGCATGGCACTAAGTAGGCCCTTTAATGGTCTCACTTAGTTCATTTTGCATTTTTCTATAATAACTTTAGAGCTGGTGGAGGGTCACAGCAGGGGTGGGGCACTTTCCCTGGAGCCTGTAATGTAAACCTGCAAATGGCCCCATTCTCAGAGCAGGTTGTGGGTTGATTTCACATTTTTTTCATTTGGGGGGGGGGGGGTCTATTAGGGCAGAGAGAAGGCCCTGCAGGACATAAAACCTGGATTTTAGGGACATGGCTGAAATGAAATCATGCTTTAATAGTTCCTTCAGATTTGCTGTCGTTGACCTTTTTTAACAATTTGGTCAGTTATTTGTTGGTAACTTTTTCCAAGATTCAATCCAGAATAATCTGGAGAAGAGGAGTTAGGTTTGGGTTCAAGTTGCCTTTGCCTACACCACAGTTTGTGGTATCCAAGGTCAAAAACTCAAAATGTCCAGCCTCACCTTTACATTACACTAGAGGTTGAAGATTGACCTTGAAACACTAACTGCCAGTCTACTAAAGAGGTGTCTACAGAAAGAAATATTGTCATGTCCCTTAATTTCTTTTCCCTAAGATGGAAGCCGCTTTGGACTACAAGGTGGTATAAAGAATTTATGAGCATACAGCAAGGAAGTTGGGTTCCTCCCCCCAAATCACGAAACTATTTCTAGTGAGACATCATGGAATTATGTCTTTTTATAAATAAGTTCTTTTTATAAACCCATCACATAAAAAAAATCCCAGCAATTTGAGATTTGAGGACTAAAATATTCACCCTAAGTAATTAATACTAAAATGCTGCTAAAATGTCAATAAAAGCATTTCTCCCCTTAGAACTATTGCCAGTTTTCTTAAGAGCTTTACGAATGTTTCTAGAAAGACCATAAAGGAATGTCCTGTAGATAGCATGTGTTCATATTAGTATACATGTTTGTAGGGTTCTGTGTAGAGACAGACTGAGGGTTCACATATTGTCTTCACCTTTGGGCATAAATTCTTACAGACAAGATTTGAAATGGAAACAGTTTATAACTGAAAAGGGGTAATTTATTTTTTCTACTTTGGTACATCAGTTGGTGTCCCATTTCCAATGCAATTTGCACACAGACCCATGGACTCCATGAAGTGACAAAAAGAGAATTAGGGGAGCGAATGTGTCCAAGATGAAATCCTGCCGGTGTCTGCTGGCGGTGCCTCAAAGCGCTCCCTTGGACACACGTTGACGGTGGTGGGGAGTTTGCTGCCTCTAACCCAGGCCTGATCTTTTGTCTTTTGACCTCTGATGCATGAAATTAGGTAGCAAAAGAAAATTCGAAGAAAAGGATACAAAAACATGGAATAACAGCCTTCCTTGACAATAGTCATTGTATCAGATCATAGTGGAGCTGCCCTGCACAGCCCAAGTGCTTGTTTATAAGGCTTCAGGTCTTCCTGGCCACTGGCTTTCCTGTTCTCCTTTGTGGACAATCTGCATTTGTTGGGGGAGGGATTAAGCACTCTTTTTAATTAAGCGCAGAGCTGGGTTTTGTCTGGGCTCCTTTCACCAAAGCTAACGCTGGGCTCCTCCATTTCCTCTGAGGCCCTCTCTGCCTGGGTTGAACCAGCCTGGCAGCTTCCAAGACCCAGAGCCCATCAGGAGGAAAGCTCTGCCCCAAAAGCCATTCTGGCCACCCAGGTTGAAATTGTTTTTCCAGTTGGCATGGGGTGGAGGTTGCTCCAGGTCCTGAAGGGCACATATCCCAAGTGGCTAGCCTTCCACTTTTTCTCTGGAGAACTGATTGAGGAGGGCAGCTGTCTATTAGGTACTAGGATCTCCAGTGCCCACCGCTGCCATGAAAGCCAGGAAGAAAGGCAAGAATGTTTGCAAAGAAGCCCCCCCCCCCCACACACACAGGAGCCTCACAACCATCTTGGGATGAGATGCACAGTCATTTTCAGAAGCCAGGGCATAGTGTCACTTGGCCCTGTCCAGAGGGGACACAGGGTATGAGGGTGGTTCCACAGTGTGGAAGGTCAGAGTCTCCCTCCTTTGGAGAGTCACCGGAAATGAATGTTGAAGGATGATTAGGACTTTGGTCTAGGTAAATCAGGACTTGGATGGCATGACTTTTATTCCTGTTTTTTGATTTTGTTTTCAGATGAGGCTAGCAGAACTCAAAGTATAAACAAAATGCAATGAAAAGAGCTAGCAAAAGATTTGGTGGGTGGCAGGACTGCAAAATGCTTCTAAGGGAAGGAACTGACCTTGGTTTGGGAAGGGGAGCAAATGGTAAAGGAAGGACGCATCAGCCAATACATCTCCCTTAAGATTACCAGAACAGTTGAGGCTCTCCTGACCAGAAGGAATAAGTGGACCTTTGGGGCCAAAGTGGAGGAGAAAGGAAAGATCCCATGACCAAAAGATTTTGGAAGGCAGCTCAAGAAGACAAAACATAATATAATGAATTGTACAGCAACTTGGAGTTGTTTGTTGTTAGGTGTCTTTGAGTCAAATATGACTTATAGTGACCCTATGAATCACAGACCTGAATTTTGTCTTATCCTCATCATTTCGGATACACTTGAATCCACGGCTGCAGTAACTGTGTCAATCTACCGCGTTGGAGGTCTTCCTTTCTTTTGTTGCTCCTCCATCTTTCCAAGCATAATACCTCTTTCCAAGGAATAGCCTCTCCTAGCAACATGTCCAAAGTATGATAGCTGAAGCTTCACCATTCTTGTCTCCAAGGAGCAATCTGGTTGCACCTTTCCCAAGACAACTGTTTGTGCTTTTGGCAGTTAGAAAACCAAAAAAAAAGAAGAACATGTCCAACATTTCTCAAGCTGAAAGAATTGAAGGTTCAAGTATCATTTGCAAGACTGGAGCATGCTATGGGCAAAGTACTAAATGATGCAAAAAATATCCAAAGATGATTGAAGGAATATACAGAATCACTGCACCAAAGGAGAGAAATAGAAGAAAGCTTACTTATCAATCTCACCTCTATAGTTTGCAAAATTTCTTAAAAAATTCATCCTGGAATAGTTCCTCCAGCTGTCAAGACCCTCCCACACCAACAGTTGGTGGTTACACATCCCTGCTCGGGTCCTCAGGCCCTCAACTCTCTCTCTCACTGTGATTCTGTGGGTTACAGATGGAGTACATAAATTCAGTCAACATTCCTAGTCTCTGAGTTCCAGTGGGCAGGATTCTTCCTCCACGCTCACAACAGTAAGTTATTCAAATGCAGATTCATGCACCCAGCCCCAGAGCACTCAGAAAAGTGCTGTAGGACCTGAAGAGGTTGGGGACCTAAACATTTAATTTCCCCACATGAGGTGAGTTAGAGGCAGGAAATACCTAAACCACCCCTTGTGAAACACTGGCTTAAGAGCTTTTTTCCAGAAAAAGGCTAAATCTCGGTGTCTTGCGGACTGACCCTCCTCCCCAGCTTCCCTGGTCTAAATCTATCCAAACATCAACAATGGCTTGGAGCTTCTCAGTGTGACAGAATTCAAATCCCCTAAATATCAACAATCATTATTGGCAAATCATTCCCACTGTGTTCTCAAGGGACTAAAGACCCATTTGACTTTGGAGATGGTTGTGTCTCACTGTCTCTTTTAAATTCAATCTATTCAGCAGAGCCCAGTGCTAAATCCCAGAGAGAGATGAGAGTTTTCTGCCCTCAAGTGGCTCATAGTTTGGGATGAGCAACACACTCATGCTATAAGATAGAACCTGATCAAGCTTCTGCTTAAATTTGTTTAGAAGAGAGGAGGAATCTTCCTTTCCAATTAGAGAGCATCTGTGGAAGCAATTTTTTTTTTGTGTGGCGTTTGATCAATTTAAGGCATTTGGCATTTAAGGTTGAGTTGGAAATAATGGGGATATGGTGCTACAGTCAGTGGTGTCAGCAAGAGCACTGGCTTGGTACGCAATGATGTTTTTGCCTGCTTAGGAATTGTCAAGAATGAGACTAGAGACAGCTCTCAAGTGGCAGAACTAGGACCAGCTAAGGGAATGGAGTCTCAGAGAGACTTATTCCTTAAGGAGATCCAGTAAGAACTGCCGAGAGCCATGGTAAACTTTTATCCACTTGCATATCACTTCCATGTGGCATCCATGCAGTAACAACTGAGGTAATTTGGAATTCCTTCTGGCCTTTGCAAGACCCTCTTACTTTCTGAATCACCCTCTGAGCCTTGTGACTCAGCAGGGGTCGCTATTGTCTGTCTGGGGAGTTTTCATGCTGGCACTATCTTCAGGGTCACTCCTAGGGTGAGCCTGAGGGCTCCTGGGTGCCCACTTGCGCTAATGCCTTTCTTACATGGTGTCATAGCTCCTTCTTGTCTCATCTTCCTCTCATGAGAGCAGGGACAGTATCTGATCCATGTCTGAAACATCAGAGTTGCACAAGACTTGCACAGAAAAGATGCTTATGTGAGAGAGTTCTGGTGGCCTAGTGATAAGGAACTGCGCTGCCAACCCACGTGCAGCTTTCAAATCCACCAGCTGCTCTGTGGAAGACAGATGGGCAGTCTCTTCCTGGGCAATTTACTGAGTCTGAAAACCCACTGGAGGGTCAGCTATGAGTCAGTTCCAACTCGACGTCACATAACAATAACAACATATGAGAGTAAATGTGGTGAAGTACTCCCTGTATTGGGCCTCTGTAGCCTGTGACTTTGGTTCCTGCTCCATCACATTCTAGTATTTCACTTCTCTGCCCTTCAGTTTGCTAATCTGTATGTTGTTGTTATGTGCTGCGGAGTTGCCTGCAACTCATAGTAACCCTATGTATAATAGCCCTAAAACCTGCTCTATCCTGTGCCAACCTCACTGTCTCTGACACTCCTATCCCCATTTTCCCAGTGACTGAATCAATTTATCTCATTAAGGGTCTCTTTCTCTCCTGCACTGTTTCTCCACCCTCCCAAGCATGATGTCCTTCTCCAAGAACTGATCCCACCTTGCAACATGTCCAAAGTATGTCAGACAAAGCCTCAGAAGCCTTGCCTCCAAAGAGCAGGTTGGCTTCACTTTCTCTAGGATGAAATTGTTTGTTCTCCTAACAGGCCATGATATATTCAATACTCTTCTCCAGTATCACAGCTCAAAGGCATCAACTCTCCTTCTATCATCCACAGTCATTGTCCAGCTCTCTGATGAATAGCAAGCAATTGCCAAGATCATGACCTGTATTAGGTGCACCTTAGTCTCAAGACTGACCTCATTGCTCTTCAGTACTTTGGAGAGGTCTCTGACAGCAGACTTTCCCAATGCAATTCATCTTTTCATTTCTTGGCAGCTGGTACCAAGAGTGTTGATTGTAGAGCCAAGCAAACTGAAGCTGTCAACAATCTCAATTTCTTCACCATCTAATCTGTATAGTGGGGAGATTAAATGCTGCTTACTCAGCCCACTTCCCAGGATTGTTTTAGGACTAAATGATAGTATTACTGGGCATCTGTTGAATGAAGCATTATATGGATGTACACTGCCAATGCCACTTAAAGAGAATCTTTCTGGGTTAACTAAATATATTTCTTCTTTGGTAGGGAAACCAACGGCCCAATATTTGACAGGAATTATGAGTGAAGGTTTGTACAAGAGTGGCCGACAGTACGCACGTCTTGAAAAATTGTGTTTCTTTTTAAAGTTTCCTTTGCCCTCGCTGCAAGAGAAAAAGCAAAGAACAGAAAATTCAACTCAAGCACATCTGCGAGCCATAAGGTTAACAGCTGTCATGATATTGCTGCTGAAATTCTGAAACGATGATGTCGGCCCTAGAATTGCTGAGATAAAACACAGCTGGGCAAACCTGAAGAAAACCTCAGGCCTAGGGAAAAAACCAAAATGAAAAGACATCACTGTAGCCAGTAGTGAGTGCATTCTGCTGTCTTCTATCTATGTATCTAGTATTTATATATCTATGTATCTAGTATCTATCTATCTATCTATCTATCCATCCATCCATCCATCTACCTACCCACATATCTCTCTTCTCCATTGTGGGAAAGAATTTTACTCTTCAAGGAAGGTGACTAGGGAAGATAAATAAAAAGTCATATGTTCTGCTTGATTCTCTACCAATCCCTATTCTCCAGAGTGTTGAAATTCACTTTAGCTTTCTTTTCCGAGAAAACCAGGTTGGTTCAACTAGTAGTTTATCAGTTAATGCATTGTTAATTAAAAGTCACGGCCATCGTGTTGATTCTGACTTACAGTGACACTCAACTGGGTTTTCAAGGCTGGGAATTTTTACAGGAGGGGACTTCTCATCTTTCTCGTGCTGAGAAGCTGGTGGATTTGAATGCCTGACAGCAGTGTGACATGCACACACTATGTGAAGCAAAAAAGAAATCCATATGCTCATTGATAGATAGAAGGCTGGACAATGACTGGGATGATAGGAGAATTGATGCCTTTGAACTGTGGTGCTGGAGAAGAGTATTGAACTCTTGGATTGCTAGGAGGATGAACAGGTTTGTCCAAGAAAGAGTGAAACCAGGCTGCTCCTTGGAGGCAAGGATGCTGAAGCTTCACCTGACATACTTTGGACATGTTACAAGGTGGGATCAATCCTTGGAGAGGGATGTCATGCTTGGAAGGGTGAAGTTGACAATGCAAGAGAGGAAGACTCTGGATGAAATGGATTGACTCGGTGACTACAGTAATGGGGGTAGGTGTGTCAGAGATCATAAGCTTGGCACAGATAGAGTTCAGGCTGTTGGACATTGTCATTAAGTGTTGCAAGTGATTCAACAGCACATAACAACAACAAAGACATTGATAATGCCAGGATTTGGGGTTGTTATTATTGTTAGGTGTCATTCGGTCACCAGTGACAGTGACCCTATGAACAAGAGATCTGAATTTTGCCCTAACCTGTGCTGTCGTCACCATCGCTGATCTGTTTGAGCCCTCTGTTAGCACTGTGTCAGTCCGTGTTGTGGGAGGCCCTCTTCTCTTTCTCTGACCCCCCACCTTTCTCAGAATGATGTCTTCTTCCAAGGACTGGCTTCTCCTCCTGACAACATGCCTACAGAATGTGAGAGAAAGGTCCACCTCCTTCTACTCTAAGGAGCACCCTGGATGCACTTTGTCCAAGACGGATCTGTAATTTTGGCGATCCAAGGGGTATTCAGTACTCTTCTTTTTTAAAAAAAATTTTCTTTATTTTATTATTGTGTGTGTGTGTGTGTGTGTGTGTGTGTACCATCAAATCAGATCTGACTGGTACAGGAGGAGATTGCGCCTCCTTCTCCAGCAGAGCATCTGGTGGATTCGAATCACATACCTGTGGGATTGCAGTGCAGCTTCCTGCCACTATGGGGATATTCAGTACTCTTCTTGGAGAACACCACAAGTCATCTTTATTCATTGTCCAGCTCTCAGATGCATGATTTTATTGTTGTTCGTACAACTGAGTCAGAACTAAACCACAGCTGACCCTCATGTGCATTTTCAGAGGCTTAAATAGCATGAGAGAATTGCCCACCCATCTCTTGCAGAGCACCTAGCGGATTGTAAGCACGTGCCTTTGGGATTGTAGCCCAGATTCTTACCACTGGTTTAATTGCAGATTCCATCTATGCCAGCCTCTCTACAGCATCCCAGGAAATGGTCCCTAGACTGGGGGAACGCTTCTAGAACATGGAGTCCACTAGGCCCCTTGCATTATAGGAGGGCTGACAGGAAGTCCTTTCTCATTTTCAGCACACGTAGGTTTCTATATAGGTTCTATCTACTGGTTTAAGTTCTACTGTTTCAAAGGAAGTCACTGCCTTTGAGAAAAAACAAGTCAGGTGGTATAGTGAAAGTTACTGTGAAAGTGTCTGCTGTTCAAGATGAGGAGAATTCCAGTCTATCTCCTGTCTCTGGGTGGGAAAACTGCACAGCTGGCAGAAGTGGTCTTAGACTGTCAGGTGGGATAAGCACATTTAGCATTAAAGCAGGGGCAGGAGTAAGGGCCTGAGACCTGCAGAAAATTTCCAGGACTCTCTGTTTAAAGGTCAGCTACGAGACAGTTCCAACTTGATGATAATATCAACAGAAAGGTTTCAGAAGAGAATGGTGGTGGCCTAGAAGTGAGGAATTGCCCTGCTAACCCAAAGGCAGGCAGTTTGAGCCCACCAGCTGCTCCTGAGGAGAAAGATGAGCACTCAGTGTGCTGTATTGCTAGAGCCTCTGGAAACCTGCTGGAGGGTCAGCTAGGAGTTGATTAAGACTTGGTTGCAGTGAGTGAATGAATGAGTGATTTTTTTTTATAAAAAAATTATTTTATTAATTTTAATGAACATTTACAGAGATTTTGGATTTCCATTCATTCACTGTTGCACTTTTCTCCCTGCCCAGCCCACCCCCCTCCTCTCTTTGAAAAGTAAAAGAAAAATTCTTTCATTGGTATACAATCCCCCTGCACCCCACCCCGAGTACACTCCACTATGCAAACTTAATTCTGGGCTCTTGTGATAACCATAAGACCTTATCATATACATCGCTTTTAAATTGTTCTCTCCCTCATCTATTTCAATGCAGTATACATAATTTATCCAGTTTTTTTCAGTCTTACCCCAACCCTGATGTCAGTCTCATTCTACAACAGTGGCACCATGCAGTATTTGTCCTTTTGTGACTGAGACACTTCACTCAGCATAATGTCCTTCAGGGTCACCCATTTTGAATAATATTGCATGAGTTCCTTGTTTTTCAATGCAGCTTATTATTCCATTGTGTGAATATACCGCAGCTACTCTATCCATTCATTTGTTGATGGGCACTTGGGTTGTTTCCAACTCCTTGCTATTGTGAGCAAAGCCCCGATAAATATGGGTGGGCATATATCTGCTTGGATGTCGGTTATGGTCTCTTTAGGGTATATTCCCAGTAGTGGAATTGCTGGATCAAATGGTATCTCTATTTGCAACTTTTTGAGAAAGCGCTACACCATTTTCCAGAGTGAGAGATTCTTTACAGAAGAGAGATCTGGTGCACAGCCTGGAGGGAGTTTTGCTCTTTTCTGGCTGTTAGAATCCATCAACTACTTCTCAAGAGAAAGCTGTGAAGTCTGTTCTCATGTGGTTTACAGCCTTGGAAATCCATTGGAGAATCAGATATGAGAGGGGCCTGCTCACTGGCAATGAGAGAGAGAGGGAGGGAGAAGGAGAGGGAGAGGGAGAGATATCACAATTCCATTCTCACAACATGCCTGCACAGCAGGTCCTATTAATCAGTCTTCATTGAGTTTCATTCAGTCTTTGAGTTTCATTAATCAATCTTCATTGAGTCTTCATTCCAGTCATGATGATCCCATGGGAGTCAGAGCAGAACTGTGCCCCTCAGCTTTTCTTCCGGGCACTCTGGGTATACTTGAACCCCCAGCTTTTTGCTTAATGACCAAGAGTGTTAGTGGTTTGCATCATTCCCAAATTTTAGATCCCTTCAGTATTCTTGCTTTACAAATGAAGTCTCAGTTCTGAGGCTCAGACATACTGAGAGTAGCTCAGGATTACAGAGATGTTAAACCGCGTTTGACTTCAGAGCAAAAGCCCTTAACCACTAATGTGAGACCCCTTTCCCAAAGTCCAAATTTCTCCCTCCCCTTACCCTGTTTCTAGCCCATGTGTCTTCCATTATGCTGAGGTGGGGCTGAGGGAGAAACAACAAAAAAAAACCCTTATGATGGGCCTATGTGTTACAGAGTATAAGTTCTCCACACACTGTTCTTGGCTGAAATTTTGCTGATGCAGATTGCCAGGCCTGTCTCCTGGGTCATTGTTGAGTGAGTTCAAACCATTAAGCCTTAGCTTAGTAGTAGGACATGCCAAGGGTACTTCCATTATGCTGCATTGTTTTTGTTATGTGCCATTGAGTCAGAACCAACTGATGGCTGACCGTTTAGCAGGTTTTCAGAGGCTGTAAATCGCACGAGACTACCTGTCTTTTGCCTTCGAAGCACTTAGTGGACTTGAACCACGAGCCTTTGGATTGGAAGCACAACTCCTTACTGCTAGAACACCAGAGCTCCCTCCCATCTGCTACATTATCTCTTTAAAAAGCACACATCCACACCCCAGCGGTCACAATTCTGGAGGGTTTGCAGGGTATGTCAGTTTCTTTTTCGTGCTTTAACACTCAGAGAATCTTGACAACAGACCCAGAGAGCAGTTAATTTCACAAGGCAGGAGCAGCTGGGGGCCCTGCAGTCTCACTGGCCCTTTTCCACCACCTTCTGTACATCTCGGCAGAAGTTTGATCCAGTGAGAAAAGCTTTTGTAGAAATGGGGACCTGTGTTCTGCCAGCAGGGAAGAAGAGCCATATGGAATTTAGCTGAGGAAACTTTTAATCCAAATGAAAAAAGATGAGTGCATTTCCTTTCTTTATATGCTTTAAATAGAATAATGAGATAATCCTGGATTTTAAAAAATCAACTCTGGTGTTTATATTTTAATTTATTCTCAGAAGGGTAGGAGGGTCTAGAGGAAATGCAATATGTGGATCTTATTTTATGATTTGCTATGGTAAGCCACATTTAATCCCTTCTGCAGTGAAAGGATTTATGAAGGATACAACAAAACGCACCTATCTGTTGCTTTCATTGTAATTTTCCCCCAGATTTTTATTTCGTTCACAATGTTATAACAATAAAGGAAATTAAAAGGAAATAAAATCACCCATAATCCCACCATTCTAACAAATGAACTGCTCAATGTTACTCTTATGTCTTTTCTTACTCAGAGGAAAACTTTACTTAGGTGATTTATTAGTATAGTTACAGCTTTGTATTCAACTTTCTTATTAACAGTCGGTCATAATAGTGCTGGGTAGACTTCATAATTAGAACTTAAAAGTAAATGTTTTAATAACTACCTTAATGCTGCTTAATATCCCGTAAGGGGGACTATTACATCCCAAGTGGCACAAACAATTAAGCACTTAACTACCTACCAGCTGAAAGGTGGGCAGTTTGAGCCCATCCAGAGACACGTGAGAAGACAGGCATGGTGATTGGTTTCCAGAAGGTCACTGAGCTCTGCGGAGCTGTTTAATTTGCACACATGGGGTCCTGTGAGTCCTAAGTTGGAATCAATTCAGTAGCAATTAACAACAGAACACATCAGTGAATCACTTGCATTTTAAAAAAATACATGTGTACATACAAGGATTTCTGAGTAAAACACACTGGATACCCTTAATATGTTTTTGGAGCTTCTGGCCAGATAAGTCTGGGTTATGCCATGTTAAGTGAAATAGTTTTATTTTTAAAAGAACTTTTCAAAGTTTTGATGTCTCAAATGTTATTAATTTTATTTTGGTTTTGGCTCTACCATTTTTTAGGGAGTTCTTGTGGCTTAATAATAAGGAATTGTATTGGCAAACCAAAGGCATACAGTTTGAATCTACCAGTCGCTCTGCATGAGAATGATGGGTGATCTCCTCCTGTGTTTTTTAGTTTTTCTTTTTATTGCCTTTGAAAACTCACTGGAGAGTCAGCTATTGGTGGGTTCCAACTCGGTGGTTTTCAACAACAACAATAATGTCATTTTTTACTAGATTTTATTGTTAAATGCCATGTTCATTCTATCTTTTGACTGAGTTTAACATTCTCAATAGGTCCAAAGACAAATGTGGGAAATACCTCCCTCCTACTTCTGATCCTCCTTTACCTAGTCCCTGCCCTGGTGACCTGGTAATAAAGTGATCACTAGAAGATGGTATGTGTATTATTGTGGAATGGGTACAAGGATCCAAGCGAGGGGCGGGGGCAGGAGATGAAGTGGGGAGAGAAGTCATAGGGTTGCACAATTTGAAGGGTGGAAGGAGGGGTGGGTAAAGGAAAAGGTAAAGATCCAGTGTGAAAAACAGCTGATAAGAATTTTGTAAGTAAACCAGTATAAAATAAAATTTTTCTTTAAATATAAAATGTTTTAAAAGATGGTGTATGTACATTTAGCAATATAGATTGGTGATTGTTCCACATTAGAACATAAAGGATGTCCTCGTTCTTGACGAGATGACATTCTAATGAAAATGCATTTGAATCTTCAACTGGAATATAAGGAGGAGACAGGTGTGTAAATAATGGTTTCTAAAAGGAGGCAGAAAGTGGTCTAGGAGGAGCAGATACAGGTTAGCAGGCATGCAGAGGAAAAAAAATCACTTTGAGCTAGTTTTAAATATTGTCGAGTATAAGCTGGAAACTAAACTATCATAGGTGAGTGAGGCTTTGGCTATTAATTGTATGACCTTTGTTTCAAAACAAAGAGGGCTTCATGTGTGAATCTGGCCAACCCAGACATTTAGATGCTGAACACAAAAGCTTGATTTTTATTAGCTGTATTTGTTGCCCATATATTGGAACCGATCTTAAAGTGGAAGTCAGACGTGTATATCAGATATCATTTGGAGTAATGAGTGTATTTTCCTAATCTTTCCAATACCAACCTAACAACTCATCTCCAATAGCATGCATACTAATTAATTTGTTTTCCATATAGTAATAAGATTAACAACCTTGCATTTACACGGGGTACTGAGTCATGTTCAAATAAAACACGTTCTAATGAGGAAAATTGGATGCAGCAGCAAATCATGTCCCACTTGGCAATCCAGGTTTATGTGTGTTTGTCTGTCTTTGTTACATGTATTTTGTCAGTATCTCACTGTAAACAAGATGATTTCTTTCATATTGGGTTAGTCTGGGTAAATTTGTTTAATGAGCAACAAACTCATTGTAAACATTGCACAAATCTGAGTGCCTTGCAGCCTGACTAGGAATCGTATAAGCTGCTTCAAAACATAAAAAACAACAACAATGTGTTAACCACAAAAACAATATTGAGGAGAACACTATTAATATATCCAGCCTGCTTTAGTCTGATCCTAGGCAATTGAAGAGTCTGTGAGAGTGACATGAGACATGATCTTGTACTGTCACCCCATCTATCCTCATCTGAGCCTCAGTTTCTTTGTTTATCGATTGGCACAGGTTGTCTTGATCTGTGAGTATCCCAGTGTTTATCATCAGAATCAATCAGGGTGGGGAACTTTATTTTGTTATTTTTCTTTAAATGTGTATCATCAAATCAGATCTTACTGGTACAGGAGGAGATTGCCACTCTTTCTCAAGCAGAGCATCCGGTGGATTAGAACCGTGTGGCTGACTCTGAGAAGGATGGGAATCCCAGAACATTTAATCGTGCCAATGTAAAACCTATACTTGGACCAAGAGACAGTTGTCAGAACAGAGCAGGGTAACACTGCCTGGTTCAAAATTGGGAAGGGTGTACGCCAGGGATGTGTCCTATCTCCATACCTTTTCAACATGTATGCAGAGCAGATTAACTGAGAGGGTGGGCTCTAAGAGGAGAAGTGTGGCGTCAGGATTGTTGGAAGATCTATTAACAATCTGTGTTATGCAGATGATACAACCCTGCTTGCCGAAACTGAGGAGGACCTCATGCACTTGCTGGAGGGGGTCAAGGACTACAGCCTTCAGTATGGACTGAGGCTCAATGTCAAGAGGACAAAGATTCTCACCACTGGACCAATTGGTAGCATCAGGATGGATGGCAAAGAGATTGAGATTGTTCACAGCTTCAGTTTGCTCAGCTCCACAGTCAACACTCTTGACACCAGCAGCCAGGAAATAAAAAAACATATTGCCATGGGAAAGTCTGCTGTTAGGGACCTCTCTAAAGTACTCAAGAGCAACGGTGTCTCTCTGGAGACTAAGGTGCACCTGATACAGGCCATGGTCTTTGCAATCACTTGTTATGCATCAGAGAGTTGGACAATGACTAGGGAGGATAGAAGGAGAATTGATGCCTTTGAGCTGTTGTGCTGGAGAAGAGTATTGAATGTACCATGGACTGCCAAGAAAACAAACAGATTCATCCTGGAGAGGGTTAAACCAGGCTACTACTTGGAGGCAAGGATTCTGGGGCTTCGTCTGACATACTTCAGGCATGTTGTAAGGAGAGACAGGTCCTTGGAGAGGGACATCATGCTTAGTAGGGTGGAGGGACAGCGCAGGAGGGGAAGACCCTCTATGAGGTGGATTGATTCAATGAATTGGGTAATCGGGATGGGTGTATCTGAGACAATGCGATTGGCACAGGATAGAGCAGGGTTTAAGGCTGTTGTACATAGGGTCGCTATGAGTCCCAAGCGACTCGACAGCACATAACAACCACCACCTCTGGGACTGCAGTGCAGCTTCCTGCCACTAGGCCACCAGAGCTCCCTTCAGGTTGGGGAACTTTCAAAACCCACATATGGCTAAGATGTCCTTCCTACTAAATCTTAGGCCCTGAAAGTTGGAGGTCCCAGAGTTTGAATTTTTTTAAACCATCTCCTCGGGTGATTTGGTGACAGTTAGGTTTTGGGATTCACAGGACTAGAAAGATTAACCACCAAGTTGGGTTTTTTCCCCAGTTCTGATGTTTTTCTTTCTTTATGATTTCATGACTATGAAAGTCCATAATTCTAAAAAACTCAGCTTGGGAAATATTCTTATTCCAATCTGGACCTCAGAGGAGAACTGTTTAGGGAGCCAGGAACCAGGGTTTTAGTCCTGATCTCCCCTTCAGCTATCTGCAGGACGTTGGAAAAGTCACATGACTTTGGGCCTCAGTTGTTTCACTGGCAAAGAGAGGACACTGGACCAACTGATATCTGAGAGACTTTCTTCTCAATGAAATTCTGGAATATAGTTTCTGACTCCTTTGAGAATCATTCATTTGCCCATAAACTACCTTACAGTTTACTTTCCAGAACAGAGATTGGTTATAAATAATGTGTAGTAATTTACCTATCCTCTCATTCTTAGAAAGCCCCAGTGGCTTGGGGCAGACCAGGCAGGGAACTACCCACTGAACCCTGAGACTTATAGTTTGAATCCACCAGTTGCTTGGAGGGAAAAAGATGGGCCATTTCCAACCTCTGAAAACATTCTTTCCAGGTCTCTCCTAATTCCCTCTTCACCTTCTCCACACTTCTTTGCCTGGTTCTTTTTTAAAGGAGCATAAGGATAAAAGTCAAGGTCTTCCATGACCCTGATTCTTTTGCTGCATGTAGGACTCAACTAATTTCAGTTTTCCCTGCTCCTTCAAGGCAGGGTATTTTCAAGGTAAGACACTCCTATTCCACATTCTTATAGTGCTCAGCCCAGAGTCTTTCAGATAGTATAACCTCAGAAGTATCTGAAGTATGAGCGAATAAAGTCGTAGGAGATCCCTGTCAGCTCTAATGCCTCTGTGTCTCTTGGTTCTTAGTGAAGTCTATGCCCAGTGAGGTGGACTTGAAAGAAGGCCAGGTCTATACACTCCATGGGAGCAAGTGAAGAGCATGACCTCTTTAGTCTAACATTGAGCTCCTTAGTTTTTCAAATTTCTCATGGAGGGAATCATATTGACTGTACTCTTTGTCTCTTGCTTCTTTCACCTACATTACATTCTCTTTCTATACAGAATTGTGGTTCCCAGTGTTCACTTTTCATTTTCCACAGAACTATACACATGCTCTTTATGCATTTTTCTTTAACTATATGAGATTTTGGAGATGATGTGGTGGCATGGTGGGTAAAGTGATATATATGTGTATTTTTAAAAATTATCAATGTCCTTATGAAGACACAGAGAGAAGATGGCCATACAAAGGACACACAGACTTTGAAGTTAATCTGCCACATATCACATATGCCAAGGAATATCTGGTATTGCCAGAAGAGAGAAGGAAGAACCTTTCCGTAGAGCTTTCCTAGGTGGTAAGGCCTTGCCTACACCTTATATTTGGACTTCTAGTCTCCAGAACTGAGAGAGAATACATTTTTGTTGTGTTAGGCCACACTCTGTAGTACTTTCTAATGGCAGCTCTAAGAAATGAATAGAGTCTAAGATAGCTGGTACTCAGTTTTGTCTTCAAAAGAAAACCTAGAATGGGTGTTCCTTCTGAATGTTAGGAAAAAGGTGATTTAAGAATATGCAAGAATTTTTACATATGAAAAATGACCTGAGGGAAACACTTGGAGAGGTCACCTCACAGCTTCCCAATTACTTTCCATTTTCCTATCTCTTTGCACATTATTTGGTCAGCCACAGCACTGGCCTCACTTCATGTATCACAATACTGTGCCTCCCCTAGCAAGTCACTTGACCTGTCTGACCTTCTATTTCACCACCTGTATAAATGACATCATCACCTGTAAAAGGGATAGTGTTGTCTGCGACTTGGAGGGAGGGGATGCAAATAAGGTATCAGGGCCAGACTTGCCACAGTTATGATCGGGTTTGTATCTGACCATGTGGCAAAGTAACAGAGTGGAAAATGGGGGTTTCAGGCTTTGTGTTGATAAAAGTAAGAAAGAGTGGGGAGAAATAATTTTCCATTAGGAGACTCCGTTCAGCAATACTTCAATATTACCTGCCTGGGCTGCCTTATGCATTGCTCTGTGGGGAGTCAGGGTTTAATGAAGTAGGATAAACCACACATGCACATTAGTTAGCCTCAGCACAGGCAGGATTAACTTTACACTCCATTTGCAAAAGCAAAGCTCCTCTCCTAGAGTTTGTTATAAAGGGATTTAGAATCACAGAATGATAGAGCTGGAAGAGAGCCCCTAAGACATCATCATAATCCTCCCCTGTCATTTTACAGAGGGTCACACTGAAGTCCAGAGAGTGGAAGAGATGTGTCCAAGGTCACCTACTGAATTAGTGTCAGGTCTCAGCTTGGTACCCAGGTGTTTTTATACCCAGGTCTGGGTCCCTTCCACTTCATCATGAATTTTTTTATGGCTGTCTTGTAAAGAAGGCAAGGTAACACATTTTTTTTGGGGGATGACTTTGCCCTGTACACATCCATGATATTGAGGTATCACAGTATAGAGAAAGCTGGGAGTGCTCAAACTCAAAGCCATTGCTGTTGAGTTAAAACCAACTCATAGCTGATCTTTCATTGGGTTACTGAGGCTGTAAATCATATCGAAGGAGACTGTCTATCTTTCTCTGGTAGAACGGTTTAGATGGAGTTGAAGTGCCAGAGAGGCTTGACCTTTGAGTTAGCAGTTCAACTCCCTATAGACTACAGCACTAGCATTCCTATGGTGGGGGATTCTGAGTTGCCTCAGGGACATCCTGAGATCTTAATAATATTGCAGGAGTTTTACACAAATTTGGTTGAATTCAGTCAAAGGGGAGCAATAGCTACAAAGAAGTTGGTGGGAGGAAAGAGAAGTCATGGTATTTAGTCCTTTGACACTTTTAATAGAGAATGGTGATGTAGACTTAACATGATGACAAGTTAAACACTGTTTAAGAGCTCTTTGATCCTTTAGAAAAAGGTGCGAATTTTGAAGTATGGCTTTTTTACCTGTTGTGATCTGATCTTTGCTCACCAATTTTCCAATAAGCCCTTTCTAGACACACCCATCACACCAAAGGCTTTGTACTAAGTCAAGTTCCCCTATATTAATATGGTTTTGCACATGTTATCCCCACACTGTCCTTTCTGCTCTTCTATTTCCAGAAAGGCTTCATTCAGTGTCACTTTCCCCAGTAAGCCTTCTTTGAGCTATGCCCTCCCCAAATGCACTAGATTATGAGTTCCTCAAGAGTATGGACCAATTCTTATTCACCTTTGTATCCTCATTATCTAGCACATAAACTACCATATACAAATACAAATATTTATGGAA
This sequence comes from Elephantulus edwardii, assembly GCF_000299155.1. Classification (NCBI taxonomy): domain Eukaryota; kingdom Metazoa; phylum Chordata; class Mammalia; order Macroscelidea; family Macroscelididae; genus Elephantulus; species Elephantulus edwardii. Next base: position 1,812,255 of record NW_006399802.1, read on the forward strand.
TTAATGAGTAAGTGCCCAAATTAAATAAACAAATTAATGCATGAGTCCTTTCTAAAAAAAAATGGCAGGCAGGAAGTAATATGGTTCTCAAACAACTCTGGGTTCTTGGCACACCTCCCTGGGATGAGCCATTAACTTTTTTTACACCTTCTTTTGATGTTTTTGCCTCCGTGCCAGAAGCACCATTGTCAAAATGGTCAGAGACTTAAAAGTTTACTTTTACCTTTTGGCAGAATCAGTAAACTGGATTTTTAAAGTTTTGTCTTTCCTCCTTGAGAGTCCCAAAAGAAAAGAAATCACAAGAACAGATCTTGGCATAGAAAGAAAATGAGACAAAGAATGTAATCATAATACTAGTGAATGGTTTTCAGACTGACATCTGTACATTAAGAATATGTAAAAATACCAATTTCATGCTCTGACAACTTATTCTGCACCAGAGGTGGGGTAATGCCTTGGGAATGCCAAATGTCAAAGCGTTACATAATGTCAGCTATTCATGTGCTCCTTTGATGAGATATCACTGGGAATGGGAATTCCTTAAGGGAGAGACGCCTTTTAAAAGAGGGAAGGGGGAGGGTAGGCAAGAGGAAAGGACAGAAGGAGAGAAGAGAGAAGCTCTCAAATCAGAATGGAAGAATGATTGTGTAAAGAAAAGTTAATCTTTTTCATTTTTTCTCCCTCAGTTTAAATAAAACACACAATCCCAAAGCTAAGCCATCACTTGTATAGGCTCCTTGTCTCAGCTTTGATTTTTCAAAGTTAGAACATCTTACCTGTGAATTTTAGAAAAGTGACTGTTAAATTTAAGGATTTTTGTTCCTATTATTTGCTGTCTAGTTGCTTGTGACTCACAGCGACCTCACGTACAAGAACCCTAAACCCTGCTCTACCCTGAGCCAAACTTATTGTCTCTGACACACCTACTCCTATTACTCCTGTCACTTAATCGATGCATCTCATCGAGGGTCTTCTTCTCCTGTGCTGTCCCTCCACCCTCCTGAACATGTCCCTCTCCAAGGACCTTCCTTGCACCATGCCCAAAGTATGTGTGATGAAGCTTCATAATTCTTGCCTCCAAGGAGCAGCCCAGTTTCACCCTCTCCAATACCCATGCTTAATTTCTTAACTTTCATGTGGGTAATAGCATAATTCTTTGTTGGGATTTTTATAATTTCAGCAGAAATCTAAATGTGAAAATTTGAACATATTTCTATTGCTTTGAATGAATCAAGCTTGCTTAGTTTTTCTATTCTGTCTTAATTCTTGCTCAAATAGATAATTTCACATATTGGTGATCAAAATATAAGTAAAAAATCACATGCTTCCTAAAATTTTATCAGAATATTGCCATATTATTGCATGGATTTCCAAAACATAATTTTATTTACTACTTAAGATTATTTCAAGATATACTTGCACTCAAGTTATCCATTCTTGTGTTACGGGGCTTTTATAGTTCCATTCTACTTTTTCACACTTATAAATAAGGTCAAGTAAACATTTTTATAAACAGCTCTGGTGGCCTACTGGTAAGGAAATGTATTGCCAACCTGAAGGCATGCAGTTTGAATCCACCAGCTGCTTCTTGGGATAAAGATAGGAAATCTCCACCCATGTGAATTACTGCCTCTAAAAACCTACTAGAGCGGCAGCTATGGGGAGGTTCTCACTCATCAGTACATAACAACAAAAATCTTCATATATTCAATATACTTTAAAAAAAATTATTATTTTTTTGTGTATGTACTATCAAATCAGATCTACCAGGAGCTTGTCAGATGGTTGATTTGTTGTTGTTATACGCAGTCAAGTACCACTCATAGTGACTCTGTGAACAACAGATCTGAACCTTGTCCTATCCTGTGCCAACTTATTTCTGACACAGACAAACCCACTGCCGCCATCACCATGTCACTCCATTTCATTGAGGGTCTACTCCCACACTGATCCTCCACCTTTTCAACTTTGATGTCCCTTTTTGAGGAATAGCCCCTCCTACCAATATGCCCAAAAGTATGTGAGATGAAGCTTCACCACCCTTGCCTCTAAGTAGCAGTCTAGCTGTACTTTCTCAAAAACATATCTGTTTGTTCTTCTGACAGTCCATGGTATATGAAGTATTCTTCTCCAACACTATAACCCAAAGGCATCAATTCTTCTTCTGTCATCCTTACTCACTGTCTAGTTCTCAGATGCAGAGCAGGTGATTGGAAAGACTATGACTTGAATCAGGGAAACCTTAGTCTTTAAACGGACATCATTGCTCCTCAAGACTTTGGAGAGATCTTTGACAATAGACTTTGTATATCTCCTGATCTCATGACTGATAGTACCAAGGGAGTTGCTTGTCAATTCAAGAAAGAGGAAATTATTGACAATTTCAATCTTCCTCTATCATGATGTTGCCTACTGACCCAGTGAAGTGGATTTTTGTTTTCTTGATGTTGAAATGTAATTCACTTTGAAGGCTGTAGTCCTTGATCTTCTGTAGCAAGTGCCTCAAGTCCTCCTTGCTTTCAGCAAGCAAGATTGTGTCATTTGCATAAGGCAGGTTGTTGATGAGTCTTCCTTAAATCCCAATGCCATATGCTTCTTCATAAAGTCCAGTTTCTCAAATGATATGCTAAGCATACAGACTGAATAGATATGAAGAAAGGATACAGCCCTGAGGCACATCCTTCTTGATTTTAAACCATGGAAGTGATCCCTTTTTCTGTTCAGACAACAGCTTCTTAGTTTAGGTATAGATTTTTGTATAAGCATAATTAAATGTTCTGGGATTCTCCTTATTCTCAATGATATTAGCCATAGTTTGTTATAATCCACACAGTCAAATAAATGCCTTTGTATAGTCAATACAGTACAGATTGTTGTTGTTGATTGCCATTGAGTCGAACACAACTCATCGCGACCCTATGAACAAAAGACCTGAAGTCTTTCTATAACTATTGTTGTTTCTCAAAGTTCCAGAGGCATGTTGTTTAGGAAGTGGATGCCACTCTAACGTTCTCTGCTTTCAGCCAAGATCCTCATGACATCAGCAATGATATCTCTGTGCCATGGCCTCTTCTAAATTCAGCTTGAACTTTTGGTAATTCTCTTTCAATTTACTGTTCTAGCCTCTTTTGGATGATCTTCAGCAATGTTTTGCTTGCATATAATGACATTTCACATTAGCACAATTAAATGTTCTGGGATTCCCATTCTTCTCAGAGTCAGCCACAGTTTGTTATGATCCACACAGTCAAATGCCTTTGCATAAT
>NW_006399802.1:1818400-1869258 GCF_000299155.1 Elephantulus edwardii
ATTTTGAATAATATTGCATGAGTTCCTTGTTTTTTAATGCAGCATAGTATTCCATTGTGCGAATATACCACAGCTTCTCTAGCCATTCGTTTTTGATGGTCTAGGTTAGGTTTTGCATGAGCACATTCAAGTGTTCTGGGATTCCCGTTCTTCTCAGTGTTAGCCACAATTTGTTGTGATCCACATAGTCAAATAACTTTGCATAGTCAATGAAACACAAATAGACAACTTTCTGGCATTCTTTACTTTCAACTAGATCTGTCTGACCAACTGGTGGCATCATGATATACGGAGAAAACTGGGATTGTTAAAAATTTCATCTTGCTTGGATCCACAATCAACATGCTTGAGACCAGAAGTAAAGAAATAAAAAAATTAGTTGCTTTGGGAAAGTCTGTCAGGACCTCTCCAGAGTACTACCAACCAATGATGGGAGTCTAGACACTAAGGTGGGCCTAATCCAGACCATGGTCTTCTCAATTGCTTACTATGCATCTGAAAGCCAGATAAACAATGAGTAAGGATGACATAAGAATGGATGTTTTTGAGTTGTGGTGCTGGAGAAGAGTATTGAATCTACCATGGACTGCCAAGAGAACAAATGGGTTTGTCCTGGAGAAGGTGAAACCAGGTTCTCCTTACACACAGGATTTTGAAACTCTGTCTCACATAATTGGGTATGTTGCCAGGAGGAACCAGTCCAGAAAGACATCATACTTGGAAGGGTGAAGGGTCAGCACAGGAGAGGAAGACCCAGGGTAAGATAGATTGACTCAATGGCAATAGGGTCAGGTATGTCAGCTCTTGAGATAACCTACATGTTAGAAACAGCAGACAAGAATTCTAAAGCATTTATTACATGAGTAATAATGACTTATAGGAATATATACTCTTAAATGAGCAAATGTACTCTTAAAAAAGCAAACACAATCTCAGTAGAATAGAAACTGTAAAAAAATTACATGGAATTATTATAAATGAATGATGAAATATCTGAAATTTTTAAACGACAGGATGGGCTTAATACTTAATTGAAAATGATAGAAGAACATCAGAGAATTTGAAGACAGATGAGGAAAAATTATCCAGTGTGAAATAAAGAAAGGAAAAAGAATTAAAATAACATGGGACGGACTCAATGATTATGTGAAGACAATAACAAGAATTCCATGACTTGTATATTTGAAATCTTGAAAAACAGGAGAAAACAAGGAGGAAGAATACTCCCTAAATCTTAAAGAGTGAGAATTTCTCAAGTTGAGAGAAAGACATAAATTTACAGATCTGTGTAGTTCAAGGAATTTCAAGCCAATTACTACAAAGGGAACAAAGGGCACATAATCAAACTTCTGAAAACTAAAGATAAAGAAAGTACCTTTAAATCAAAGAATACATGGAATACAGAAGGACAATAAAATAAAAAGTCTTTAACTCCTCATGAAAAACGAAGACCAGAAGTCAGTGGAATAGTTTTAAAGTACCTTGAGAAACCTGTACAAAGCTTGGTGAAAATGCTGGGTAGATGGTCAGTGAAAGAGGAGGACCTTTTTTACACAGTGGCTAGAATAAGGTGGACTGAGCTTCAACAATTAGCCACCAAGAGTCAAAACTGACCCAATAGCACCTAAAAACAAGAGTAACAAATGAATCTAAAAGGTTCAAAGTAGAATTCCATGTCTAAGAAAAATACATTTAAAGAATAAAGGCAGAGCAAGTGGCCTGGCACAGCATTTCAAGTGGAGCTAATGTTATAATACTCTCCTGCACTAATCTAACTTAGATACTCTCTTGCCCTAATCTACGTAACAATGGGATCTCCATTGTTAGGTATTGTACAGTTGGTTCCAACTATAGTGGCTCTATGTACAAAAGAAGGAAACTCTGGCCTCTTCTGTGCTATCCTCACAATCATTGCTGTAGTACAGTCCATTGCTACAGCCACTATGTCAATCCATCAAATTGAAAGTCTTCCTCTTTATTTCTGTTCCACTATGTTACGAAGCATAATGTTCTTCTCTTGATAATATGCTCAAGATATGTGAGACAAAAGCAACTATGAGATATCATCTCACCCCAATCAGAATAGCAAAATTTAACAGAACAGCAAGCAACAAATGCTGGCAAGATTGTGGAGAAACTGGAACCCTTATCCACTGTTGGTGGGAGTGTAAAATGGTGTAACCACTGTGGAAAGCAGTATGGCTCTTTCTCAAAAAGTTGGAAATAGAGATACCATTTGACCCAGCAATTCCACTACTGGGAATATATCCCAAAGAGACCATAACTGACATCCAAGCAGATATATGCATTCCCATGTTTATCGCGGCTTTATTCACAATAGCAAGGAGTTGGAAACAACCTAAGTGCCCATCAACAAATGAATGGATAGAGAAGCTGTGGTATATTCACACAATGGAATACTATGCTGCATTGAAAAAAGGAACTCATGCAATATTATTCAAAATGGGTGAGCCTGAAGGACATTATGCTGAGTGAAGTATCTCAGTCACAAAGGACAAATACAGAATGGTGCCACTATTGTAAAACAGGACTGATCTCGGGGTTGGGGGAAGACTGGGAAAGATGGGTTCAATAATCTATACTGCATTGAAACAGATGAGGGAGAAAACTGTTTAAAAGGGATATGTGTTTAGGTATTTTTGTCATGACAGGAGTCCAGAGCGAAGGCTACATAGTGGAGTGGACCTGGGGGAGGGTTTGTAAAACAATGAAAGAATTTTTCTTTTACTTTTCCAAGAGGGTAGTGTACTAGGGGGGAGGGTTGGGAGAGGAGAAAAAGTGCAACAGTGAATGAATGGAAACCCAAAGTCTCTGTAAATTTTCATTGAAATTAATAATAAATTAAAAAAATATATTGCTTCTGATTTGACAGTACACACACACACACACACTAAGAAGAAAATTATAAAAAAAGATATGTGAGACAAAAATATCATTTGCATTTGATAGTAATGACATTGTCTGATTTTCCCATAATCTGTTGGGCCACCTTGGAATGGGCACAACTATGATTTTCTTCACTGGATGGCCAGGTCTTCTAAATTTCTTGGCATAGACAAGTGAACACTTCCAGCATTTCATCTGTTCATTACAACATCTCAATTGATATTTCTTCAGTTCCTAGAGTCTTGTTTTTCACCAATGCCTAATATGGTGTAGCTTGTACTTTCTTCTATTCCATCAGTTCCTGACTATATATTACCTCCTGATGGTTGTGCATCGCCAATTATTTTTGGTATTGTGATTTGTATTCCTATCATCTTCTTTCGATGCTTCTTACATCATTCACTATTTTGTAAATTGAATCTTTCCATACTAACTCAAGGTTTGAATTTTTCTTTCAGTCCTGTCAAGAAAGACAGATCATAATTTTTCTCCCTTAACTCCAGGTCTTTGTACATTTCATTATACAATTTTATTTTGTTTTCTCAAACCAGCCTTTGAAATCTTCTGTTCCATTGTTTTCCTTTAGCATTTCTTCCATTCATTTTAGCTACCTTATGTTCAAGAGCAAGTGTCATAGCCATTTTGGTCTTTTCTTTATTTTCTGTCTTTAAAATAACCTTTTGATTTATTCATTTTTGATGTAATCTCATAACTTATCTGGTGTTCAGATTAGTGTTGAATGCATCCAATTTATTTTTGAGATGGTGTCTAAATTTAGGTAGAATATACCCAAAGTTATACTTTGCCTCTTGTGGACTTGTTTTTATTTTCTTCAGCCTCAGTTGAACTTGCATATGAACAAGTGATGATCTGACCTCATCAGGCACTGTTCTGACTGATATCAAGCTTCTCCATTGTCTCTTTCTGCAGACGTGGTCAGTTTGATTCCTGTGTATCCCATCTGATGGGGGCCACATATATAGCAGATGTTTATATTGTCAGAGAAGATACTCCCAATGAATAGGTTGTTGGTTTTTTAAAATTCCACCATGAGATCTCTGGAGTGAGTAGTTTCTATCACTAAGGCCATATTTTTCCCAACTATTGCTCCTTCTTTGTTTCCAGTGTTCACATTTGCATCACTCATAATTAACACCACATTTTGACTGTATGTTTCATTCATTTTAGACTATACATGTTGGTAAAAACCCTTTTACTTGTGTATGTGTGTGTATATTTCACTGTTTTGAAAACTTTCAGTTTTCCTAGATTTGTATATTCCACTTTCCAATTAGTAATGAATGTTTGTAGCTATTTATTCTTATTTTGAATCATCCCATTTGAATCTTATTTTGAAACATTTAATTAAATGAACATTCTAAATGTTTTATTCCATCTACATCATTAAAATCAATTCTACCTTGAGGAGGAAGCTGTTCCTGGGTCACACAACAACATGAAAGTTTCATCTTCTGGCATTGTGTCAGTCCTGGTACTGCTGTTATTCATATGTTTTTTTCAGTGGCCAACTTTTTCAGAAAGTAGATAGCCTGATCTTTCTTTCCTGTCTTAGTCTTTTAGCTCTGCAGAAACCTGCCCCTTCCCCGTGACTCTGCTAATATTGGAAATACTAGTGCCACAGTTCCTCGCATCATAGCAATATATAAGCCTACACGGAATGACAATCTGAAAAATATCCACTTCACACAATTCTGTTCTGTCTTACTCTGGTAAGGGAGCTGTGGTGGCCTACTGCTAAGAAGCTATGGTGCAACCTCAAAGGCACACAGTTTGAATCCATCAGCTGCTCCACGGGAGAAGATGGACAGTCTCCTCTCATGTGAATAACTGCCTCTGAAAATCTGCTGGAGTGTTGGCTGTGGGTCGGTTCTGACTCAGCAGTACACAACAAGAACAACTACTACTATTCTGGTCAAGTTTCTCCCAAAGGATGTTTGATGACAGGAAACTGGAGTCTCTGATAATGTTATTTAAAAAAGAATTGTAGAAACAGTTCTTCTAAGTGGCCAGGAGTTTTCTTTAAATAATATTTAGTCTGATACATTGACTCTTTCTCTCTGCCAAAAAATCAAGGCAGACTATGAAAGCTTTCATTGTTCTTGCTTGGCTGAGCAGAGGCACGGAAGAGAGTCAGTCAGTAATTTCAGAGGACTGTACAGCAAGAAAGAAGTCATTATCAGAAGGGAAGATGAACCTTATGAAGTAAATGAGTTGTTCCTAGATTTTCATAGGTCTGTTCCATATGAAGTTAAGAACAAATATTTCTAGAACTATGAAAATATAGTGGTTGAAAACTCTATGGAAGACATAAATTTTGAGTTCTTGTAGATAGACAGGCTCCTCTAAAATTAGTAGGTCTGACTGAAGAAATCCACTGCACAAATGCAGACTGGTGTCCATCAGAAGAAAATCAGATCCAGGACAAAGGCAAAGGAAGAGGATCTAAAACAAATTGGAACAGAGGCAGTGCTTTTAACCCCACCTTAGTAAATTTTCATCAGTTTAGTAAAAAAGGCTTGAAATATTAATGCTTGAAGCACAAGCATATAGTATATGGTTTATTATATATAATTGTGCTTACATTTACTGTACTAAACTTTATATGGCTCATTTGATAGTGTGATTGTAATTACTCTCAATCTTTTTTCTATTGTTATGTAAAGCCCTGAGTGAAATAATTTATGCTAGTATGATTACAGAGACACGTTTGGACTGAAAATTGAAGATATGATTCTGGGGTTTGGGATAGGCAGCAGCAGCAGGCTGATTCTTTACAGCTGAGATCTGAATAAGGTCTGCCTCTGGGCATGTGAGTCACTACATATTTTTAGACTCTGTAGGCTCAGGCCTTGTGGGCATTTAAAACAGAGTCATGGCTTTGGGGGCACAGCTTCTCAACAAGTAAAAGATGGCACTAATACTTCTTAAATAAATGAAAATCTTAATAATTTTGCTAGTGATTGTTCATTATATAGTTGCTTAGATCTATGCCTTAAGGAATACACTTCCAAGTAGGTATAACAATTTTTTTTTAAAAAAGTCTTTTAAATAATAGTTCTTTATTCATAGGATTTTAAATGATTAGGATAATAATAATTTTTTATAGTTTGTAGTGGTGCATGCTTTTAAAATTTCTTAAGGAAAGGAAGTCTCCAAGAAAAATTAAAAGCCATTTATATGAATGTCCAAATTTTCAAGAATGATTTCAAAGCCCGGTTGGAAATTGCATGCTCTCTCCATCACCTTGTAATTTAAAGAACTGCAAAATCATGAATAATAGAAAAGGATGTTAGACTTTTCAACAAGTCCAGATGGGTACCAATGTCATTGAGAATTCTTGAGAATCACCTTTTGCTGCTTCAGATCTAGGAGCCTGGAGTTTGAGGAACCTGGAGTTTGAGTTATCACTTACCAGATGAAAAACATTGGCTTCAAGGGACAACAGTTTCTATACTCTATGCTCCTACTGGTGCTTATATCCTTTACCTTAAAAATTACCCATGTCTGTTGCAAACAAAAGACTTGCAATTTGAAAGAGTAGATTTGATTCTTTTGTCATCTCATGCACTGCCAAGAGAACAAACAATAATATCTTGGAGAAGGTGCAGCCAGGATGCTTGTTGGAGGAAAGGGTAGTGAAACTTCATCTCACATACTTTATTATTTCCCACTCTGCAACCTGTTCAGTGCCTGCAGCCAATGAACAAGGAAGCCAAGAAATGGTTCAGGGTTCCAGTTCACTCTAGCGTGGAACAGTATGAGAGACTCAACAGGACAGCCCTGCCTTAAATCCAAACCTATGCATTAATCTCACATACTTTGGCCATGACATAATTTCACTCTTAGAGATGAACTGAAAAATTAGCACAAAGGATTCTAGCTTTCCCTTTATCCAGCTTTCCAGCCAGTTACCTTTTTATATTTGTTTTAATGTTGCTATTAGGTGTCATCAAGCCTACTAGGACTCAATAGTGACCCTATCAACAACAGACCTGAATCTTCAAACCCACTGTTATAGTTGCTGTGTCAATCTATCTTGTTGAGGGTCTTCTCTTTTACTGACCTCCTGCCTTTTTCAGCATGATGTCTTTTCCCAATAGAATTTCTTTTTATTCCCTGTGAGGTACACACACTTTCTTTTCTGAACCACTTAAGAACAATGATGATCCTCTACTTCAAGTATTTCAGTATGTATAGCTTTGGGGAAGGGGAAAGATGTGTTATCATAATATAAAAATCAGGAGATGAAAAATTAGGTGAGTACAGGAAGCAGTCATCAGAACAGAGCAAGGAAAAACTGCATGGTTCAAAATTGGGAAGGAAGGGTGTTCGCCAGGGATGTGTCCTATCTCCATACCTTTTCTTCCCCCCCTTTTTAAAAATTTTAATGAACATTTACAGAGATTTTGGATTGCCATTCATTCATTGCTGTCTCCATACCTTTTCAATCTATATGCAGAACAGATTATCCCAGAGGCTAGGCTCTACGAGGAGAAAAGTCACATCAGGATTGGAGGAAGACTCATCAACAATCTGGGTTATGCAGATGACACAACCTTGCTTCTGAAACTGAAGAGGACCTGAAATGTTTGCTGTGGAAGGTCAGGGACTGCAACCTTCAGTATGGATTGAAGCTCAATGTCAAGAAAACAGATTCTCACCACTGGGCTGACGGGCAGCACCATGTTGGATGGTGAAGAGTTTGAGATTGTTGACAGCTTTAGTTTGCTTGGTCCACAATCAACACTCTTGGCACTGGCAGCCAGGAAGTTAAAAGACGTATTGCATGGGAAAGACTATGGTTAGAGACCTCTCTCAAGTACTGAAGAGCAACGATGTCAGTCTGGAGACTAAGGTGTGCCTGATACAAGCCATGGTCTTTGCAATCACTTGTTATGCATCAGAGAGCTGGACAATGACTAGGGATGACAGACGGAGACTTGAGGTCTTTGAGCTGTGGTTTTGGAGAAGAAAACTGAATATACCAGGCACTGCTAAGAGAACAGATTTGTCTTAGAGAGGGTGAAGCCAGGCTGCTCCTTGGAGACAAGGATTCTGAAGCTTCATCTGACATACTCTGGACATGTTGCAAGGAGGGACCAGTCCTTGGAGAGGGATGTCATGCTTGGGAGGGTGGAGGGAGAGTGCAGAAGAAGAAGATCCTTAATGAGATGGATTTATTCAGTGACTAAGTTAATGAGGGGTAGGTGTGTCAGAGACAATGAGATTGGCACATGATAGAGCAGGGTTTAGGGCTGTTGTACACAGGGTCGCTATGACTTGCAGGTGACTTGATGGCACATAACATTATCTAATACATTTGACTCAGATTTCACCAATTGATCTAATACTGTTCTTTATGACAAAAAAGAAAATTGCAAGTCACACATTATATTTATGTATGGTGTTTCTTTTTGGTTGTTATACACTGTGGAGTCGAAACAGAGTCATAGCTGACCCTCCGGGAGGTTTTCCGAGGTAGTAAACTGCTCGGGAAGAGACTGCCCTTGTTTCTTCTGCAGGGCAGCTGGTGGCTTCGATTTGTGTGCCATTCTTCTTTAATGTCTAAACACTTCTGCAATCTTTATTTTATAATTCTGATATTTTTAAATTTATTTTTAGTTTTTAATGAAAGTTTATAAGGAACTTGGATTTCCATTCATTAATTGTTGTACATTTTACTCCCTGTCCTCCCTTCCCCTCAGTTCGTTTTTTTCTTTGGAAAAAAGTTCTTTCATTGTTATACAGTCCCCCTCCCCAATTCTGATTTTTTTTTAAGGTATCATGTTAGGAACTGAGTAGAATTCCCTCATTGTGTGCTTGTCTGATAGTTTGCTCATAATAAATTCAGGTTGAACACTTTCAGAATACCAGAGTGATGGGATAATCTTCTCAATGAATCACATTTCATTGCTTTTTTTTTTTTTTTTAAGTTCTTCCTCATTCTTTTCCACTTCTCTTGGCACAGGGAAACAACCATAGCTAAACTGGTTGACATTCATCCATCCACAATTTTCTCAATGAGTTTATGTACATGTTATTGTTGTTAGCTGCCATCAAGTCAGCCCTGACTCACAGCAACTGTATGTTTAACAGAATGAAACAATGCCTGCTCCTGCCCCAACTTCACAATCAATTTCTATTGCTGTGGTGATTACATCAGTCAATTGGAGTGTTTGCCTTGTTTTTGCTGACCCTTTGCTATACCAAACAGGTACTTATAAACACACATTTTAGCACAATTTGATGGGTGGAGGGAGGCGGGGTGAAGGAAAAGGGAAAGATCTATTGTGCAAAACAATGTATATTTTGTAAATAAAGTTTGTAAATAAATCAGCATTTAGAATAAAAAAAGATAACAGAAATGATAGTGACCTCTGGTGACCTAGTCTGCAGACAGTTAACCTAAAAACAGAATAAAAATGAGTACATAGCTCTTACATACCTCACTGCCATCCAGTCAGTCCCATGGTAACTCTCTATTGGGTTTTTGATGATGCTCTAAATCTTAACAAGAATGGCCATCTTTTCTCCTTAGAGCAGTTGGTGAATCTGAAGATACTGGAGATGAGCAGCCTTTTGGTAATATGCTATATTCTACCCTAGCAGAGCTGTTTACGCCTCTGCAATTTGCCTTCGCACGCCCACCACTTAGCTGTATGACTTAGAGATCTATCTTTATCAGTATATAGTTACCTCATTCTTTTCGTAAGTAGTTGCTGTTGTTGTCTACAATTGTGTCAGAACTGACCCATAGCTGACCCTCCAGCAGGTTTTCAGAGGCAGTTAATCGCATAAGAGGAGACTGTCTATCCTCCGGTGTAGGATTTGAATGCATGCCTTTGGGATTGCAGCACAGATTTTTACCACTAGGCCACCAGAGCTCCCTTTTGTAAGCAGTTTGTTGTTGTTGTTATGTGCCGTCGAGTCACTTGCGACTCATAGCGACCCTATGTACAACAGCCCTAAACTCCGCTCTGTCCTGTGCCAATCGCACTGTCTCTGACACTCCCATCCCAATTATCCCAGTCACTGAATCAATCCACCTCATAGAGGGCCTTCCTCTCCTGTGCTGTCCCTCCACCCTCAGCTGTGTACAATCTCAATCTCTTCACCATCCATCCTGATGCTGCCAATTGGTCCAGTGGTGAGAATCTTTGTCTTCTTGACATTGAGCCTCAATCCATATTGTAGGCTGCAGTCCTTGACACTCTGCAGTACAGGTAAGGAAAAAAAATACACACATTTTTAATAATATATACACATGAAAGATCTCTGGTGGCATAATATGTAGAAAGTTGTACTACAAGCCCAAAGGTCACGGCTCTCTGGCAGTTCAAATCCACCAGTGTCTCCACGGTAGAAAGGTGAACAATCCCCTCCTATGTGATTTGTAGTCTGGGAAACTCAAGGGTTAGCTATGAGTTGGTTCTGATTCAACAGTAATTCATCTATCTATCACAACTTCACAAACATATGCACAATTATGCTACAAAATAAGCAACAACTTGCAAATCAGTCCCCCAATACAACAAACTGACAGAAAGGTGTTGTACCTGAACAGCAAACCACAGAAACAATTAGACATATGAAAACCATGGCGCAGGACAGCTCTCTCTGTTCTCAGCTGTGCACAGCAGAAAGGGGCCCCAGATGGCTCCCAAGGGCCTTTTGGTTGATGCTTGTGGCTGGTGAATTGTTATGGGGCCCCTCCAATCAACACTTTTGGTACCAGCAATCAAGAAATCAAAAGACATATGGCATTGGGAAAAGTCTGCTATCAGGGACCTCTCCAAAGTACTGAAGAGCAATGATGCCAATTTAAAAGACTACAGTTCACCTGACTCAGGTCATGGTCTTTTCATTCACTTGATGTGCACCTGAGAGGTGGACAATGAATAAGTATGACTGAAGACTTGATGCCTTTGAGTTGTGGTATGCTGGCAAAGAGAACTGAATATCCTATGGACTACCAAAAAAAATAAACAGCTACACGTTGGAGAAAGTTCATATCGGGTGCTTTTTAGAGGAAAGATGGCAAAGCTTCATCTCACATACTTTTTGGCATATCATTGCCATTATTTTTCCTCATTTCAACTGACTTTCAATCTGGGCTCTACCATTACTACTAAAACTATCTGCCTTTCTCTAGTATTCATAGGGTTTCCAGAGGTATGTTACTTAAAAAGTGGATGGCCAATCCTGTTTCCTAGTCTGTATTAATCTGGGAGCTCTACTAAATCCTATCCACCACGCATACCCCTTTTGGCTTTTAACACTAGTGGCATAGTTTTTAGTATCAAAGCAACCCACAAGTTAGTACAGCAAACTGACAAGTACTGTATCAATTAGAACAACGTTCTCTCCGAACACAACAAACTGACAATTTAGTTTGTAATTCTAATAGCAAATGAATCTTCATGCCAGACCCAAGCGCTGCAGTGTGTGTGTGGCATGTCATTAGAAGCGGTTTTTTCCTTCATGCTTGGAAACATGAAGTGTCAGCAAGAGACAGACTGACAAGTGACTGTAGCCACAGACTCAAGTATGTCAGAGATAATGAGAATGGCACAGGATAGGACAGGGTTCACATCTGTAGCTCATAGGTTTGCTGAGTCATACTCACCTAACAACTGTAGCATAGCTACATCTCTACCAATCTCTCTCCTTATTTCATTCCCTATTGATGGTTATTTATTATTTCCATTTTTCTACCACCTTTAACATACATTTAGAGCATAGTTCACTTACAGTTTTGATACTGTCAAATGGCTCTTCTTGTAAGCTTTTCCCATTTGCATTCATATCTATCATGTATGAGAATGCCTCTCTCTACAGTTTTGCCAGTAACAGGTAACAGGTATAGTCTGTCAAGACTATAAATTGCCTGGTAAAAAAACTTTCAATATTGTTTTATGTGGATTTTTACTCTTTTCCTGTTAACTAGTGGTATTGAGTATCTCTTGTCATGGGTCATGGCCTTTCTGATTTTTTGTTCTTCTATGAATTTCCTGTGTTTTTTACAGTTAAATGCCAAGTTGTTGCTCTTTCATGGTGAACGTTTGCCCAGAATCCATGTGATTCTCTTCTTCAGCAGCTTCTCCACATCCCTTAAGCAGCTAGTTGCCCCTTCCTCTGTTCACTCACAACATACTATTAATAATGCACCCTGGCATTCACCTACCAAATATTCTGTACTGAATTTACTCATCCTACAAATGATCACCACAAGTCCATTAGGTATCTGGCCATGGGCAGGGTAAATGGTGGAAACATAGGAGTTGACTATTAAGAGTCTCCATCCTCAAGGAATTTAGTTGTAAATGCAGCTTTAGGCGTAGAGAACACCATTAGTTTTTAATTCGGACAAGATGATGCTTTGAATCTCATCTCCACCACTTCCAAGCAAATCATTTGACCTTTCCCAGTCTTAATTTCCACACACTAGTAAAATTGGATTAACATTTTCCTTAGAGACTTCCTTCCTTTAATACATGACCTCTTTTGAACATCTCTTCATAATTTGCAAGCAGCCACCCATAATTTTAAGATGCAGGGACATGAAACAGCTTGACAGAGAAATGCTATGGGGTGGGGTATATGTATATGTGTGTTTTGGGGGGATTTTCAGGAGACCTGGGATTGACAGAGTTCTGCCTCCACTAAGTGATTTAGTTTTCTTGGTTTCTCTCACAGCATTAGATATGATTTCATGATTTCCAAAAAGGTTCTATCAAGTACTTGCCACGTAAAGGCAATGGAGTATGTGCCTGGAGCACTGTATACACATCTCAGTCGCATGGAGAACAACACTGCATTTGTTTGAGTCATGATATGGCTTGCCGTCTAAACACACAGCTGGTGACTCCACAACTGGTTCTGTTTCCTAGAGCCTTACGGAGTTGGAGCTTCTTCATTTCTTTATTGTGTTCCAGGCACCCTGTTGGCTAGTGAAGACACAAAGAAAAAAAATGTCAAAGGTTTTGCCTTCAGGGAGTTCACAGTCCAGCAGGGATGCAAATATAACAGAAGTTTGTCCAAGTGTAAGATGGGGGAAGAGTGCCCATTCTGACTGGCTGAGTTAGAAGGTTTCCATGAAGATCTAGGGCTTGAGCTGAGTAGGGTGATAGTGCTTGTTGTTATGTGCCATTGAGTCACTTGTGACTCATAGCCACCCTAAGTACAACAGCCCTAAACCCTGCTCTATCTCTTGCCAACCTTATTGTCTTTGACACACCTATCCCCATTACCCCCGTGACAGAATCAACCCATCTCATCAAGGGTCTTTCTCTCCTGCGCTGTCCCTCCACCCTCCCAAGCATGATGTCCCTCTCTAAGGCCTGATCCCGCCTTGCAACATGTCCAAACTATGTCAGAGGAAGCCTCAGAATCCTTGTCTCCAAGGAGCAGCCTGGCTTCACCCTCTTCAGGATGAACTTGTTGTTCTCCTAGAAGTCTATGATATATTCAATACTCTTTTCCAGCACCAAAGTTCAAAGGCATCAACTCGCTTTCTATTATCCCTAGTCATTGATAGTGCTTACAAAAAAAAAAAAAGACAGGGCTTTCAGGCACTGGCAATGCACTTTGTCAAGGACTAAATGTGGGAGAGAACAGTGTGTTCTGGCAACTGCTCAGGATTCTGTACAGCAGCTATTAGGTCATGCACCAGCCTTTATGCCATCCAACTTATACTTCATAATATAACCATAAGGGGGTGTGTGTTTGACGGAAGCATTTTGAGTATGGTAATGCAGTAAATGTTTATTGAATGCCTGTGTGATAGTGGAACGATGGAGCTCAAACAGATTAACAATATGGAACATTTCTTAACCTGTGGTCTTGGGCAAGAAACTTTTTTTTTTTCCCAGTGAATTTTTTTAATTTTTCTTTTTCAATTTTATTTTATTATTTTTTTTTATGTGTGTACCGTCAAATTGGATCTGAGTGGTACAGGAGGAGATTGTCCTTCCTTCTCCAGCAGAGCATCTGGTGGCTTCAAACCACGCGCCTCTGGGATTGCAGTGCAGCTTTTTGGCACTAGGCCACTAGAGCTCACTGCCAGTGAATTTTTGTTGTTATTAGGTGGTGTCATAGCTATCCAGTGAACAACAGATCTGCACCCTGTCCTATTCTGTGCCATCTTCATTGTCTCTGACACACTTGAGCCCACTACTGCTGTCACCATGTCAATCCATCTCACTGAAGGTCTCCCTCTCCTTCTTGTATTCTCCACCTTTCCAAGCATGACATCCCTTTCCAAGGAATAGCCTCTCTGAGCAACATCCCCAAAGTGTGAGAGATGAAACTTCACCATTCTTGCCTCCAAGAAGCACTCTGGCAGCACTTTTTCCAAGACATATCTGTTTGTTTTTGCAGTCTATGAGATAATTCAGTGCTTTTCAAAGTGACAGTTCAAAAGCATCTGTTCTTCTGTTACCCTTATCCACTGTCCAGCTCTCAGATGCATAACAAGTAATTCAAACCAGTATCACTGCTTCTCCCTATTTTGGAGAAGTCCCTGAAAGTGACCTTTCCCAGGGTGGTATGTCTTCTGATCTCCTGACTGCTGGTACCACAGGTGTTGATTGTGGATCCATGTAACACAAGATTAAATCATTGACAGTTTCATTCTTTTCTCCATCTGTCATATGTTGCTTATCGGTTCAATGGTGAGGATTTTTGTCGTCCTGATGTTGAAATGCAATCCATATTGAAAGCTGTAGTCTTTGATCTTCTGCAGCAAGTGTTTTCAAAGTCTTCCACACTTTCATCTATCAAGGTTGTGTCATGGGGAAGACACTTTTGAGTGTCGTTTTCTGTGAATTGAAAAACCAACTTCAATGGTTCATTAATATGACAAGAATAAGTCTGACACCTAATAAGGTGCAATTTTTTAAAAAGCTGGTATTTATTTCATAAACATGCATTACCTAAGCAAGCAATTCTAGAATCAGTGTCCCACTGTTCGGTTTACTCATTCTATCCCAAAGAAAGGTTACCCAACAGAATGTGGAAACTACAGAACAATCTCACTGATTTCACATGCAAGCAAGATTTTACTGAAGATTATCCAAAAACAACTGGAACAGCACATCAACAGAGAACTACCAGAAGTCCAGGCTGGGTTTAGAAGGGGTCGTGGTACTAGAGATATTGTAGCTGATGTTAGATGGATCTTGGCTGAAAGCAGGGAATACCAGAGGAATGTCTATCTCTGTTTCATTGACTATGCAAAGGCATTTGACTGTGTAGATCATGGCAAACTATGGCTGACTCTGAGAAGAATGGGAATCCCAGAACACTTGATCGTTCTAATGCTTGGACCAGGAGGCAGTCGTCAGAACAGAGCAAGGGAACACTGCATGGTTCAAAATTGGGAAGGGCATACGCCAGGGATGCATCCTATCTCCATACCTTTTCAACCTATATGCAGAACAGATTATCAGGGAGGCTGGGCTCTGTGAGGAGAAATGTGGGGTCAAGATTGGTGGACGATTTATCAACAACTTGCGTTATGCAGATGACACAACCCTGCTTGCTGAAACTGAAGAGGACCTGAAGCGCCTGCTGCAGAGTGTCAAGGACTGCAGCCTCCAATATGGATTGAGGCTCAATGTCAAGAAGACAAAGATTCTCACCACTAGACCAATTGGCAGCATCAGGATGGATGGTGAAGAGATTGAGATTGTACACAGCTTTAGTTTGCTTGGCTCCATAGTCAACAGTCTTGGCACCAGCAGCCAGGAAATTAAAAGGCGCATTGCCATGGGAAAGTCTGCTGTTAGGGACCTCCCCAAAGTGCTGAAGAGCAGTGGTGTCTCTCTGGAGACTAAGGTGCGTCTGATACAGGCCATGGTCTTCGCAATCACCTGTTATGCATCAGAGAGTTGGACAATGACCAGGGAGGATAGAAGGAGAATTGATGCCTTTGAGCTGTGGTGCTGGAGAAGAGTATTGAGAATACCATGGACTGCTAGGAAAACAAACAGATTTGTCCTGGAAAGGGTTAAACCGGGTGGCTCCTTGGAGGCAAGGATTCTGAGGCTCCTGTCTAACATACTTTGGACATGTTGTGAGAGACCGGTCCTTAGAGAGGGACATCATGCTTGGGAGGGTGGAGGGACAGCGCAGGAGAGGAAGGCCCTCTATGAGGTGGACTGATTCAGTGACTGGGATAATTGGGATAGGAGTGTCAGAGACAGTGCGATTGGCACAGGACAGAGCGGAGTTTAGGGCTGTTGTACATAGGGTCACTATGAGTCGCAAGCGACTCGATGGCACATTTGAGTGGGTTCTTCTGCTGCTAGCACTTAGCGTGTTAAAGAAACGTTCTAATTATCTTTCTGGTAACATTCCTAGGCAATAATTAAACTATGTTTAGCTTGGTCAGCTAAACTTTTTGCTTGAAGAAAACAGAGACTGTACCTGCAGCCCTCAGCATCTCCTGGTTCTTAACAGGAAATATCAAGCTTATCTTTCAGGGCTGTTGTGAGAAGCTAGCAAACTGTCAAAGTGCTTCATTATTTGCAAAGCTCTGCAGCTGGGTTTATAATGACTAAACAAAGCTCTGATGGCCTAGGTCGTAAAAGACTTTTTTACCTATGACGGTTCGAGACCACCAGGGGCTCCACGGAGGATGGGGCAAACTCCTCTCGTGAGATTTAAAGTCTCCAAAACTCACCGGAGGGCCAGTTTTGATTCGGTTCCGAAGCAATGGCAATGAGTTTGAGATTCATTTCAGTCGCGGGTAGCTCTTCTCTTCACGGTTCATAAAAGGTTAACTATGTTGCCTCGTTCGCAGAGACCCGGAAGCGCCCCAGGGTCAACAATAATCAATTACGACTCACAGCTATGCACCTGCCTGACGTACTCAACTCTGCTTTCAGAGCTGATTTCCCGTGGCCTCATCCTGGGTGCAGAAGAGGCCTCATCAAGGGTGCAGCAGGGAAGCTGTCTAGCGCTGGGCCCTCCTCTCGTGACTGGATTGACAGGCTCTGCCCAGCTCTTGCACCACGTGGCACTAAGTCGGCGTCCCGAGCAGCTTAGGTTAAAAAGAGGCGGAGTTCGTGCTGAGTCCCGTCCCAAAGCATCATGGGAGCTGTAGTTTTTCAGCGACACAGACTCGCCTATGCTTTTGTACCTCTTTCCTGAAAGACAGTAAAATAAACCATCTTCCATCAAAGTACAGTCTAAGTATTTCCGAAAGAAGCCGGGACAGGGAAAGGAACAATGCAAGAAAGGCAAACCAAAGGATGCTCGAGCGGGGAGAGAAAGGGTTAATATTTGCTACGCATGCGCACAGATGCCTGCGGGTGGGCGGGAACGAAAAGCCGACCCGGGAGAGCCGTGTTTTCCCCGGAAGTGCCTGCCCTCCTCCCGGCTCCGCGCCGTCGCGGCTCCTACCTCATTTGTCGTCGCCCCCTCCTCGTCCCTCTACGCGTCTTGGTTCCTGGTTGGTGCTTTCTGGTAGCAGCTGCAGCAGTGAGTATGTGTGTGACGGACCTAGAGTCGCCCGCGGCCGGGGTGCCTCTGCCAGCCCTCTTTTCTCTGGGTTTTGGAGTTGGCGCGTGTCTCTTCGCCTACCTCCGCGGCCACACTCTCCCCGCGCCTGGCGGCTTGTGGCCCCTCAAGCTGAGTTCGTCTGCTCCTGGCTGGGCTGACCGGCGGGGGTGTCTGCTGCCTACTGCCGGCCCAAGGCCCCAGGCCGTAGAGGGCTGACCTCCCGCGGCCTCGGTGGGGGTGGTGTTCCTGCCTATTTTGCCAAGATTTCCCTGGCCTTTGGGGAAGCCGGCCAGTTTTATCGGTAGATCCGATCGTGCCAAAAGGAATCCTGGCATGTGGGGACCGAACAGTAACTGGATCACGTACAACCTCTGCTGTCAGAAGCAGCAGCTGCAGCAGTGGATCAAAAAAATTTTTTCAGGACATGTGCCCCATTCCCGGTCTAAAGGAGCTTTGGATCATGTCCCCTAAGAAGAGTCCCTTTTCCCTCCCTTGTCCTGTGAGCCTTCAACTTTAAGGAAGCGCTCCTGGGAAACTGGCTCAAGTTAGAGGCCTGGAGTCTAGCCTATGCAGGCTTGTGACGCTCGAAATCTCTTCTTCGGGCGGTATTTACCTTTACTTCAGGTTGCATTATTGAATTAGGAGCTCTTTTGGGGTCATTTCAGCTCGTCAAAGGTTCACTAAGCCCAGTTCCCCGAATATATAAAATCAGAGTTCAATATGATAAGTCTTGGCATGTGTTTTGACTACTTACTAAATCTGTCACTTCCAAAGAGTTTAAATTGGTCAATGTGCATGAATGGAAATCGATATTTGTAGTAGAAATGTAAAACAGCATGCAGATCAAAAAGCGGGGAAGGTAAGGGAAGTGTTTCAACATAGTGTTAGTTCCCATGAAAACGACTTACGTATTCCATAAAAATTTTTGTATCAAGAACAACTGGGGCACGTCTGAATAAATTTAGCCATATATACTCCCCCCCCTCGTGTGTTCTGCTCTTGTGACTGCCAACAATTGTTTTACACTTTGAGATTCTCTGCCCCATTTAGATTTGAGCCTCAGTAGTAGTCTCATTTGAAGAATGGACGGAAGTTTTAACACCACAGTCAACTTACTTGTTTCAAATTTTTCACTATCAGAGGAGAAATTTTAAGTTGAAAATAAACGTTGTACTACCCACTTGCTAGGAAATGTGTGGCTTTACAATCAAGTAGTGGATGTAATTTAAGTCGGCCTGAGATGGATTCTTGTATCATCCAAAGGGAATTTGTTGGCTAATGATTTAATAATCATACTTGGCAGAAAAGTTAAATGGGATGTCTAGAATGACCAGTAAGCAGTGGAATTGACTTTAGAAGTTTTAGGAATTAATTTTGGAACTTAAAGGAAACCTTCAGTTACCTGGGTTTAAATTCATTTCTAATTACTTTGAATATTGAAAGCACTTATTTTCTACATCTGTTCTCTGATTTCTCGTTCATTAGATGAGTGCTGAACTAGGCTTTTAAATTCTTTATAAGAATTAACCTTTTTGGCCTTGGACTTTAGTACTAGACTAGTCTTGAGACTTGGGAGACTCTTGAATGGTAAATTAACAGATTGAAGCTGTATGCTTTTGCATCCAATTAAAATGCCTCTTAGGTTTTATACTCCACTGGCAAGTAAAATGAATAGCTGTCAGGTAACGTTAGGTGATAGAATCAGTGCAAATAAAGGACTTTATGTTGTGTTTTTTTTTTTAATCTTTATTTAAAATCTGTATGTTCTTTTATTTTGATTTTTACTTTAAAGCATTTGAGTGGGAGTTAGGGACATGTGTCCCAATCCTGGTTGTGTCCTTAAACAGCTGTGTATTCTGAGTTTTATCTTCTTGGCTCTTTAGAACTGAGTTTTCTTATCAGAGAATTGAGGTTGCAGGAGATAATCTGAATAGTCCTTTTCAGATGTAAAATTTTGTGATTTTCGCTGCACTCTTGTGTTAGCTAATTAAATATGCTTTTGATTGTGTACTGTGATCGAAGAAAAAGTCTTGAGTTAATACATATATTTAATATTCTTCTCAGAATAGACATTTTCTGAAAAATTAAATGCATCTGAATGTAATTAAAGTGGTAACATAAACCAAAACAGCCTCAGGCAAACCTTAACCCTGGCATACATAAGCTACATAAATAGAGCATGTTATGGTGAGCACAATTTTCAAGTACAGAAAGTACAAAATCCTCTTAGAGGCCATAGGGGCTAAATTGTTAAATTCATTTTCTACATTTCAGGCAAAGAGATAAACCTTTAGACCCAAGGAAGTCAGTTTTTATTATGTTTTTGTAGTTTATTTTTGGCATACACTCACAGGTGTGCCTATGGCTCTATTCTTAATCCCTTTCCTTTGGGATGGCTCCAAGAGTAGTACAAATTTGTAACTCTGTAATTTAGCGCTTTAATTTTTTTCTGTACTGCCCTGGAATTATGTTTTATCTTAAGTCCACACTGGATCCTCAGGATGGATCCAGTGAGGATTTTGAAGGATGCTTAATTCCTTTGACTTCTTTTAGAATTAATTTACCTATTAAAGAAAAAGGAAAGGATTCATCTTTTATTTGAATTCCTCTGAGGCTAACATTTCAATATAAACTGATAAATGCTATGAGCATTACTATTCAGGCAACCACATTAAACTTGTATGACAATAACAGTGTAACAACCTAAAAGACAGTAATAAAGGACCAAATAAATTATATCTTTTAGTGGAAAAGAGGTGAAACAGTTTATTACTTTATTTCAGGAAAGCAAAATAAAAATCATGGCAAGAGTACAGCACATGTTTTACTCTTGTTAATTTGGTTGTTGGGATCCTTAGATCATATCACCAAAATTCCTGTTAAAACATTCTGATATTATGGGCATAGAATTGAAAAACTGAGAAAATTATGGTTTTTTTCTCAGTTATGTCTGTATTGTTTCTCAGTTATACCTGTATTTTATAGCCAAAAGTGCAATAGAAAGAATAAATTGACTATTTTTCCAGAGCTCTCATTTTTACCAGTCTTTTAGTACTATTTGGAACATCTCCTATGTAGATCTTTCATTGATGATTTAAAACTTTAAAACTTAAATAAACATTAAATTCTTCCTCTCATACTTTCCATATGTTATGCATATTTTGTGAGATTTTTTCCAGAGCTGAAGAAAAAAAATGCCTGGTGTTAATTGATTTAGTCACCCATTAAACCCTGATTTAGTCACCCATTAAACCCACACTTGGATTAAGTGATTTTGAAGATCCCTTGTTTAACATAAGTACATAACTAGTGTAGTTCCTGCTACTTTGGGCTTTGTGATCTAATTTTGGGAGATTTACATTGGATAATTAGAACTGAGATGAATGTTTTAAAATAAGTTCTATGGAAGTCTGTAAAGGAGTCCTTATTTTACAGTCTGGTAGGTCAAGGAAAGTTCCTTCAAGGAAGTGATGTTTAACCTCAGTTGAGGGATTGTTGTGTACAATTGAGTCAGGAACCAACCCACAGCTGACCCTTCAAAAGCAGTTCATTCCACGGAGGAGATTGCCCTCCTTCTCCCACAGAGCACCTGGTGGATTAGAACTGTGTGCCTTTGGGATTACAGCTCAGCTTCTTGCCACTAGGCCACCAGAGTTTAGCAGGACTTAATATACTTACCAGACTAAAATCCCATTGTTTTGAGGCAGTTCTGACTCATAACTTCCCAAGTGCTGAGTAGAATTGCCCCACAGAACTTCTAAGGTTTTAAGTGTTAAGAGAAATGGATCACCACATTTTTCCAGAACAGCAGAGTGGCAAGTGGTTTTGAACTGCTTAGTTATCAGCTCAGTGCTTAATCACTGTATCAGCAGAGCTCCTCGAATATGCTCACAGTAGGACAGTTTTCTGCTTATGACTTATTTTGAAAGCTTTTGAGTTTTGCCTGAAATTTAGGTACTTTATTTCAGACTTGTATTTATAGTTATTTAGGTACTTTATTTCAGACTTGTATTTATAGTTATCACTGAAGTGAGGCAGATTCAGATTCTTTTTGGAAAGGAACAAAAAGCCATAAGATAATGTTTTCATTGTGGTAAAAATCTATACCAAAGCAGTAAATAGAATATTTTTTTTTATGCTGTGGACTTTGAAGTTAGAATAGTATTCGTGTATGAGAATGTGTTTTGAAAAGATGAAAGATGAATGGAAAGCTACTTAAAATATTGAATTTTTGCAGAAAATGGCAGTCTTATGCAGACATTGTCTCCAAGCGGCAATAGTATTAAGTACTAAATTGGCATGATCCAAGTTTTTAAAATGTATTTACATGACTTTGTCTTTTACAGAACCTGTTTTCCATGATGTTTGGTGGTTATGAGAGTATAGAAGCATATGAAGATGACCTTTATCGTGAAGAATCATCTAGTGAAAGTGTTGATAGTGAGGTGGAATTTCAACTCTACAGCCAGATTCATTATGCCCGAGATCTTGGTGATACTAGGGAGGAAGAACCTGAAGAAAAGGACTCAGGGGATTCTGAATCACCAAGTAGTGAACCAAATCAGAAGAACATAATTGTTCTTTCAGATAGCGAGGTCATCCAGCTTTCAGATGGGTCAGATGTCATCACGTTGTCCGACGAAGATAGTATTTATAAATGTAAAAGAAAGAATATTAGAGTTCAACCACAAGAAAAGATCAGGGGCTCTCCTGCTTTTTTTCATTCAAAGGCGTTGACTGATAAAAGAAAAAATAAGAACAATACTGAGAAGCCCAAACCTGAGGAGAGACCAGGTGTGATCAAAGAGGTCATGATTGTAGAGATCGGTTCCAGTGAAGATGAAGATAGCACCATTTCAGAGAGTGATAATGTGGAAAGCTGGATGCTACTGGGATGTGAAGTAGATGATGATAAAGATGATGATATCCTTCTCAACCTGGTTGGATGTGAAAAGCCCGTTAATGAAGGTTAGTATCATATTGGCAATTTTGAAAAGTAGTTCATATTTAATAAGGAAGACCTCTTTTTCTAGTCACCAGACCCATAGGGTCTGCCTCCAATTTATTCCACACCTTTTAGACTGCTCTAGTAATGGTTTGTTTGAACATAAAAAAGGTATATAGAATCCTAAAGACATTGTGCTTCTGCTGTGAGCAAATCATAGTTGCTTCCGTTTGGCTAGAGCCAGTTCTGGACCCAAAATACTAATTCCCCTCTCTCTCTGCTTGGTACCACAGGTGAGTACTCTCTTCAGCTCTGACTTGGCTCTTTGGTCTCATTCTGCTATTTCCAGTGAGACAACCTCTTTTGAACTATTTGCTTACACAGGCATTAGCCAGATAGCAAGCTTTGGGACTGCCTTCTGTACAGAGGATATGGAATTAGAATTTTAGGAACTCTACAGTTAGTACGGCAAGGTACTATGAAGAACTCTAAATCTATACTAACCATAGTAGAGAATACAGATTCTAAAAACCATATTGTTGAAGATTGAAGTTCAGAATTACCTTTGTCTCCTTTATTGCGTCATCGCTTAGTCTTCTTCCTTTTAGAAAAAACCAAACCAACCTCAAACCCTGACTCTCAATTTTCTCTGGCTATTACTTATGCCTAAACGCTTGAAATACTTTCCTAAATGATCTTTCTTTCCTAATAATATGGCCTACAGCTGATGTTGAAAATAGACATCTTAGGATGCCTTTGTAATTACGGGTTTTTACTACTAGTCTAAAACCTTTAGTGATTCTCTGCCACAGTGACAGTGAATGTAGCGTGTATTTTTGAGCCCCAGGTGTTGTCAAACTACTTTTTTTAAAAAAAAATATTTTTTTGTGCATGTACCGTCAGATTGGATCTGGTGCAGGAGGAGATTGTCCTTCCTTCTCCAGCACAGCATCTGGTGGATTCAAACTGCAAACCTCTGGGATTGCAGCGGGCAAACTATTTTTTTAAAGGTGCCAGATAGTAATTATAGTAGGCTTACAGGTCAAGGGAGCTCTAAGTCCTTTACTCTGCCCGTGTAATGCAAAAGCAGGCATTAATAAAATCTAAAGAAATTTGGTTGACTTTCCTAGTAAAACAGGTCCGTTAGCCTGTTCTGAGAATTTCACAGCCAAATGAAGAAAATAAATAGAATAGTAGTTAGAATATTGAGGAAGTTTAAGTCAAATTTTACTAGAATAAGATGATCTTAAGTGCCTAAATTAGGTAAAGGAGGAGAAACTTGAAAAAGTTTCTTAAACCAATTTGGGTAAGAGAGCCAGGTATTATATGAAATGAAGTGTATATGTACATTGATGAATTAGTCTTATAAAAGAAAGAGATGTACTATTAATTGCTCAGTTATCAAGACACATATAAAGGTAGGTTAGAAAGAAATTCAGGTGGATTGATACGGTGAGGCAGGTGAATGAAAAACTTAAGAGGAAGCTTTTTATTTCCCTGCAAAGTGAAAGTAATAGTGAAAGTGGGATAAGGTTAATTTGAAGTTTGGAGTGTGGGAAAAATCTAACTTAAGTGTTGTTGGAAATGGTCCTCGAGTTTGAAGAAGATGACCACTTCTCTAACTTCAAAATGAATTGGGATCTCCAGTATCTCTTGTTACATATTTAATGTGTAACATAAGTAGCAGCCCACCCTAAAACGATTTGAGTTGCAACAACAGTACTTAAGATTATGTGTATTTTTGTGTGTGTGCGCATTTTATCATTAGTAAATGTTAGGATGTAATTTGCTGATGTTACCATTCTCATGCCAACTCTTAAAGAAAAACACCTATTTGATCTGTAAAGAAATAGATGGTAAAAAGCAATAATAATGAGAACACTAAAAAAAAAACCCCAAAAAACAAAACCAAACCAGAGCTAGTCAAGCTATGCCTGAATCAACTTAAAATGAATCGTTAGAACCTCCTAAGTCAGGGATAGCTTGTATTTATTGAGGAAAAAAGTTACTATTCAGTACTTTCTCACTTACAATATATTTTACTAATCATGAAAAATATTAATACATATACTGAGAAATAGACTATATATTATGCATGTCTTTGAGGATTCATTGCAGTAACTAATTCTACAGTTCCCTAGGAGTCTGATTCTTAAATTAGAAATTGTGTTACTATATCATCACTGATAGAGAATTGATGCCTTTGAGCTGTGGTGCTGAAGAAGAGTGCTGAATATGCCATGGAGTGCTAGGAGAACAAACAGGTTTGTCCTGGAGAGGGTGAAGCTGGAATAGTCCTAGGAGTTAAGGATTTTGAAGCTTCATCTGACATACTTTGGGCATGTTGCAAGGAGAGACTGTTCCTTGGAGAGGGACATCATGTTTGGGAGAGTAGAGGACGTTGCAGGAGAGGAAGACCCTTGATGAGATGGATTGATTCTGTGATTGAGGTGGTGGGAATGAGTGTGTTTGAGACAGTGAGGTTGGCACAGGGTAGAGCAGCATTTAGGGCTCTTGTACATAGGGTCACTATGAGTCACAAGCGACTCGATGGCACATAATAGCAACAATATCATCACTAATGGAATAAAAAGATTGCTTAGGAGTAGTATCATGTCAAAATTAAATCAAATGATTCTGCTTTACTCTTAAGATCATAGAAGGTCAAAACAAACACTTAAAACTCTGATTGCTTGAGATCACATCTCACTTTTTCAATCACTTTGATGTCCTTGATAATCAGATTGGAATCTTTTTCCCCCCTGCTACCTCATAGTGAATTACATGGTAGATTGCTAATCAGAAGATTGATGGTTCAAATCCCTCAGCTGTTCTACAGGAGAGAAACAGTCTCCAGTAAAGAGTTATAGCCTTGAAAACCTACTGGAGGGGTGCCACAAGTCGGAATCAGTTTAGTATTTGTTCTTGAAATGTCACTTCCCCATGTCTACTCAGTTATTTGTTTACATAATCTACAATAATTTCCAATTAACATATTAAAAAGCTTAGTAAATTGAAAGACAGATTTGTTAGCCTTTAGAGGAGAGATTTCCTGGCTTTATCTTTTCACTAAAGAATCTGCAGAGATGATGATGATAGGATGTCAGTAGGCTGAGGAAAGTGTGAATTAAATGCTAATTTAATGAGGAACTTGCACCTGTGTTTACAGGTATGTTAAATGATGCTTATGGTAGAGTGGAATGACCATAGATGATGGACATTAGGTGACACTGGAGTGGGGGTGATAGTGTAAGGGAAGGATAGGGGAACAGTCTACTCAACTGGAATTAATAAAATTTTCCTAAGAGAGAATTATTATTGGTAGCTTGATAGTGTAAGCAAAGGTGCATTTCAGTTAAAATGGAGGCATGTGGTATTAATTTAGAAATGGATTGTAAAGAAACAGTCCTAAAGAAACTAAAGCATAGTTTGTGCTGATTTATTATTAGGTACCTTTGAGTCAAGTACGACTAACAGTGAATCTGTGAATAACCAGTCTGAACAGTGTCCTATCCTGTGCCATCCTCACAGTCTCTGACAAACTCAGGTCCATTGCTGACATCACAGTGTCAGCCTACTTGGTTCAGGGTCTTTCTCTCTTTCACTGGCTACCTTCCTAAGCATGATGCCCCTCTCCAAGGATTAATCTCTCCTACCAACATACTTGAAATGTGTGAGATGAAGCTTCATCATCTTTGCCTGCTGTTGCTAGATGCTATTAAGTTGGTACTTAGTGACTGTCTGTACACAGAATGAAACACCACCAAGTCCTGTACATCCACTTTGTTGTTGATACATTTGAGTCCATTATTGCAGTCCTTTTTACTGAGGATGTTCCTCTCTTCTGTTGATTTCCTACTTTGGTGTTTTCCCCCAGGGACAGGTCCTTCCTGATAACATGTCCAAAATAAGTCAACTAAAGTCTTGTTGCTTTTAAGCACTTAAAGATTCTTGATAACAGATTTGCCCCATTGAATATGTCATTTAATTTCTTCACCGCTACTTTCATATTCATTGGTTGTGGATCTAAGTAAAATGGAATCTTTTACAATGTCAACATTTTCTCCATGAATTACAGTGTTGCTTATTGGTCTAGTTGTGAGGTTTTTTAATTTTCTTTATGTTGAGGTGATAAATTGGAATGAGTTAGTATAATCAAAGTGAAGTCACTAGTGCTAAATTAAAAATGACTTTCTGAGTTAATATAGAAATTACTTTGCAAACCCTGAAGACATTGAAAGATTTTGAACAAGAGAATAACATATTTACATTTTTATTTTAGAATTTTGGTGACTGAAGATTGAGTTGTAACACTGTAGTTTGACAGTGTGGTAGTGAGGTGTAGACCTAGACCTTCCGTTATAATCTGGGCTAAAATTGATGAGGATAAAATTATTCGAGGTATCAGTGGTGGGAATGTTGTTGTTGTTAAGTGCCATCAAGTTGAGTACAACTCATAGCGACCCTATGAACAAAAGATCTGACGCCAGTCCTGTCCTGCGCCATCCTCACACTTCTTGACACACAAGAGCCCATTGCAGCAGTCACCATGCCAGTCCACCTAGGTGAGGGTCTTTCTCTCCTTTGCTGACCTCCAGCCTTCCCAACATTATGCCCTTCTCCAAGGAACAGCACCTCCTAGCAATATGTCCAAAATATATTAGGTGAAGCTTCATCATTCTTATCTCCAAAGAGCACTCTGGCTGTACGCTCTCCAAGACATATCTATTCATTTACTTGGTTGTTTGTGGAATGTTCAGTGCTCTTCTCCAACACCACAGCTCGAAGGCATCAGTTCTCCTTCTGTCATCCTTATTCATTGTCCAGGTTTCAGATGCATAGCTAGTAATCGGAAAGACCATGGCCTGAATCAGATACACCTTTGTCCTCAAACTGACATGACTTCTCCTCAATAAATTGGAGAGGTCCCTAACTGCAGATTTTCCCACTGCAATGCATATTATTTCCTGACTCCTAGTACCATGGGTGTTAATTGTGGATCTAAGCAAGATGAAGCTGTTGACAGTTTCATTCTCCTCTCCATCCATCATGACATGGCCTATTGGTCCAGTGGTAAGAATCTTTGTTTTCTTGATATTGAGACACAATCTATACTGAAGGCTGGAATAGCAAGGAAGAAATGAATTTGAGAGAGCAAGTGGACATAATTTGGTAGTTTAATGGTTGAGAAATGCTGTTAGGTTCCAGTTAATTTTGACAGAGCCAAATGTGACAGAGTAGAACTGCTACAAAGGATTTTGTAAGCTCAAATCTTGGTGGGAGCAGGCCTTTATCCTTTGGAGGCGTTGCTGTCATGTGGTATTGAGTCAGAACCGCATCATAGTTGACCCTCAGTGGGACGGGAGATTGTCCATCTTTCTCCTGCAGGGCAGCTAGTGGATTTGAACTGTGTACCTTTGGGTTGACAGCCAACTCGTTACCAGTAAGATACCAAGTGGGTTCAATGCATGGATCTTTTGTTTAGCAGTCAAGTGCTTAACAGTTGTCCTCATGCAGCTCCCTAAGGGAGGAGTAGAAGAAAGAATTGATAATGAGTTTGTTATAAGGAATACAGTTTCTTAGTGGTAAAAGGAAAGAAACGGGTAGTCAGGCTTCAGTAAAGAGAAGCCGAAATGTAGGGAAGTGAAGGAAGCAATATTTCCTAGTTTATGTTGACGTCCCACCCCCAAGAATGGTTTTTTCTACATTTCAGTTTTTTATGTGTTTTTCAGTCATTTATAGTCTTTCAAAGAAGTGATTTATTCTTACAGGTGTAAGTTCCTTTCATGCTTATTATTTGTGTGTGTAAATTTATATCACTTTTTCTGGAACTTTAGTAAAAGTATTTGGTACAATACCTAACTGATTCTGGATATCCAGTGCATATTCCCATTCATATTGCCACTTATCTCTACTATTTCTCCTAGGATTTGTTTTTTTGTTCTAGGTTAATTGAAATAAATTTTGCTATTTTGCAAATTAACTTGCTTGACTCTTATCAACTCGTGGAAATATTTAAGTATATATTATTTATTTTTATTTCCTTGATCTGCTAATGCCATAATCCTTTTTTAAAAAACCAATTAATAAGTAATATATTTAGTACTGATGCCTATTTGATTATGTTGTAACTTACTAATCATTATTATCCCTTTTATAAGTAGCTTTGGGAATAGATAACTGGTTTATTTTATGTAATAGTCTACAGACAAATTTTTCATGTCAGTGAAAGTTTGTGGAAATTCTGGCATGCTTTTGAAATACTGAATGTAAAGCAGCAGCAATAATTGCTTTGTGTATGAAATTTGTGTAGGGAGCTCAGGTGGCCTAGTGGCAAGAAGCTGTGCTGTAATTCCTAAGGCCACTTCCTGCCCTGCAGGAGAAGGATGGGCAGTCTTCTCCCATGCAATTAACTGCTTCTGAAAATCTGCTGGAGGGTCAACTGTAGGTTGGTTCCTACTAGATGGTATACAGCCCAACAACATGAACTCCCTTTCAGGCTCCCCCAAACTACGCCATATTTAAAATGACAAACTCCTTGAAGGTATGTTTTCCCCCCAAACTCAGATGCCTCCATATTATACTTGGTGTCTTTCTTTGATATATCTGTTACCTTTTTTCCCTTTAATTACTTTTAATAAGAAAGCATTTAATAAGCATCTCTTTTATGTAGCAGGAGTGGTATCCACTTCCTAAATAACATGCCTCTGGAAACTGAACTTTGATAAATGTCTCTAGTTGTAGAGGGGTTTCAAGTCTTTTGTATACAGTGTTGCTATGAGTCATGCTTGACTTGAAGGCAATCGAAACAATAGCTATGTATAATATATGTCATATTAGGTATTTAAAGTGACCAAAGTTGTAGTCTTAGCCTTAAGTGGCTTAGTGTTTCATTGAAGAAGCAGACTATAATAAGCTAGGTAGATTGTGAAAGTGCCTTCTTAACTGTGAGAGTTAAGTTTCTCAAAATCCTGGTGGTCAATGCGAATAAAAAACGTTAACACCTTTTAAAAAAGAGAACGATTGAGTTTGAAGTAGTATAAAACCCTATCAAAGTATATATAAATATGTTTTACTCTCCTTATTTACTGCTATTAAATTTGTAGTAAATTTAATAAAAAGCTTCATGCTCTGTGGAAACTTCAGGAACTTTAGGCTTTCCCCTTTAAATTCAGGGTTTGTTTTCTTGTTTTTTTTAAATTTTAATAATTTTTTTCTTTTATTGGGAAAAACATATTGGGGGTACAAGGAGGTGAGGGTTGGGGGCAGAAGGGTGAGGATGGGCAGGGATGCAGTTGCAAAGCTGCACAGTTTGGTCGGTGGAGGGAGCAGGTGAAGGAAATGATGAGGGTCCAGTGGGGACCAGATGCTACAGAGGAATGACAAGCATTTTCCTATGGTAATTAAACCAACTGTCTTATTGATTAGGGAATTGGATGCCGGCTCTCTGGCTTCTTCATGCTCAACAGGGGTGTAGATGTAAAGGGGGAAGGTAGGTCACTTTATCACCTTACTGGTGATCTTGGGTTAAAGCTGCTTGCCTTCTTGCACTGTTAGATGATATTTTCCTGTGATTTGCTCCCCTCTGGACTGCAGAGTGTTTTCCCTGGTGGGTCCAGTGGGGTGGCTGGTTGAACCCAGAGGCTCCATCCTCCTTTGCTTCCTTAGCTGTCAGTTGTATTTCCTTTTTGTCACTGGCACTGGGTTCAGGGTCAATTCTGGAGTAAAACTCGTAGTTAAGTTTACCTATAGGAAAGGGAGCAAACCTAGAGAGAACAAACTTGTGAGTTACAAATAGAAGGGCTTTGAGGGTGTTGCTTTCAGGTTTACTGGGGGGGAGGGTGGCAGAAGGTAACCTAGGTAACATTGGATACCCTAGGCATTCTTTCCTTCCCCACCCAGGGGTCAGATGGCACAATCTGGGGACTGAGGAGCTCAGCCCGAGGGCCAAGGGCAGCCCACCCCGGGCAGAGGGCCACGACGGCTCGCCTCCAGCCGGTGGACAAGGGCAGCCCGTATTTTAATAATTTTAATGAACATTTACAGAGATTTTGGATTTTCATTTATTCATTGTTGCACTTTTCTCCCTGCCTAGCCCTCCCCCCCAAGTTTGCTCCTCTCTTTGAAAAAGTAAAAGAAACATTATTTCTTTTTTTCTTTCATGAAATTGTATGAATTTTAATGAACATTTACAGCAATTGTGGGTTCCCATTCATTCATTGTTGCACTAGAAACATTATTTCTTTGGTATACAATCCCCCCACACCCCTCCCACCGCCCAGGGTTAAATTCAGTTTTAAGGGTGATATTGTCACATTTATTTTGCTTTACTTGCAAATGATATATTTTTTAAATTTTTTTTTTCATTATACTAGTTTATTTACAAAACTAAAATACATTATTTTCCAGAACACATTCTTCCAATTTCCCTTCACCTCCCACCCATCAAATTGTACTACTCCATGATTAATCCCCCCTCCCCTGCACATCCTCATCCCTCTGCCCCCACCCCCAACCCCTTAGATCCTTATACTCATTCTACAATAGTGGTTTTATACAAAATTGATCCTTGTGGAACTGAGTCATTTCACTTAGCATAATACTCTCTAGTCCTTTCCAAGTTAGGTAATAATTTACAAAATCATTGTTCCTGCGTGCTGCATAGTATTCCATTGTGTGAATGTAACATAATTTCTCAGTCCATTCGTTTGTAGTTGGACATCATTTTTTTTAAAAAAAAATTTTATTATTTCTTTTGGCGTGTGTGTACCATCAAATCTGATCTGACTGGTACAGGAGAAGATTGTTCCCCCTTTTCCAGCAGAGCATCTGGTGGATTTGAACAGTGTACCACTTAAGGCCAACAGAGCTCCTGGACATCATTTTTAATATAAAATTTTTATTTTATACTGGTTTGCTTACAGAGCTCTTATACAGTGTTTTTCATACCGGATTTTTCCCTTTTCCTTAACCCACCCCTAAATAATACATTATTAGAAGACATTCTTCCCTCTTCTGTTCTTTTTGTAAATGTTCATTTTCTGATCTTACGATTTGAAGTTGTCATCATTTGAGGGTACTTGTTAGGTGCTGTCATGTCGACTTCAACCTGTAAAATTAGGTGGATTTATTTCATTTTGGTTTTGATCTGTTTATTGTTAGGTTTACTTTAAACATTTTTATTTTTGTTTTAGTTTAATTTTGTAGAATATAAAATTCCAAATTCAAACCAACTGAAATAGGTACACACACACACACACACACACACACACACACACACACACACAGAAGTACACCTTCTGTTAAGTCTTTTCTTTAGACATCCCTTTCTCTTATGGGTAACTATTAAAAAAGATAGTTCATCCTTAAATTGAAAATAGATATTATGTGTATTGTCACATCGATCTGACTGGTACAGGAGGAGATTGTCTCTCTTTCTCCAGCAGAGCATCTAATGGTTTCGAACTGCATGCCTCTGGGATTGCAGTGCAGCTTCTTTCCACTAGGCTACCAGAGGTCCCTTGATTGCTCTTTTGTTAAAGAAATAGTTGTATATTAGCCATACTTTTCTCTATATTATTTTTTGTTTTATGGGTTCTTCCCCATTTACAGTGTATCTTGGAGATCAAACCATAGTAATACATACAGATATTTCTAATTTGTAGGACTATGGACTATTTTTGTATCTTCAGCACAAATCTAATGACCTTGTTTGTGGAGATTGTGCTATTAACCTGAAGACTGAGTCTTTCTGGAGATGAGAGAGACAGACACTGACTGACTGACTGAGCTAGACATACTAAGCATGTACTTAACACTCATTCTTGGTTTTGGTATTTTTAATAATTTTGAAAGGATTAGTTAGCACCAACACAAAGTTGTTAAATAGGTCCAGGCTTTAAAAAGAAAATAGATAGGGAAGAATGAAAGCTAGGATTGAAGAAGCCATGTCAGTTCCTGATAAGGTCTATCTGTGGTATAGATTTTGCAGTAATGTGGAGCTCCTTCAGCATATGCATTTTGATACATAGCTCTTTAACACACAGTGGACAGCTAGCAAATCCTAGGTGAATTTAGATGATCTGCTACTTACAGAGCACATATGTAGTACATAGTACTGTTTGAGGTGAAGTCTTATGTTGATTGAATTAAATATTGAAGTAATGGCTTTTAGCTTAGGGCAGCCTGTCTTTTAGCTGTCTTTGTGTCAAGTCCTAACTTCCAAATATGTATACATACATAAAAGTTTTATATACAGTTTTAAAGTAGATGAGTACGTCTAAAGGCAATAATGAATCTACCGCATTTATTAGGCAATGAATCGTGACTTGGTAGTGAATAAAAATTCAAGTATAGTAAGCTACCTGTTTGAATGTGATTTTTCAAATTTGTCATATTTTAGCTGGTCTGCATCTTTAACTCATACTGTTTTTCTGCCTGTATCACTTTCTACCTCCTAGACTGATACTTGCTCATCCTTTCGGTCTGCTTAAAGGTCATCTCTGGCTCAGGTAACTGACTTACACCCTCAAGTACATGATAACTATTAGATCTGTTTCAGCTCTGCAATTAGGTAGTACGACTTAGGGTAATTTAATCTCTTCATTGGTAAATAGCTTTATTTCACTAAGTTCATAAGACAGTGGGTAAACTTAGAAAATATGAAAAAAACTTGTGTAAGAATTCATGATCCGTGTAACAAGTGTGGACATAGAGTTTTATGTTGATATTTTTGGATTGTTTTTACGAACAAAAATTGCTTTTGGGCAATCTCTTTCTAGTGTAGCACTTTCCTTAAATAAGTTATTTCATTTGATGAGCATTTTTTAATTTATTAGTGCATTGTTCTAAAAGGAACCACTGGTGGTTTAATGATAAGGAGTTGTGATGCAAGGCCAGAAGAACACGGTTCACATCAACCAGCTGCTCTGCAGGGAGAGATAGGGGCAACATCCTCCCATGTGATTTATTGCTTCTGGAAATCTGCTGGAGGGTCAGCTATGTATCAGTTCAGACTCTATGATACATAACAACAAGAACATGATGTTATGTGCCATCGAGTCGCTTGAAACTTACAGCGACCCTATGTACAACAGCTCTAAACTCCGCTCTGTCCTGTGCCAATCGCACCATCTCTAGTACACCCATCCCAATTGCCCCAGTCACTGAATCAGTCCACCTCATAGAGGGCCTTCCCCTCCTGCGCTGTCCCTCCACCCTACCAAGCATGATGTCCCTCTCCAAGGACCAGTCCCTCCTTACAACATTTCCAAAGTATGTTAGACGGAGCCTCAGAATCCTTGTCTCCAAGGAGCCGCCCAGTTTAACTCTTTCCAGGATGAATCTGTTTGTTTTCCTAGCAGTCCATGGTACCCTCAATACTCTTCTCCAGCACCACAGCTCAAAGGCATCAATTCTCCTTCTATCCTCCTTAGCCATTGTCCAACTCTCTGATGCATAACAAGTGATTGCAAAGACCATGGCCTGTATCAGATGCACATAGTCTCCAGAGAGACACCATTGCTCTTCAGTTCTTTGGAGCAGTCCCTAACAGTGTGATACTAAGCTTAAATCTAAAGTCTTAATCATTCAAATTAATTGCATGCTTATGGTGTACAAACCACTATAAAGATAATTTGGATTCAAGAATTGTGATATAGTCTCTGCCTTTGTAGTATACAAAATGCTTTATAGTGTAGAAAGTTAACTACAGTACTCATTGTTGTTATGTGCCATCAGGACATCTGTGACTTACTGCAACCCCAAATACAACAGCTCTGAACCTTGCTCTATCCTGAGCCAACCTGCAGATGTTGTCTCCAAAACGTCTACCCCTATTACCCCAGTCACTTGAGTCAATCTATCTCATTGGGTCTTCCTCTCTTGCACTATCCCTCCATCCTCCCAAGCATTATGTCCCTCTCCAAGGGCTAGTCCCTCCTTGCAGCATGCCCAAAGTATGTCACATGGAGCTTGAGAATCCTTGCCTCCAAGGAGCAGCCTGGTCTCACCTTCTCTAGAATGAACCTGTTTGTTCTCTTAGTAGTCCATGGTATATTCAGTACTTTTTTCCAGCACCACAGCT
Organism: Elephantulus edwardii; assembly: GCF_000299155.1. Taxonomy (NCBI): domain Eukaryota; kingdom Metazoa; phylum Chordata; class Mammalia; order Macroscelidea; family Macroscelididae; genus Elephantulus; species Elephantulus edwardii. The sequence continues at coordinate 1,852,864 of NW_006399802.1, forward strand.
CACAGGCATAATTCTACAAATACAGGGGAGAGCCCAGCACAATGCATAATCTTTTCCAGATGAGTGAAAGGAAGGTGTTCTGATGGTGTAGTGGTTAAATGCTCAATTGCTAACCAAAGTGATGACAGTTTGAAGTAACAGCTTTAAAAACTGTATGGGGCAGTTCTACTTTGTTATATATGGCTGCTGTGAGTCAGAATTGAGTTGATGGCAGTGGGAGCTATAAGCTAAAAAGCTCATTGCTGTAAAGTCAGAGCTTGTTAATAGCTAGCTGACTCTCCATTTGGTTTCCAGGGCCATATATCACACAGGAGGGGATTGCTCATCTTTCTCCTAGAGAAAGATAAAGCTGTTTATGGATTCTGCCTTTAGCAGTACATCTCCCTACAGATGTTGCCCCCCTGATAGATCTACAGTTTTTAAAAGGTTACTATGGATAGGGAAGTACAGGATTGACTTGAAAGGAGTTCCTTGAGCTCGGTCTTTAAGAATGAGTAAGGTTAAAATAAAAGAATGCATAAGATTGTTTAGGTTATATACAGGGAGAACAAATTAAAGCAGAAAACCCTAATAAAAAGTTAAATGACTATGCAGTACATCAACAGAGAACTGCCAGATGTGCAGGCTTGGTTTAGAAGATGCTGTGGTACTAGGGATATTAAAGCTAATGTTAGATGGATCTTCACTGAAAGCAGAAAGCACCAGAGGAATGTCTTATCTGTGCTTCATTGATTATGCAGACACATTTAACTCTGTGAATCACAACAAACTGTGGCCAACTCTGAGAAGAAAGGGAATCCTGGAATACTTGAGTGTGCATATAAGAAAATGATACTTACACCAGGAGACAGTCATAGAACATAGAAGGTTTTTTGAACACTGCATGGTTCAAAATCAGGAAAGATATATGCCAGGGGTGTGCATCCTAGCTCCATACCTTTTGAGTCTATATGTGGAACAGATCATCTGGGAGGCAGGACTCTATGAGGACGAATGTGGCATCAGGATTGGAGGAAGACTTGTCAACAACCATTGTGTTTCGCAGATGATACAACCCTGCTTGCTGAAACTGAGGAGAACCTGAGGCATTTGCTGCAGAAGGTCAAGGATTGCAGCCTTCAGTATAGATTGAAACTCAACATCAAGAAAACAGAGATTCTCACCACTGGGCCAATTGACAGCATCATAGTAAATGGTGAGGAGATTGAGATTGTTAATAGCTTCAGTTTGCTTGGCTCCACAGTCAACACTCTTGGTACTAGCCGCCAGGAAATAAAAGACAAATTGCATTGGAAAGATCTGCTGTCAGAGACCTCTCCAGAGTACTGAAAAGCAACGATGTCAGTCTGGTGACTAAGGTGCTTCTGATCTGGTCCATAGTCTTTGCAGCTACTTTCTATATATCAGAAAGCTGGATGATAGAATTGATGCCTTTGAGCTATGGTGCTGGAGAAGAGTATTGAATATGCCATGGACTGCTAGGAGAACAAACAGGTTCATCCTAGAGGCGGCGAATCTATCCTGCTTCTTGGAGGCAAGGATTCTTAAGTTCCATCTGACATACTTTGGACATGTTGCAAGGAGGGCCTAGCCCTTGGAGAGGGACATCATGCTTGGGAGGACGGAGGGACAGTGCAGAAGATCCTGGATAAGATGGATTGAGTACAGTGACTGGAGTAATGGAAGTAGGTGTGTGTGTCAGAGATAGTAAGGTTGGCTCAGGATTGAACAGGGTTTAGAACTGTTGTATGTATCAGGCTACTTGAGTAAAGGGTATTTTTGTTCTAGGCATGTTTAGGTTGTAGTTGGAAGATTTCTTGCCATAATTTTGTTCTGCCTTTTCTTGTTATTTTTTTTCTTCTCTTTTTAAGAAATAATTGAATATTTTATGCAACTTTGTATCAGAAAAATTTTCTCAAAAGGACAAATTGCTTTTCAGTTAAAGGATGTGAGCAGCTATAGCAGCATACATTTTTTACCAGACTGTTAAAAATGGATCATATTTTAAAATATAACTGTGACTCTTCATCGTTTGTGTTCTTTCTTAAAATCGTTGACAAAGAATGAACATATTGTGTATGGAATCTTTAATTTTTAAATAATTCCTCACATCTTTAAGGTGGAATTTCCTCTTTATTTTGGTATTCATCAGTTAACCAGTTTAATTTCAATTAATATTGTTTCTCCAGTGACCTTGGGGCCTAATAGGTCTTAAGATTAGCTCTCTGTGTGACATACTTATCACTTATAAGGTTTTATTTCAACCTTATAATCGAAAAATGGCCACATACTATTCTAACAACCAGACCATTTCAGGAGAGAGCGTCAAGGATCTCCCTCCCTGATGTTTTTAGCTTTTGTAAGCCAGCACTATACAATTCCTAAAGCTGCTTTTGAACTGTGTCTCTAGTTGTAGCATGTCATCTTACACTTAACTATTGTAAGGGCATCTTTTTTTATTTAATTTCCAATTAGCATAATGACTTGAGCTGTGTTATTCACTGTTCCATGGTGAAGTTGTCATAGGGAGAGAAGAAATAAAAATGTTCAATCTCAACTTTACTTGTGAATGGAGTGAAGTTTGAAAGCCTTTTATGGCCATTGTTCAGCAGACTGAAAATCTCATTAGAAAACCCAGAAATGCCAAAGCAGCTTTGGGTTGGATTTTAATAACATTTTGAAATGTTGATATTGTATGTTGTTAATTTTCGTGATTTCATTGTTGATCAGCAACTTAGGTATGCGTTCTTCCAAAGTCAATTTATGACCTTTTGTCTAAATGCATTTACAGTAACTATTCTTTTTAGCATTGTTAAGTTAGTGGGAGAGAATGAAATTTTACCATTTTTTTTAAAAAAAATTTCTTTTACTCTGTTTTCATATGAGATATATTAGAGTCATTGGAAATGGCTTAATAAGAAAATACCTTGAAATATGTTTATTAAGCTAATGATTTAGTTTAGTTGCTATTAAAATGTTACTTATTCACTTTATCTACAGGTTTACATTTTTCTGGAATGGAGAAACAAAATAAGATGGGCAACATTTTCATTCTTGTCTAATGATCATAGGAGCTTGAAGCTGTCTGAGTATAGGTGTTTAAATGTAATTTACTTATAGGTGTTTGCTGTAAAAAATGATCTTACAGAGTGCTTTTTGTCTGAGAGATAATATATAGGCAAGAAAATTTACGGTCAGAAGGCAAATTTGATAGGAACCACATATAAATGGGACTATAAAACTTTTGTCTGAAGCATAGAATGGAGAACACTTAATCTTTTTTTTCCTTTTCTTCAGCATAACAACTGTTCAGATAATCCATATAGTCTATTTAAAAGTTGGCTACATTTATGTTTTAATTTTAAAGTAATTTATAAATCTTTTACTAATATTTCCTTTTTAATATTTGACATTGCAGTTAAAGTGTTAATGGAAGGTTTTGGAACAATTTTTAATGTTATAATCATTGTTGACCTTTATTATAAATTAAGAGTACTTGGTTAAGTTTTTAGTTTTGGGTCTATTTTATTTACTTGCCAGGCTGTTGATGCTGTTAGTAATGAAGAAATAAGTGTTTCAATTGAGCATCTGTCATGTATGTGTGAAGTCACATTTTCTTTTTAAATTATATAGCTATGTTTAAGAAACATATGTTAGGTATATTCAAAAGCTTAGATTTATCTTTGTTTTATAGTTTTTAGAGCTTGGTTTGTTAGCATTTACTCTTAATTTGGAGTGTAATTCTGGGGATGAAATATATTTTGAAAATGTATAGCTTGAAGTTAAAATGTAAATAATAGATTGTCTTAAAGTGGAACTTTGCTAACTGTGCAGTTTTTATTTATATGACGTGTTTTCACCTTGGAATTTTAGCTTTTTTCATAGCTTTGAAAATTAGTTAACCGTGGACTTGAAAGCATCTCCTCTTAGCTCCATCTTTTACAGTGAATTTCAGGGAATACCGAGTATAATTGTATGACAGGGAAAAATAATTTGTATTCTTTTGTCTGTCTGAATATATAGTTAATTTTTAATTCCTGCCAAGTGAAAGAATAGTTGTTTAGGGCTACATATTAAGGGAACCTCTTTCTGTTGACAATTCCCTTGGAGTAGTTAATTTTTATTTTGTCTTGTAACTAAAAAACTCCTTCAAAACAGAATTCTCTATTCTAGGGAGGGAAAACCCCAACTCTACAAAAATTTTTCAGTATTCTTTCCGTATTCATTCTTTATGAGAAATTTCGTAGTTGTAGGAAATAGCCTAGTTGTGGCTGATAAGTGAAATTAACACTGATACAAATTCATGCTTTGCAGAGTCATCAAGTGAGAAGAATTCAGTACAGAGAAGCATAGAAAATAAATTTAACTGAAGAGTCTTTATGTATAGAAAAGGCTTATAAACACTGATCCTGTAAATTTGTCCTTATATTGCAATGTTTTAACATTAAATGATCAGACTTAAAACATAAATGAACTGTTGTCAATTAAATAGCATTAAACCTATCTTTTACAAAAGATTTTTAATTGCCAATAAAATGTTACTGTTTTAGAAGAACTTGAATGAATGATCACTCCTTTGTGATTGAGTCCTTTACTTTGTTACTCAATAACCATATCAGCTCAGCTCTTTTTTAGCAGACTAAATATAAGTATGATGTGTAGTAATTCTATTTTAACCTATATGATTACATTTTTATGTGTATAAAATACTTTCTTAAGGAGTTGGATACAATTCAAATCTGAATGTTTTTGGATAGGTGAGTTTCTGATAAAACTACATCAGGTACTAAGTTGTAAGAAGTGTCATGTTCTTACTGGTTCTTAAAACCACACTTTTTTTGATTGTTGTATCAATCCTTTTAATTTTTTTGTTGAGATACTCTAGTTTGTGGGGAATTTTCTTTTTTATCATCACATTTAACAAGTGAAATGTAATGGTTGTGCTAGATCATCTAATGGCAGATTACATTGATTAGCTTGACTTTGGTTCAGTTTTTTATGGATAGCAAAAAAAAAAGCTGTGTTTAGCTCTGTGATTGAGCTACCATTATGGGTAACATCAACATCAAAGAGTCTTATATCTGACATTTAATTTTGGTAGCATTTTTTTCCCATTTTTCAAAAGTTACTTAAACACAGGAGAAAGATTTTTGAATTATCAACCCTAAAGCAGTAGTGAGCAGTGAGAATTCTTTCCCTTCCTTTAGATATATCACTCATGTATGAATATTTTGATTAAAAGGGAAAAATCACCCCACATCATCCCCTCCATCATATAGGGTGTACACTTATATTTATAATTAAAAAATAAAACTAATAAAGTTTGTTTGCAGCTATCAGAAGATCTTTAGTGGTGTACCTGCAACTTCAGCAGTCCCTTTTTATCTATACAGATTTCCCTGCCTATTGTGACTGCTGGCTCTAATTTCAATTTCCCATGGCTTTGGGTTGTAGGCTTGGTTTTCTGCAAGAGTGCCCATGCTTAGGTGGTCATATATTCTGAGTGACTTTCCTACTTTTTTCTTTTTTGTTATTTTGTTGATTGTTAAAGGGAAGGAAGATTTTTTTTTCTTTTTAAACTTGTTTCTTTGTTTTGATCTTTCTTAGCCGATCTATTTGTGTTTTGTTTTACAGATTGGCAAGAAAGATTGTGTGGTGCTTATATCCATGGGGACTAGCAGTGAAAAACTTAATTTTGTTCTTGGTTTTGTTTTCTTAATAACAATAGCAATTTAATTTTGAGCCCTTGAGAAGCTCAAAGGATATGCTTAGTTTTATGCATGAAATTGATAGAAAACTATTATTCCCAAGAAATTCTGTTTCTGTTGCAATAAAAGTATTTTGTTATAGTTGAATCGAATGAAATACTAATTAGCAGTGATACTGTTACGAATATTTAACTTACTGCATACTCAAAAGATTCATAGAGAATTATGACTTTTCTGAAATTTAGTTTTTGTTGTCCATTGTATAAATTTAGGTACACATATAAAATATGTATTTGTTAGGGAATTTATATATTTAACTTGGAAGATGCGTATTTTTCATTGTGAGGAATTTTTGTTTTGTGAAATAGTTCTCTGCTGCCCAGTGCTTACTGTCTTGAGAAGTACTGTGACAGTTTAAATATTGAGTAATTATTATTTGTAAGATCTCTTCAGAAATAGCATTAAGGGAAAACTAGAGGCCTCTAGTTTATACACCTCCCCAAAATATTTTTTCATTAATATCAGAACACTTAAAAATAGTAATTTATATGATTAAAGTGACTTCTAACTGATGTTTTGTGTAAATGATACCATGCAGTAGTATATTTAGCTAGATTTTATAATCATAAAGTTAATAGTACAGAAAGCCCTATAACTATTTAAAAAAGATTTTAATAATTCCTTAATCTGCCAGGAAGGGTGGTGTTATATACTATCAACTGATAAGCTTTCTAATATTGACATTGTAGGAAAAGAGTAATTTGGATAATTTTATAGAGTTTTACTTAAGTGACTGCGCTTGGCATATCTGTTAAGTACTTTAGGAATTGGGACAAGGTAGACCTTTTTATATCTATAACAGGGTAGGGGTTGTTTTTTGTAAATTTTAGTACTCTTAGAATATGTAAGTGATTTACACAATTTGTGTGTACTAGAAAATATTACTGAATTTTTGTTTTCTGTATTTTAGCTATTTCCACTTACTCTGTTTCATATTTTTATGTCTACCAAATGATTTCTCAAGAAGTAGGTGGTAGGGTTTGCTTTATGTTTTGTTTTGTTTTACATGGGTGAAAATTTCAGACTAAGGAAAAATGTACCCTGAAGTCTGATTAGTAGTTTAACCATGGCATTGAAAATTTTAGTTTTCTGCTTTTTAGCATAGTTATATAGGCATTGTAAGTTTAGACTATTCTAATTTTGATTAGGATTTTATAAGCTTATACTTGATGCTAATATGTAATTACTCAAAAATACAAATAACCTTTAAAGAATATTTATTCCTACTATTCACATCAAATCAGGATGTAATCTTTGCTATGAAAGCAATCCAACTGTAAAAGTATGCAGCCTTCAGACTAACAAGGAGTACTTCTCTAAGCCTATTTTGTTAGTAAATGTTCTTGGAAAATGTTGGTTTGTAAAGCTCATCTCATGGATATTATCGTCTGTGGCTTTGGTAGGACACTGTAGAGCCGAATTTGAGGTTTATTACAGAAAAAAACAGCTGGTGAATTGCTTTTAGTCTGTTTAAAACCTTCACAATCATTAGACAACCTTGATTTGTTTTTTAATAGGTCATGATTGCTTGATGCATGTTTATGCAATCTTTATTTTACAACTTTTGTTTTTTAAGATTTCTTTTTTGTTCTTTCGGCACTGGGTAGATTATTCTTTTAAAGTTGAATGGCTAAACCATGTATATTAATTAACAGTTCATTATATTGAAAGTGTGTTTATTAATATTTCTTCTATATCAAGGAATGCTATGAAGGTAAGCTGGTGAGGAAAAAGAATACAATGTGTGGTATAGAAACTTATTAACCTGTAGCATAGTTTTCTCTTCAGAAAAATGGTCCCTGAATTAGGGCTTTAAATTAGGGTTATTTGTGTAGTGTTTTGTAGTTCGGTTTCATGATCTGTTCTCTTTGCTTACTTGGTGTTTCTTGAAAAGCAGTATTCTGTACATGGGAGAAAGTTGAGTTGGAATTAGAGCAGGCCTAGGGTCAGAGCACAGGAAAAGACCTCTTTCCCAGAAATGTTGCCACCTGACAGGTGAAGATTTGTGAGCTCTTAGGCATTTTCATCAAATCAGAGTGTGTTTGAAGTCTTATTTTCCTAGAAGTTCCCACAATCATGTGTAATTCCTTTATCCTTACACAATTTAAACCTTTACAGTTCTAAACAATACTGTGTAATTACTAATAGTCATTTAAGTATGTGTTAAATTCAATAGTAATTTTTGACTGACTTTTTTAATCTAAAAAGCTAAAATTGTAAGAGAAATCTAAGAATACAGAAATTTAATAATGTAAAATGGATTTTTGTATTTTGATATAGAGACAGTTTGGAAATAGTATATGCCTTGATGTGTAATAGTATATGCCTTGAAGTGTAATTATTTTCTTTCCTAGTCTTATAAGTATATTGGCTTTCAGTATCCAGTAAATTTGGACATTTTAATTGTAAATATTGATATAAATAGAGCTTCACCTTTTTAAATTACAAAATCATAAAACAAATACAGAAAATGTGCCGGTAGTTGGTATATTTTGACATAGTGATTAGACTTTTTGAAATAGATATAGAAATAGAAATGTATCTTGGGATTTTATTTTATTTAAGAAGATAGAGGCAATATGAAAGTGCTATTACAGAAATATTATTAAGTATAACATGTAGAACCTTAAATTATTTTAAACCACTAGTATGAGTTGCAAATGTTTTTTTTTTTTTGAAAGCCTTACATTGTGTTTAAAAAAAGAATGAAAGGGAAAAAGTAAATTGCTTTCTGGTTGATTTATATTGATGCTGTATTATTAATAGTTCATATTATAAAAACCTGTGAAATCTCATAGAAGAATTGGGTCTATTTTAATTCAGTAGTTTGCGGAATACAGTTTAGTGATCAATCTTTCTATCAATCTGTATTTTCTTTTAAAATTTATTGATTCACCTTGGTATTTTGTCTGTGTGGTATTAATTTCAGATTAATTTAGGTATATTCTTGGTTTTGGTTTTAAAATGTTATTTTTAGTGTTCTGTTTAGTTTCATTCATCTGTAAAATTTTATCTACCAACTCTTATTATTGTACTATTTGGTTTTTTTCCCTCTCTTATAGCTATAGATTTCAAGTCTAAAGTAAGATCTAGTGTATGTTACAAGGTGTATGACCATTTCTAATTTGACCTGTTACTGTAAAGAAGGCTAACAAGTGTGTGTGACTAGCCCACCCCTTCTGGAGCAGTTGAAAACAGGACTCAGAAGACTCAAAGGAATTCTTTTAACTCCTAGCAGGGCCACGGGGTCAATGTCAGATTTAGTCATGCTGTTATTTTAGCCCAGTGGTCCAGAGAGATGACTGAAAAGTGAGTCTTTTATTTCTTTTTTTGTGTGGTTATTAACAGGATTAAATGTAAGCCATTGTGTACTTAGTACCAATTAGTTTCTCATCTGAGAGGTTCATTATGATTTTTTGTCAGCATTCATCTTGTAATATTTGTTTCATTGTTTGATTAGTTAAGGGACTCAGTGCACTAAAGAAAAGTTTTTATAACAGTGCTTTTAAATTTATTGAGAATTTTAATCAGTCAACTTTTTAGATAATAAATCTTGCTTAGAAAAAGGGGTACCATATTAAAAATTGGTATGAGAAAAGGACAATTGAGTAGATGGCTTAAAAATCTTTTTCTCATATTTTTCTTTAGTCATATGAACAGAATCTCAGTAATATATCAGGTAGTTTATAAGTTTTTTTCAGATGCTTGTGTCAAATTCTTATACACATTTCTAAATACTATATCCAGTCTACAATAACTACATAATCATTATGCAGTTGGTACACATCTGCTTGTACACACACACCCCCATATTAACTCCCTCCACAAAACCCACAAAACTGAGAATTTCTGTATTAGACATATAAATGAAGCTATTAAAAGCAGCATATAAGAATTATAGAATAAAAAGCTCTCAGGAGTAAACAGATCTTAAAGAGAAGCAGCTAAAAGTTGATTCTTTATTATAAGGAAATAAAAAGACAAAACATGAATTCAGAAAAGTGGAGCTTTTCTTAATTGCTTACTAACTTGATTGTTTCTTTAGGGCTTTGACTTAAAAATTCTTGTTAAAAGAATCTTTTCATAGTAAAATTGTGGAAGAAATTGATTCATAAAAAATAGACCTGAGTTACTTTTACTTAAAAGCAAGGACTATAACTCCAAGTGAACATAATAGAAGTCCTTGCTAATAGGTACTTGTTATGGTTGTAGTGTGTGCAACACATACCTTGACATTTAAATGAATATACCTGTAGGCCGATTCAGGCTTCACATGGGATGCTTGTAAAAAAACTCCAAACAATTAGAAATGGTAACTATTTAAGCAAGTGTGATTTCTCTATAAGTGCTTTTTTTTTTTTTTTTAATAAGTGCTTTTTTTTGATGCTACAGGTATTTGGCCTTAGCTTACTTTATTATGGAATTGGATAAGTCAGTATTTTATAATCTAATAATTATATAGATTCTGACATAAAAGTTTTCTCACATTTTCCCCAATGATGGTAAATGGGGATAGCCCTTGGCTTTTAGTATTTGTATATCCAATTTTCTAAGAAACTGATTTTTACAGATTCCATTACTATATTATTTTATTTTTATATTTTTCTTTAACTTGTTCCCATTTAAAGAAATTTAGATACTTCAAATAAAAAACTATATTTTTGACCATATGATAAATTACACTTGATTATCCAGCAGTTACTCTTCCTTTACTCACCTTGTTTTTCTCTATTCCCTTTTAAAACAAAAAATGAAAAAAAAAATGAAGTGCTGTGCATTTTAAGTTTCTGTAAGACTTTTGATTAACAGAAACTAAATCCACATTAGCTTACTCTTGTATTTTGTTGTTTATCAACGAGGAAAATAGAGGGTATTTTTGAGAGAGAAGAACATATTTCTATTTTACATTGCATCAAAATCTTTGGAAAATAAAAAGAGAATCTTTAGTGAAATTTCCTTTCAAAATCGTTAAATTATTCTGTTTAGAAAACAATTCTATGTAAGTGTGAGACCATCTACAATTCCATTTTAAGATAACTGCAGGACTCCCCTTCTTTAGAAATGAGGTTTAGGGCTAGTGGGCATTTTAATATGCAGTATTTGAAAATATTTTGTCTGGTAAAGGCTACTTTTACCTCATGCTTTGTTCTGTTTTGTCTAACTAGGAGTTGACGCCTAACAAATAGACCAAAATTAACTTTCTTGAAAATGCCTAATGATTGGGGTGATACAGAGATAATAGGTCTGTTATCTTATTTATACCACAAAAATAAAATAACAGTTAAAGAAATTAAAGAATAAAAATTCTATGAATATAAATGTATATAAGGAGTGAATTAGGTAAAATAAGAAAGTACACTATTTAAAACCTGTTAACCAAATTTTTTGTTCAAATTTAGACCTTTTAGAATTGTGTTTTTTGTGTTGTTTTTTTCTTTGGTAATAGAAATGACTTTCCCTTTAAAAAGAAACGGCTCATAATAATGATTTTTTAATTAGCATCTAAGGAACTACTAGTATTTAAATATATGTTATGTATGCCATAGAGTTGAGACTGACTCATAGTTGACTTTCCAAGTTTTCAGAGGCTGTAAATCGCATGGAGGAGAGATTGCCAACTTTTCTCCTGTGGAGCATTTGGTAGATTCAAACTGAGTACCTTTGGATTGACAGCACAGATCTTTACCACTCAGCCACCAGAGCTCCCAAGAGTATATAGTAACTCAGTATTTAAGTTTTGCTTTGTTTTAAAAGATTTAATGGCTTTTAAATGCAGAAATCTTTATGGTTTCTGAAATGAAAATGAATCATTATTATTTGATTAGTTTAATTTCATATTTCTGCTACTTTGCATGGAAGATAATACATATTTATATCCACAAAATAGCATTTATGTACTGTGACTTCACTGGCTCAGCCAGGCCCATTGGCTATTTATGAGTTATTGAGGGTTTAGTGATTAGAAATCACTAATGCAAGAGATCTGGTTTCAGTTCACAGACAGTACACCACAAATACAGCCCCACCTGGAACTATATGTGTTGCTTTGATATTGAACAGAAGGATCTGGTGATCTGTTTTAAAAATTTGCCAGTGAAAACCCTGTGAATCACACCGGTTAGCCGGTCTGCAACTAGGTTGGTGGCACAAGAGTGGACACCATTTCCTTCTGTTGTGCATGAGCTTGAGGCCGACTGTGCAGCACACAACAGATCCATTGCTTTCATGAGGGATTGGGTCTGTGTGTCATATGCTTAGATGGGAGCAGACTCTTAATCTTTGGTAGGGCAGCGTTCCTCAGACTCTGGGAGTCTATTTTGAGGAGAAGCTCTTCAAATGATAAAGGAGTTTTTAAAAATTGTGGTTTTTTTTTTAACGTGGTATTGTATCAGTCATAACTACTTTCTATTTTACAGTAATAACTCACCATTATTTTCATAGATTTAGACTTCATGTTCTTAAATTATTTTTTAATTTGGAATTAGTGGACAGATGGGATGTGGAAGAGGACTTTCTCCCCTTCTTCCTAATGATTCCATGTGTTTCTTTTTAAAAATTTTAATGTTTTTTTGTGTGTGTACCATCAAATCGAATCTGACTGGTACAGGAGGAGATTGTCCCTCCTTCTCCAGAAGAGCATCTGGTAGATTCAAACTCTGGGATTGCAGTGCAGCTTCTTATCAGTAGGCTACCAGAGGAAATCGTGTGTTTCTTAAATTTGAGAAATGCTTAGTGTGACTAAAAAAAAGTTAAATGAGTCTGTACTCAATGAACTATATTCAAATTAGTGGCAGAAAATAGATGGATGACCCAAAAGTAGTCAAGTTGCAAGGGGTTTCATTTGGGACTTACTTATTTTATGTTTCAGAAAGGTAGCTGAGAATTCACTTTAAGTCCCTAAATTCTTTGTGCTGCTTACACATCACTACCTTTTAGGATTTAAATTGATGGTAATGAAAGAGCAGTTTTTAGAATTTTAAGTAATATTGAATTGACCTTATTAGCTAGAGGATAACATTTCCACGTATATTCTATATGTTGTTGTTTACTGTCAAGTCAGAACTGACCCATAGCTGACCTTCCAGCTGGTTTACAGATGCAGCTAATCACGTGGGAGGAGATTGCCCATCCTTCTCCAGAGATGCAGCTGGTTGTTGGCTTCAAACTGTGTGCCTTTGGGATAGCAGCACACCCTCTTACCGCTAGGCACTTCCTTTATATTCTGTATATAAAGTCTTTGTCTCTCATTGCTCTTGAGACTGAACCAACTCACAGTTGACCCTCCAGTGGGTTTTTGGAGGCTATAAAGAGCACGAGAGGAGATTGTCCATCTTTCCCCCACATTGCCAGAAATGGAGTAACCAGAGCAGCACCACCTTTAGCTTAGTAGCCTATTCATTCATTTGTGGACTTTATCACCAAAGCTCATATGTAAACTTGGTATGTCAAAATGATTTTTGTTACAAGCCTTCTACTCTAGTTCTGAACCATATCTCATACAGTGACAAGAGCTTTTGTAGAATTGATTACTTGTAGAATCCAATTTTACTTTCTGCTTATAGTTTGGCAATAAATTAACAGTTTAATGTTACGAAAATTAAGCCTAGATTATCATTTGGGAAGCTAATAAAGAATAAACAAGTACTTTATAGTTCATTGTCTCCTAAGTTACTTGGATTTGTTTTCACATTGAATATGTAGATCATTTATTTAATGATGTAAGTAATTAAAACGTGAAAATAGCTTTAAGAATATCTGTACTACATATGCTAAAGATCCTATAATTTTTTGAAAAAGCATGGAAAAGCTTTCTCCTTCTTCCCTCTTAAAAAATATTCTTAAGGATAAAAATACCACCCCTCCCCAAGGAAAAATCTCCAGAATAAAACCCAAAAGACCTGTGCCTACAAACAAACAGTCAAAATTAAGAGTTAAAAGCTCCATGATAGCTTTTAGTTTCCTTACTTTTTTTTAAATTTTGTGTAGGCTTTTAGAGTGGGGGATTCTTAGGTACTACTGTTCTTGCCTGGGAAAAAGACCATTTTGATAATGGATTTAGCTAAGATGCCATTTTTGCTCACATCATATATAGAATAGAATGATTTGGGTTCTATAGAGACTTATTTTCTTATAGTGGTTAGCATGTAATATATGCTACTTTGAGGATATTTTATTACTGTTTGGGGCTCTAATAGTTCCACGTGTCAGTTTGCCTTTATATAAAAATATGTTTAAATTGCTTTGACAGAGACTTTAACTAGCGAATGGAAAACATATAATTGCAGCCTTGCCATATCCTGTTGTTTCTGCCTTTCTTATTTTTTTAATCCCAGAGGAGCTGCAAACATTTCTCATCATTTCCTATGCATAGAAATTCCCTGAAACATTAAGAAGCTGCTAAAAGACTCAAGCTCTCAAAGAAGTCCCAAAGATACATCTTGACTTGACTGCAAACATTTTTAAGAAGTCACTGATTATAATGAACACAGCCTTTAATGGCAGTTTTTCCTCTCCTTTTCAGGAGAATGTGACAGAGTGTCATTAAGGTTTTAGAAATGAATGCTCCTGAGGAAAGGAGGATCACTAGGACTACAATGATGCCCAGTATGGGGCCCTGGGATTCTCTGTTGGGCTCTTTTTAGGCTTTTAATCAGGTTGGAGAAGGGGGATGGAGAGGAAGGGACTGGGTATAGACAAGGGCTTTGGGACACCTGTACATCAGAGTGTTTTACTTTTTCATTGATCTTTTTAGCTGTTGAATTTGTAGGGTCAAATGTAGAAAGGCACACTAAATTCTAAATATTTTGAGGGCTGATAAATAAAAACCTCCCTAACTATGAATGTTTGGAAAAAAAATTTTTTTTTTGCCTTTAACTTAAACTGTTTGGATATATTAAATCTGAAATTTCATTTAAATTGTAATTCCACTTCTACTCAAAAGATATTATTTTAACCCATTGTTCTTTTGTATGGTGACAGTAATTGCCCTTGATATATTCTGCAGGTCAATCAGATTGTATCACAAAAGAGGGCAAATAATAAATGTGTGTCAGAAACAGATAGGTCTCCAGACAGGAACAGAAAAGCATATTTTTGCATTAGGCATTAAAATAATATCCAGAGGACATTGCATCACATACGAATACAAATTTTTTGTAGTGAGATTTAGGTTGAAAACAAGATTAAGTGTATACTTACAATTTCTTCTTTTTAAGTTTTCTAACAAACATTATAAACATATTTAATGAATAATGTAACATTTATGAGTTTGCTTTATGACTTTTTAAAAAAAAATGACAATGCATACATAATGCTTAAGAGGTTATTTTCCCAGCTTAATATCTTAGCATGGTATTTCTGAACCAGTTTTTTTATGGGGGGGGTGCCATTGGAATTTGTAGAGACATGGTTATTTATCTCATTCCTTTTCTACCTTAAATTAAAATTTGTTAGAATGCTTCAGGCTTTTCAGTGAAAAAGAAACATTTTTCTGCTAAAATGGAATTGATCCTTTTAAGAATAATGTTCGAGCAAATGATTTAGAATTCAGAGTATAACTTTAAAACAATATTTCCCTAAAATTATGCGTATATGCATAAAACTATACTTTTTTTGTAAATACTTATAAATTCATATACATTGGGTAGATATGTTATTAATTATAAATGCTCAATTCTTATAAACTGGTCATTGATGTACTAAGAATTTGGATCTTACCTAAAAGCTTGACTATTAAATCTGAAATTTAATTTGAAAAATCATTCTCATATCAACAGAGTAAATATCACCAAATTATATCTGTTGTTTTTGTTGTGTACCTTCAAGTTGGAACCAATCCATAGCTGACCCTCCAGCAGGTTTTTAGAGCCAGTAAATAGCAAGGGAGGAGATTACCCATCCTTCTCTTGCCGAACATCTGGTGGATTTAAACTGTGCATTTGGGATTGCAGTATTGCTTCTTATACTAGGCCACCTAAGCTCCCTAAATTATATTTAATTACCTAAAGTATGAGTGAGCTCTGGTGGCCTAGTTCATAGGGAGTTCGATTGCTTATTCAGAGGCTGTGCCTCTCTGGTGGTGCTAATCCACCAATGACCCTTTAAATCCTTAAAATTTCTAGCTTCAGAAACCCTCTGGAGGGTCTGCTTGAGTCAGTTCCAACTCAGCACCTTGTTTTAGTTGTTGTTAGGTATCGACGTCAACTCCAATTCATCGCGATCCTGTGAGTAACAGATCAGAACCTTGCCCTATTCTGCTCTGCCCTTACAATATCTTTTTGTGCTCAAATTCATAATTATTGTGTCAGTCCCTCTTGATGAGAGTCATTCTCATTTTCTGTGACCTTTCACTTTTCTTAGCATACCTCCAATATGGATTGAGGCTCAGTATCAAGAAGACAAGGATTCTTACCACTGGACCAATTGGCAGCATCAGGAGGGATGGTGAAGAGATTGAGAATGTTCACAGCATAAGTTTGCTTGGCTCCACAGTCAACACTCTCGGCACCAGTAGCCAGGAAATTAAAAGACGTATTGCGATGGGAAAGTCTGCTGTTAGGGACCTCTCCAAAGTACTGAAGAGCAATGGTGTCTTTCTGGAGACTAAGGTGCATCTGATACAGGCCAT
>NW_006399802.1:1869524-1883259 GCF_000299155.1 Elephantulus edwardii
GGGATGGGTGTATCGGAGACAGTACGATTGGTACAGGACAGAGCAGAGTTTAGGGCTGTTGTACATAGGGTTGCTGTAAGTGGCAAGCGACTCGATGGCACATAACAACAACAACAACATACTGAGAAGTATGTGAGATGAAGTTTCACCAACTTTGTTTCTAAAGAGTATCCTGGTTGCATTTCCTCCAAAACAGATTTGTTTTTTCTTTGATGGTTCATGGGATATTCAGTATCCTTCTCCAGTACCACCATGCAAAGTCATTGATCATCTGTCATCCTTATTCATTGTCCAATTTTCAGATGCATAGGAAGCAACTGAAAAGATCATGGCTTGCATCAGGCACACTTTCATCTTTAAACTGACATCATTGCTTTTTAGCCCTAGAGAGAGGTCCTGGACAGCAGATTTTTCCAATGTAACATGTCTTTAATTTCTTGACTGCTGATAACATGGGTGTTGATTGTGAATCCAAGTAAAATTAAATTGTTGACAGCTTCAGTCTTTTCTCTGTCTGTCTATCATGATGTTTTGGAAGCAGGAATGGCATCCACTTCCTAAATAACATGCCTCTGGAAACTTTATGAACTTTGATAAATAGATGTCTGTAGTTGTAGAGGGGCTTTAGGCCTTTTGTTCATAGGGTCGCTATGAGGCATGCTCAACTTGAAGGCAATCAACAACAAAACAATCATGATGTTACCTTTTGGCCCGTTGGTGAGGATTTTTTTTTGATACATAGATGTAAACCATATTGCAAATTGTAGTCTTTGATTTTCAGCAAGCAGGATTGTGTCAACTGTGTAATGCAGATTGTTAATGAGTCTGCTTCCATTTTGATGCTGCATTCTTAATATAGTCCCACATCTTGAATTATTTGCCCAGATTCAACAGATATAAGTAGATACTACTTATTAAGTAGTAATGGAAAAGGATATTCACTTTTGGCATTGGTTTCATTTGAGTTGGTCAAGCAGTGTAGCTGCCCCATCAATATTTATTGACTGCTTTCTTTTTTTAATGCTTTTTTTTATTGAACACTAGAAATTCCTATAAAACCAAATAAGGCTATAGAGCGCATTACAGTTTTGTAAAAAAATATTATCATCTATTCTTCTATCTGTAGCAAAGTGATCTCAACTTTTCTATTTGGACAGTTGGCAGTTTGACATATTTCATGATGACTAGCTGTTTATTTTTTTAGTTTTGTATTGTTGGGAGATAGGCTAAAAATCTCATGTAGTCTAAATTCTGCAATCAGATAGACTTTACCTTCAGATCTCTTGAGGATACTCTGGTTTCTCTGGTTTAAATATTTTGTTGTTTTTCTCCTCCTTTTTTTCCTTCCCTCTCTCCTTTAAAGCTTTCTGAATACGTGAATTCATTTCCCCCCTTTTTAAATTAATGCCATTTTCTCCAAATAGTTTAAAATTTGATACTTTTAAAAAATAATATGGACATTAAGTTCTGATATATTTTTGTTATTAAAAGGCTTTTTTTTTTAAAAAAAAAAGGCTATTTGAGCCTCTCTTGAATTTATATCCTGATTTCTTGTAAAACAGCCTCAGCATGAATCAGTATAGTGGCATCAAGCTGTACTCCAACTAGTCACTGTAGCAATAAAAGTAGATGTGTTCATCTCATGTAGTTCTATAGTGAAATAACAGAGAGCAAGATAAAAAGGAATTTCGAGAGTGAACTATAGGCATAATAAGCAAATCAGGTACAAAAGCCGAATAGAAAATGGAAAGGTAGAAAAAATAGTGGACACAGGAAAACATAGGTACACATAGCTGTAGGCAGACAGACATATCATAAAATACAAAATTCCATGAGACTATTCGTAATATAGCCAATGAAAACCATGTTCATGTCATATTTTTGCAATTACTGATGCAAACAGTAATAATATCTCTTGGCATTTCACCAAAATTTTCTCTGATTTGCTTGGAGAATTGGTAGGACATGAAGAGTTGCAAAAAAGTTTGATTCTATGAATATAGTCAACTCTTAACCTCCACAAAGCAATTTGGTGACAAAAAGGAATCATGTTATGACATAAGCCAGTGTTTTGAAGCATCATTAATTTAGATGTAATTTTTCTTTCCAATATCAGTCTTGGGTAGTTAGCTGATTTGACCTAACTTTTAATCACTTACTTAAGCCAGAGCCCTTTCTTTTAAAATAATTCCATTGCTTTATTTAATACTTTTTGTTGCTGCTGTTATGTGCCATTAAGTTGCCTGAATGAGAAATACAGCTGGCAAAATTAACTGTGGAGTATAAATAGCATACTCTTGGTAAGCATATATTTAGCTGGTGGAACAGAGGCAGTAGTGGGCTACCACTCATGAACATTTAATATTCTGTAGCATCAGTAAATTTCAGAAAACAAGTTCAGAGTTATCAGTCATTTCAGTTAGTGAATTAAAGGACGAGCTAGCTGTTAAGAGAATTTCTATCCAAATATTTTGAAAGTCTTAAGCTATGTATGTCCTTGGACAGGAACAAAAAAGTGTGCAACACTGAGTAAGACCTTGTCATAATATATTTGATGGTTGAGGCAAAAAAAGAAAAAAACCAAAAGCCCAGAAAGGTTTTTGTTTTCATTGATGGTGATCCAGGAAATTAGGATAAATGTGGAAGGAGAGTCTGGAGGAAGTTGGAAAGGAGTGTGATGATGCCAAACAGGTTTCTGAGGAGTTTCTAGACAAAGGTGTACAGAAGAAAAGTCTGATAATTAATGCCCATAAAATCAGTCAATAAAAACCCTGTGGTACTAGTACAGTGGTCCAACCCTGTTGTTGCCTGGGGTTGCCCTGAGTCAAGGACTGACTCAGTGGCAACTTTGACTACAAAATATTTTTAAATGGCACAGTGTTTTTAAAACATCAGAGAGAATCATGAATGTGACATTTCCCTGTTGAGCCAAAACTTGAATTTTGTATCACTAAGCATACAAATACATATATTTAATATGAAAACACATTTTCACCTTTTATGATACATTTTCTAGCATGTTTATTTACAAAGATATATAAATGATAACATTTTTATGATAACTTAAATTCGTCATAATTTCCTTTCTCATCATTAAAAGCATGATTTTGTGTCAAATGTGAATACTTTTGTATAGAATCTAGGAATATGAGGCTGCTAACAATTGTTTACAGTCTGGTTTGCAAATGACAACAAAATGCATTAGTTTGTCTGCTGAATAAAATTAAGCTTATTTTGTTTTCTGCAGCTTATTAATTGTATTATAGTATGCCACAGCCACTTTCAATGCAATCCTAGTCTTGGAACAGCAGCCAATTCTAGGAATTAAGAGAATTAGGTTACTTTGCCTAGTGGCACAAAAAATATCCAAGGTATTAAATCATTGGCTTGTCTGTTTGTGGCACAATCAGAAATAAAGTTTAGAGATAAAGTTGATTTGCATGCTGTTCACATTTGTTTCTACTTTAACAGGTATATTTCTCTATTTTTGTTTAGTTCATGTAATCCTTTTTAAAGTAGATTTTCAAATGCAGTACTATCCAGAGGTGTAGAATTTTAATAAAACTTTAGGATAAAGACTAAATTAAGAATTTAACTACAATAACTTGATGCTATAGAGTCTAAAATATTATTATCAACCTTTAGTGTATCTGAACAAATATTTGAGATACATTGTTAAATAGTGCAAAATAGCTACTACGTACTATATAAAATATAAAGAATTAGTTCTACTTGTAATGAAAGGAACCTCTTTTGGTGGGAGAATGGTAATATTAATTTTAGTAATTTTTTTTAAATTTTTATTTTATTGTTTTTGTGTGAGTGTACCGTCAAATCAGATCTGACTGGTACAGGAGGAGATGGTCCCTCCTTCCCCGGCAGAGCATCTGGTGGATTCAAACCATGCGCCTCTGGGATTGAGTTGCAGCTCCTTATCACTAGGCCAGCAGAGCTCCCCTTAATTTTAGTAATTTTTTAAAAATGATGTTTTTGTACTCGGGAACAAATGCGAGGAGTGGAAACCTTTTGCTTGTATCTGGGTCAACCTAGTTGAATATTATGTGAATTTTTTAGTACTACTTTTCACTCCCAGGCTTTGACTATGTTGTAGAAGTCTTGCCTTCTATGTTTTTATAACTGTTTCCTTTATATTTTGCAACTGTTAAGAATGTGGGGCAACATCTTTGGTTCTGTAGAATTTCTCATCTCTGCTCTACTCTAATATCTCCCAGAAGTAAGGAAATAATTGCTTTAGGATGCACAAAAAGATACCAGGAGAACTAACCAGCCCTTAGGGTCACTGGCAAATATGAAAAGGAATAAAGGATACAGTGATTAACTAGAAAGCACTGTTTAGAATTATGTACCAGACTTTCAAACTAACCTTAAAAAAAAGTAGGCTTATTTCTTCTAAATCAGTAAAATTTAAAGAGATTTCATTAAACATTCTGAATTAAAGTGGTTTTTTGACAAAGCTCTGGTGGCCTAGTGGGTCAGTATTTGTGCTGCCACCCTAAAGACAAACAGTTCTAATTCACCAGCTGGTCTGCGGGAAAAAGATGAGCATTCTCCTCCTGTGCTTCTGAAAACTTGCTAGAAGGTCAGCTCTGAGTCGGCTCCAACTCCACAGGTATAAAGTACCACTCAGCTACCTCACTTTGACTCTTAACAGCCATGCCACACGAAAGACATCATTTGGAAATGATACTTCAACAAGTATTGATACTGGAAGAACGGAAAAGATCATCTTTGCCAAAATTTCCCAAGTTTCATTGTATGTAAGGACTTCACAGCAATTTCCTAGGCTTTACTCTAGATTTACTAAATTAAAATCCCTCGAAGAAGAAAATTAAAATTCAGTTAGATACTGCTTTTCAGAAGCAAATACCTATTGTATATAACTAAGTGTAATCAAAGAGCTGACGTTTTAGTGTGTAATGTGTTTGCTCACCAAAAGCTTCGAAATTTGAATCAGTAAGCTGCTGTACAGGGGGAAGATGACACAGTCCACTCCTGTTAAGATTTATGGCTTCTGGAATTTGATGGTTGACACGAGCTAAAATTGATTCATTGGCAGAGAGTTTAATCATATTATAACTTACTTCTTGGTCAATAAAGACATTTAACAGTCAGGCAAAAAAGCCTTTTTGATCATTAAGTATTTGATCTGTAAAGGTGCAGCATATATCAAAGTCTTGTGATGAGTTGCACTGCCAACCCAGAGATTTTAAGTTTTAATCTGTTTCATGTTCCATGGGAAAAGAATGGGCAGTCTCCTCTTGTATGATTTCCTGCCTCTGAAAGCTGCTGGAGGGTCAGCTAAGGGTTAGTTCTTACTCAACTGTATAGAAAAACCTGAATATACCACAGATTCAGGAGTAGAGTTCCAGTTGGTTGTTAATTGTTAATAAATCTGTTGCTTTACTCACTAATTTTCTATTGGCTACCATATTTACTTTTCTGGATTAATCTGTATAATAGTAGTGTTTTGTGAGAATAACCTGATTTTTGCCTTTAGACCAGTTTTGAAATTTGAGCCATATTATCTTAGGCAAGTCATTGCATTTGGAAGGATAATTTTCTATACTTTACTTAGTTAGATTACTATTTTATAGAATTCTTGCAAAGATGACATGTATTTTACATAAACATTCCATATTGTGTTGTAGTTCATTGTAGTTCATAGGGCATCTTGCTCCTAACTACCTTTGGGTGATGCCTCTCTGGAGGTTCAGATCCATCAGCAGAAAAAAAAATCCATGAGCAGCTTATTGAGAAAAAGATGAACTGTACCCTTCCATGAGAGTTATAACTTCAGGAAGCCTTCTGGGGCGTCAGCTGTGCATCAGTTCTGACTTGACAGCAATGAATTGAATTTTTAAAAAAGTTTATTCTTTTTCACAATTGTGTAATTCTCCCATTGTATGGACACTTTTTTAAAAAAAGAAATAAGCCTAGTTTCTTTAGTAACTAGGGATCTCTGGCCAGTTAGTGAGTAATGAGTTGTGTTGGCAAACTAAAGGTAGATGCTTTGAATCCACCAGCTGCTCCTCAAGAGATGGGTGAGTCATTTCCTCCCTTGAGATTTACTACTTCTGAAAACCTGTTAGAAGGTCAGCTGGCGTGATGACATTGAGTTTTGAGTTTTTTATTAAAAGGTTATGTTCAGCTTCTCTTATTTCAAATAATGCTGTATAACTATTCTAGTTTACATGTTACTTTTCACATGCAAACATAAATTTAGTATATTATCCTGAATGTACAAGTGTTGCATCAGAGAATTGCTCTGTAGTATTTTTCCCACTAGCATGTTTCAAAAGTCTTAAAATTTACGTTGTGTTGCTTCTTTTGTTAATGCTGTTGTTATACTTTTTACTTGCATATTTCTCTTGTGAATGAGGTTGAAAATCTTGTGTTTATTAGCAACATTTTTTGTCAGTTTATCTATTGAGTTATTGGTCATTATTTATTGATTTATTTTATCCTATGCCTTGAAACATCTTCATCCTTTTGTGAATTTATCACAACAAAGTCCTGATTCTCCTGTCGTCTTCTCTATGTGTACAGTTCTATGACATAGTATTTTTGAAGATGATAGAGCTGATAAAATATGTCAAGGAATATGTACAGGAAGATTTGGAATGAAAAGTCAGATCTTCCTTCCACCTTTTCATGTTCTGATAACCTTTTTATTGTTTTTGCTGATTTTACTGGATGTACCATGGACTGCCAGGAAAACAAACAGATTCATCTTGGAGAGGATTAAACCAAGCTACTCCTTGGAGGCAAGGATTCTGGGGCTTCGTCTGACATACTTGTAATGAAAGGAACCGGGGACGGGTCCTTGGAGAGGGACATCATGCTTGGGAGGGTTGAGGGACAACGCAGGAGGGGAAGACCCTCTATGAGGTGGATTGATTCAGTGACTGGGATAATCGGGATGGGTGTGTCAGAGGCGGTGCGGTTGGCGCAGGATAGAGCAGGGTTTAGGGCTGTTGTGCATAGGGTCGCTATGAGTCGCAAACGACTCGACGGCACATAACAACAACAACAACAACATGTGAGCTATTAGGACAATGCAGATAATTCCAAAGTTTCAGTCACAAGTCATAACCTTCTAACCACGCCTTTGGGATTACTCCATTTGGATGTCACATAATCACCATAAACTCAGCTAACTTCATTTTCTTCTCTCTTAAGCTAGACTTTATAGTATAATATCCTGAATGTGTCATTTGATACCGTCATTTCTCTGCCAGAGAAAGTCCTAACAGTTGTAATTCACTTTCATAAGTATGTTTTAATAGTATTTGTTTCATAAGAATATTTCAAAAATATTTACTCATTTATTCACATTTGTTGAACTTCTGCTGTATGCTTGGAACTGGGGCTACACAGATAAAGAAGATATTATTGCTCCTGTCAAGGAACTTATAATCATGTGAGTAGAGACAAGTGAGAAACTGTGAAACTGATTAATAAGCACTATGGTTAATAAGCACAGCATGCATTGGGATGCATTGGGAACACAGCAAAAGGAACCTTCCCTAGGGTACAGTGAAGAGGGGAAAAGAGGGGAAGCTTGAGTTGGATTGTGAAGGACATATACCAGAATAGTATAAGCTTGGGAGAAATACTGAAAGGTATGACTTTTTCCAGGAATTAACTTTTATAATATATTGAGCTTTGAAGAATGATTCTTTTGACTTAGCAGTAAAAATGGAAATTATATGAAACACAGGAAAAGTTTATATATAAAGGATGTGCTTAATTAAGCATTTTCTTTAAGTATACTTAGACTCACATGCAGTTTTAAGAAATTATGCATAGAGGTCTGTGTGCCTGCTGCCAGTTTTCCTCAGTATGAAGACCAGAGTAGAGTACCAGAGCCTGATACTGATATTACTGCTGTCAAGATACAGAACACAAGGCTGTCACCATACAGACCCTGCCTCATGTTGCCCTTTTCTAGACTCTTGCAC
The DNA here is from genome assembly GCF_000299155.1 of Elephantulus edwardii. NCBI lineage: Eukaryota > Metazoa > Chordata > Mammalia > Macroscelidea > Macroscelididae > Elephantulus > Elephantulus edwardii. Next base: position 1,877,507 of record NW_006399802.1, read on the forward strand.
CTACTGTTCCTGAACCTTGGCTGCCACTATGCTTTTCTGCATTTTTGTAAGTTTGTAAGAATGGTACATAAATAAAATCATCTAGTATGTGACCTTTTAGGATTTTTTTTCCCCTTCCCTCTTTGTCCTAATTCTTGTTGTATATTATCATTAGGTTGTTCCTTTTTAATGCTGAGCTGTATTCTGTGATATAAATGAACAGTTTAACCATTCACTCACTGAAGAATAGCTAGGTTTTCAGTTTGGGTCCATTATGAAAAAAGTAGCTTTGAACATTTGTGTGTAATTTTTTATGTGAAACTAAGTTTTCATTTCTTAGTGATAAATCCTCAGAAGGACAAATGTTGGGTTGAAAAGTGATTGCAAGCTTTGTTTTTTAAGAAACTCTTTTCTTGAAGAAAAAAAAAGGAAAGAAACTCTTTTCTAGAGTATCTATACATCCACAACATATTAGTGCAAAGGTTGTATCTGTTGTTACAGTTTGGAAAGAAAGTTACATAAATGCATAACAGAAATGCAGTCATGTTTTGATCATACCTCTGTATGATAAAATCATGTGTGAGACCTCAGAAATGTTTATACAGTATTTTTGTTGCTACTAGTAAATTCTTATATGAAGTAAAAAATCTAGAATGAAAATTATTTTTGAGTAATGAAGTTACAGAAAATGTAAAAGTGATTGTTTAGTAATTGGTAAATTTAAATAAGGAATATATATGACAGGTGTGTATATTGAAGCTATTTATATTTAGCTTGGCTATTCCCTATGGCTAGTAGCTAATGGTACACAGGGATAAAAAGAAAGAGAAAGAGGACTGATTCTGCCCATGTAATCCTTGGTTATAATAGTAGTGATAGAGAGTCATGGATATTTACCCTCTAAGAAAATAAAATTCTACTTACTAAATATCTTATTACACGCTAAATAATAAAGTTAAGAATACCTAATCTAAAATGTGTTCTGTATCTCATCATGAGAATATATAAATGATTTTAAAAGTATGTTCTTACCTTTTCTTGTAAGCATATAACAGATCTATATGTCATGTCTAACTTGTAGCAGCGTACATAAGTACAGTGTTGATTTATTTGTTTCTGGTGCTCTAGTTTTCATTTACTGTGATTTCTAACACTACTGCTGCCTTGGCTTGGCCAAGTTCTCTTTTGGAAGTTCTCTCCATTTTAAAGCTTACGTTCTTGCCTCTCAAAAGCAGATTTTATCCCTTTCCTTCTGAAAATAGAATTATCTGTCTTGCCAGCCACATGATCTGGCTGACCTTTTCTTCAAGTACTAGTGTTTAAGATCAATTATGAAAAATACATATTTAAAAATTTTTCTTTAAAGATTCTTAGAATAACTTTATTGTCTTTTATTGAAAATGCAGAGTACTAGGTTATTTCACATGAAGTTGATGTAATGTACTTTCATACATTTCAGTAGAAAATTCCTGGGTTAAATACACTTGATAAGTTATCCTGGGAACTCAGCCATCCCAGAGATTGTTGTTTCAATGCAGAAAACAGCACCAGGTTTTAACAAGTCTGTTGCAGTCTTTTTAAATATTAAAAAAACCCGACAACCCACAACCCATTATATTTGTAATTTGGTACCCATTCTTGACTTTGGACTATTTATATTCTTTCATTAGTAGTATTTCCAAATGTCAGTCACTGTCCTCTTGCTCTGATTTACTAGTGTTTAAATAGCACTGCAGTGTCCCTGGACTGTAGGATTCTTTTAAGCCAAAATCATTTAGAAAAATAATTGAAGAAACACTAAAAATGCATAGCCCTAACCAGTATAGTATAGTTACGAATACTGTAAATGAGAGAACTGATAAGGCTGAACTACAGCAGTCAGGAAAGAGCCAAAACCTTGGACCAGTGGATTTCTACCCTGGATGTGTTAGGATAACCTGGAGAGTTAAAAAACCAAACATAAAAACTCCACTCAATACAGATGCCGAAAGTCTACCCCAGGGATTCTGATTACATTGGCACCTTGGCAACAGTATTTTAAAAATCTTCCCCACATGATTCTAACAGGCAGCCAAGGCTGCAGATCTCTGTTTTTAACCAACTTTGAAGCAAGGAGCCAAGTCAGAAATAGCCACAGATTTGAAATAATCATTGCAAGTAGTGATGCAAAGACTAGTCTTTGCACAGGATGAGAGGCACAGCTGGATTGTTTCTGGTCCTGCCTCCTCTCCTTACATTGAGAAATAGGGAGTTAAAAGTGTCGCCTTCAGCAGTGTTCAGCAGTGAAGAATAGCAATTTATTATGGAATTTAGAAAAATATAAAGACAATTTTTGTGAAGGAGGTTGTGGCTGAAATGTAGTGGTAGCATCATCAATGACAGATCATACTGACAGTGTTTATGCCTAATGTGTTGTGATAAGAATGCCACTTGTGAGGTATTAAATCATTTTCTTAAAAAGCCACACCCCTGTGCTAATCACCAGAAAAATAATAGAGAAATCACAGTTGAGGGATATGCTGCAAGATACTTCAGTGCTCCTCAAAATTTAGGACATCAAATACAAAGTCTTGGGATAACACTGTCACAGCCAAAATGCACTAAGGAGACATGATGACTAAATGTAATGTGATATTCTAGGTAGGATGCTGGAACAGAAAGCACATTAAGTAAAAACAAAAAAATAATATGAAAAAAAGGTATAACTTTGTTTTAAGAGGTAGATTTATTTATTTATTGATTGAGAAAAACATACTTTTTTATTATTATTAAATTTTATTAGTTTTAATGAACATTTACAGGGATTTTGGGTTTTCGTTCCTTCATTGCTGCACCATTCTCTCTACCCTCCTCCCCAGTTCGTTCTTCTTTCCCCCCCATGTCTGTTTTAATTGTCCAGTTGCCACAGTGCTTGTCAAAGCCAGTTCTGATTAATCTCCTTTGTCAGTGTGTCCTTTGCCATTCCCTATACTCCTCCCTGAGAGAGACTTCACCCTGATTCATAAGGAAAAGGGGATGGCGTATTCTCTTAGCTACTTCCTGCCGAAAAGGGACGCTGTGGGTTTCAGGGTGAAGATCTCTCACTACTCTAAAGGGTCCCTTTGGCAGTAAGAAACACATAGACTGTTATGGAGATTGATTTTGGAATTTAGATGCACTGTTATTAACTGTGCTTAGCCGTACATGTTCATATCCTTGAAGATGTATCATGGGGGTGTTGCAACCTAGAAGACACAAATTTAACTAGCAAGTTATAAGTACATGAGTCAAAAATTATGGAAAAGAAAAAGAAAAGATTCTTCATTGTTTTACAGACCCTCCCCCAGGTCCCCTCCACCATGTAGCCATCGCTCTAGACTCCTGTGATGACAGAAATACCTAGTCACATATCTCTTTTAAACAGTTTTCTCCCTCCTCTGTTTCAGTGCAGTATACATTATTGAACCCATCTTACTCAGTCTCTCCCCAACCCCGAGGTTAGTCCCATTCTACAACAGTGGCATCATGCCATATTTGTCCTTTTGTGACTGGGATATTTCACTCAGCATAATGTTCTCCAGAGTCAACCATTTTGAATAATATTGGATGAGTTCCTTGTTTTTCAATGCAGCATAGTATTCCATTGTGCGAATATACCACAGCTTCTCTAGCCATTCGTTTGTTGATGGGAAAAACATACTTTTTAAATGTTGTATTGCTGTTAGGTCCTGTCAAGTCAATTTTTTACTCTTAGCAGGAGTCAAACATAAGAACAACAGATCAAAACTTTGCCCTGTCTTGCCCCAGTACACAACAGTCTCTGCCATGGTCAAATCTGTTGTTGCAGTCACTGTGTCACAATACCTTCTTGAGGGTCTTCCGTTCATTTACTCATCCTCTCCTTTCTAAAGCAGGAGTTCTTTTCCTAAGGACTGCCCCCTCCTGACAACATGCCCAAAGTATGTGAGACAAAGTTTCACTATCCTCACCTCTAAAGAGCGTCCTCATTGCACTTTGAAGACAGAGTTGTTCAGTGGATTGTTCAGTGCTCTTCATCAACTCTGCAATTAGAAGACCTCAGTTCTTTTTAGTATGAATCTCTTAGTATGGACCTTTTCTAGTCATTTGGCCAGGCAGCTGTCTCCCAAATTTTCTGGCATAAACGGATGAGCATGTCCAGGGCTGCATCTGGTAGTTGAACCATGTCATTTGGTACTCCATCAGTTCCTGGGGCCTTATTGTTTGCCATTGCCTTCAGTGCAACTTCTTTCTTCATCATCACTGGTTCTTAATCATATAGTGCTTTCTGAAATAGTTCTGTGTAAGCCAATTCTTTGTGGTACATTGACTCTGTTCCCCCCCATCTTCTTTTAATGCTTCCTGGATCATTCCGTATTTTTCCAATTGCATCTCGATGCTTGAATTTGTTTTCCAGTTCTTTCAGTTTGAGAAATGCCAAATGAGTTCTTCGCTTTTTATTCTCTAGTTGTAGCTCTCTGCACATTCTGCTGTAATACATTGTGTTGTCAGGCTGACCTTTGAAAACATGCAGCTCAAGAATGCCATGTTTTGGAGTACATGATTATTAGATTTATTAGCAAATTACATGACATGGTACAAATGTATCATTCCAAACCTTTACTTCCTAATGGAAAATCGTGGTAGGCTCACATCATTTGTCCTTATAACTAGAATGCATTTCAGTGCCATATACTGATTCTACCCTTGTTTTTAAAAAAGTGAATTGAGGGAGGTGAAAGGGAGGAAAATATATATCAATGAATGAATGAATGACTGAAAACCTATCTTTTCTGTAAATTGTCACTGAAATCACAATTTTAAAAAAAAGTTAGCAAGGGGGGGAGTGCTAAAGAGGAAAGATGTCAGTTTAAAGAAAAAAAAAATAGTCTAATCCAAGCAGTAGCATTTTCAGTTGCTTCACATGTTTGTGAAGATGGATGCAATATCAGTGTCTTTGAATGACAGTGTTGATGAAGAATATTGAATATTGAATATATCAAGTACTCTGTCAAAAGAACAAACAAAACTTGGGGAAAAATGGAGCCAGAGTGCTTTTTGGGATGGAGCTACTTCACCTCACATACTTTGAACATTTTATCAAAGAAGCAGGACATCATGCTTGGAAAAAGAGAGTGTCAGTGAAGGAGAGGAAGACCTTCAGTGAGAATGATTGACAGACTGCATTGGGCTTCAGCACTGTGCAGGATTAAATGTGGCTTCAGACACAAAAAGTTACTACACCAAGTTACATATTTTTAGTAGCAAAGCTTTCTTTAATCATATTGTATTGATTATGGCTAGACAGTATTATCTCAATTACTAATGAGTGGTATTTGTACAATCATTATTATAAATGTTCTTTTGATTTGTGAAATAGTCATTCTGTAGGATAAAAGGGAAAAGTTAAGGAAGGAATGGGAAAAGGAAGGGACAGGAAGGAAGGGAGAACAGGCATAGTGGTTGACAGAAATTTCTATGTATTGTGCATAGATATTTTAAAGGTAATTGTGAAGATAAAATTAGGCTGAAAAGTACATAAAAGATTAATAGAATTACCTACTGGAAGTTGTGAGTTAGGAAGTTTAGGATGTTCAGTTGTTGCAAAAGTATTTTACTTTAAAAATAGTGAGCACTGAAATGGAATTTTGAGTATCACTTGAAAGAAAACAACTGACATAGCCATTAGAATTTTTTTGCATGTCTGTGAGAGTAAATTTTTAAATCATTTTAAAAACCTTAGCTTTCTTTTTTTTTTCTATAATTATATTTTATTA
>NW_006399802.1:1883359-1909993 GCF_000299155.1 Elephantulus edwardii
TTTATTAATTTTCATAAACATTTACAGAGATTTTGGGTTTCCATTCATTCATTGTTGCAAAAACCTTAGCTTTCAAACATTATAGGGAACTTTATTTGACTAAGATAAAAGTAGCTAATTGGCTTTTATAAAAGTCAGTTGACAGTTTTATTGATGTATGTAATTCTACTGATAGGAAACTAATGGTCTTCCCAGATCAGTGATAATCTTAACCATTTTATTTGCAAGTTGAGATACTTATATTGTATATTTTTAATTTTACCTTTTTTGTGTGTGTGTTTGGCCAGCATATTCTTGATGTTACATGATATTGATTCTTTTACCTTTAATTGTGATGTATGATATTGACTTCTTTTTCTTTGCCTGCATTGTATCTTGATCTTCAAAATAACCAGGCATGATATTTACATGAAACAGATAAGCATAACTCATGTAAATCTTCATTGAGTCCCAGAGAGATGCTGTGGGTTCCCCCCTTTTAAACATTTTATTTATTTATTTACAGCAGTCTTAATAATGTTTTCATAAAATATGATGGATTTAGAAATCTGTTTAACATGCTTTGCCCTTTTTGTCTTAGTGCTTTGCTTCTAAGTTGCAGATGCAGTGGCTGAACAATACGCTGTGTGGTGTGACAGGTAAATTTCCCAATTTACCTGCCGTAATAGTGTGCTGTGTAATGCCATTCAATCATCTCTGAAATTTACTTGCCTGATTAGTTGAGTGAAGCAGATTTTCAATTTAAATGTAACTTCATCTGCTTGATTAAAAATGTAACAGAACATTATCTGCTGCAAATAAATTTCAGTGGAAGAGATGATTTTGCCTGTTTAAAAATAACATCTGTTTATATTGGCTGGAAGCAGACGATTAATACTTCTCTAATTTCGAGGTTTACCAGTCCAGCTCACCTGTCTCTTTGCATGGATAGTTGAAATTGATGGCTGTCGAGTATAAACATTTACCTGTTGATGTTTAGTTGATGGATTTCTTTTTTAAGGATAATACAGAATCCCATCATTGGGCATTCATTTATTTGCTGCTCATCAAGATGATTGACAGTTTTGCCAACAACATGGAAAAAGGATCTTCCTTCATGATGCATACGAGGGAAATTTTACCACTCAGTGATGAGTGCCCTACAGAAAAATGGATTCTTGTGAATTCTTTTCATAGTATTTATTTGAATTCTGCATTTAGAGACCATGAGTATAAATTTAAGTCAAGTGTGTAGTAAATGAAGACTCTTCTGTCCTGCTAGCATCTTTTATCAAGTGACTGTATGTGTAGAGGCTGTAAGGACAAGGAGGGAGAAATAGAGGAAATCCTAAAATGGTTATCCCCTCACCCCAGCCCCCATGCTTAGTAGCATAGTTGTTAGGCACGTAGTAGACTACTATATAAATATTTATTGTTACTTGAATTAACAATTAAGTCCTTGATATATTTGGTATTCTGGAAATGTAACAAACCAGATTTAATTGTTTTAAGTGTATTATTAAACATTTTGGCAAAGAAATTGTAGTTTGTCAGTTTTCTTCCTCTAATTAGTGCTTCTCTTTAATAGTTTACTAGAAGTAGATTTTAAAACATAGTCCTCCTAAAAGTGTTTCCCATTTGAAAAGGTATTGTTTGTTGTTAATATTCACAATAGTAGGCAAAATTTTGAATTTAAGAAACAATAAAAGAGTATTTTTTTAAAAAAGAAAGGAAGTGGACTGAGGGATGTGGACAGAGGAAAATGTGCAACACTGGATGAATGAAAAGTCAACTTTTCTGTAAACTTTCATTAAAATTATAATTGAAATAAAAAGAAAAAGCAGATGTAAAATATTCTAATCCTAGTAAGACAGATTTAATTTTTTTTTTATTTTAATTATTTTTTGTGCATGTACCATCAAATCATATCTGACTGGTACAGGAGGAAATTGTCCCTCCTTCTCCGGCGGAGCATCTGGTGGATTTGAACCATGTACCTTTGGGATTGCAGTACAGCTTCTTGCCACTAGGCCACCAGAGCTCCCCGACAGATTTTTTTTTTTTTCCTTAATATGGGTACCGTCAAATCATATCTGACTGGTACAGGAGGAAATTGTCCCTCCTTCTTCAGCAGACCATCTGGTGGATTCGAACCTCACATACCTGGGAAGATTTAGTTTTTAAAAACTGATACAATTCCACAATCTCAGGAAGTATCTTTGTGAATATTATGAGCATTTTACTGAGTATTTTGAGCATGTGATGTTAGCATTTGTAGAGGAATATTTTGCCTTATTTTTATATTGTTTTAAGTATGTTATAAAGCAAACCACTGTTGGCTTGAAAGTTAACTAAATTACTGCATTACTAATGGTTATTTCACTTGTAACATTTAGAGATTCTTAGTTACATGTATATAATTTGAATAAAAACTCTTAATGTATCTTTTTTCAGGCAGGTTAATTTTAGACATTTGCTTTACATAATTTGTTTTTAACTGCCAATCAAGAAAATTAATCTTTGCTTCTAAACATACAGGATACATTTTAACCTCTAGTCTGTATGAATTTGGTTGATTTGATTGTTTTATTTACCAAAAGTAAATATTTGAGTTGAATTTTCTAATTCATTAGGTTAATCCTGGATCTTTAGCAAGAATTTTTTCTGTACTGCTTTAGAAGCCAGTTAAAACTCTAAAAATTTAGAGATAATTTAAACATTCATACATGCTATGCATCTTTATTTAATTGTAAATTTATAACTTGTAACATGTTATTTTAATCTTAAATATATAAGGTAAATTAATATTAAAAATGGTTTTTATTTAAAAAACAAATATATAAGGTCAGTATAGGAAAGAAAATATTTTATTTTATGGCTTTTAGCATGTCCTTCATGGTTAATTATGATCTGTGAAAGCAGGTAAAGTTCCCCCCCCCGCCCCATTTCAATTGTCTAGATAGTTTTTGATATGTAATGAATGAACTCAAAAGAGCAGACCATCTATTTCTGGAGGGGGATGCTACTGGTTAGCAGTTTTTCATCATGTATTTTACAATTTTTGGAAACTTTTGCCAGTGCCTATGTCAGTTGCTTTAAGTTTCAAATGTTAATGTAGTTATGTTGAAACCAAAAAGAAGCCCAGAATCACCCCTGGCATTCAGACTCATGCCAGCCCTCCATTGGGGTTCTTGGGCTGTAAATCTTTACAGGAGGTTACCATTTACCTTTCCGTCTCAGAGTGGGTGGTGGATTTAAAGTGCTGACCTTTTAATTACCTGCCCAACACATTATATGCCCTGCTCCATCAGAGCTCCTTCATTATTATCTTAAAAGAGCATGAAATGCTGGAAAATGTTCATGGCATGATTCATAATATTAAAAAAAAAAGCATACCATATACTCATCAGCTTATGAATGAACAAAATATGACTTATTCACGTAGTAGAATATTGTTGTTGTTATTTAATGTTGAGTCAGAACCAACCCATAGTTGCTCCTCCAGAAGATTTTCAGAGGCAGTAAATTGCACAGGAGGAGAGTGCTCATTTTTCTCCTGTAGAGCAGCTGGTGGATTAGAACGGTGTACTTTCCAGTTGGCAGCGCAACACTAGGCTGCCAGAGTTCCCTAGTAAAATATTAGTCAGCTATAAAAAGAAGGAAGAACTGGTTGGTATATATTGTGTTCGTCTAAGGCACATTCTGGCTGTACTTTAGACTGAGACAGATTTGTTTTTTCTTTGGCAAAGGATGGTGAATTAATCATTCTTTGCCAACACCACAATTCAAAGGCATCAGTTCTTTGGTTTCTTTGTTCATCTCCAGCTTTCACATGCCTAAGTCAGTAAACTCTATGTAAAATGTCTCTCGCTGAAAATTAGGAACTATTTTTTTCATTTAATAAAAACAGGTGCAGTGTAACTTTAGGAATTGTGAAAACATTAGTTTTGTAACTTGGAGAAGAGAGTATGGCGTGTAGTAAATGAGTCGTCTATCCTGCTGGAGGGAAATTTAAAATTTCAATGAACCTTCGACTGCCCTTTAGTTGGTAAAATGCAATATAACCTGACTTTTGCACATTTATGACCCTCTAGCCATCAACCCCTACCTCGCTTTTTTTAAAAATTAAAAAACAACAACAAAAAAACCCCCACACCAACTACAACCAAAACAAACTTAAGGTTACTTGTGGAATATGTTGCCTAAGAAGTCAGTTTATCCAGCCAGGCATATTGTTTGGGAAGCAGTTTTTAGACGACGACTGTTTAAAATGACTCAGTACTGCTGAGTGACATTTTTGTTCCCATGGATTATATACATGTCTGTTTAAATTTCCTTCTAAATAACCATGAAAATAGGAAGATTCAGACTTAAAGACTTCTAAGACCCCTTAGAAGTGTTTTAGGCTGTGCCAGATCTTTCAGCTTTTCTGTGGCTTTCTAGGAGTCCTAGGTTACCTTACAGAGTTTAGCATATTTGGTAAATGGATATCCTTTGTTCTGTCAGTGTTCCTTGCTTAAGACTTCCCTTGTGTTTGTTACTCTGAAGTGGACTTTAAAACATACACTTAGCCTTTAAAATGGTTATGCTACTGCAAGAGACCAGGCTCATAATTTGTAGAGATCCTGGGAGACATTCTTTTGTTTAACTTCTGAAGTGATTGTGTGCTGTGGTTTTTTCAGGCATGTGACCACTTAATTTTATTTAGAAGTTGTACTCATCCACCATCATTTGGAAAAGCTAGGGAAATCTCATCAAGTTATAGAGCCTTTAAATCAGTAAATGGATTTATTGTTTGAGATATAATTATTGTTTTCCCCTCTTCTTTTCTTAAGGTACATATTAACTTCAGGGGCTGCCGTAACAAATTATCATAAATGTGGTAGCTAAAAACCGGAAATTTATTCTTTTACATTCCTAGAGGCCAGACGTATGAAATCAAGATTTGTTAACTGACAAGAGCAGTTCTTTCTCAGATCTCTGAGGAGGAATCTGTTCCATGTCTCTCTCCTAACTTCTAGTAGTTGCTAGCAGTTCTTGCTGTTTTTGGCTTGTAGATACATGGCTTCAGTATCTGCTTCCATCTTCACATGGTGTATTTGTCTTAAACCTTCCTTTCCTTACAAGTCTACAAGTCATTGGAGTTAGGGTATCCTTTATATCTACGATAGTCTCATTTGAATCTTTAATTATATTTGTGATGACTATCCCCAAACCAGATCCCACTAATAGGTTCCTGGGATCAGAATTTGGACATTTCTTTTAGGACACTAGTCAGCCTTCTACAAGGAATTTATGTATGTTAATCTTTGAAAGTTCTGCCAGTTTGCTTTACATGTGATATTTTTAGTAAAATGTTGCACGTTTTAGAGATTTTGTTATTTCTCTTTCATTGTCCAGTATAAACAATGAATATACTTTTCCAGTGGGATTTTGAATTTGTCATTATTGTTAAAATTTGCTTTGCTTTTATTTTTTGAGAACATTAAAAACATGTTTATTTATGTAAATGTATGATATATAATCAATGCTATCTGGTTTTAACTTGTCTTTTATTTTCCCTGTATCATTTTATGGTAGCATGTAATAAATTCTTAAGTTTGTAGCAGGAAATGCAAGATTTTAATCCACTTCTAAGGCTGACATCATTTTCAAAGTAACTGATTCCAAGGATGAGCAGAATATATTTCATTTAATACTGATGAGAGATAGATTCATAAACTTTTATCCAGAGTAACTGGATTCTTATGTTCAGTGTAAAGGGTGTTATGAAAATGTAAAATTCATTAATATGCTGTATATTTTTTATCCCCTTGAATGTAATTTAGAGATTATATACTGTAATAGGATTTATGACATTATGCTGTTTAATCTTTAGGGTGTTACAAACACATCAAGGGCAGTTGGCAGTAACTGGGGTTTGCCTGTTTCTAAGAATGCATTTGTTATTACTGAATATTTTGCCTTTTACTTAAAAGTAAACAAAATTTATACTGTTAGACTATTTACAGGTTTAAAGGGTTTTTTTCCCTTCTTGTAGTCTTAAAGAGCAAAATCTTTAAGAACTAACAAGATGAATTAAAGATGAACTGAGTTGTTTCTAAAGTTAAGCTTTAATTAATACATGGGGGATGATTTTGGCATTTCTTCAAAGTATTTGTTTCTGTGTATCAGAATATTTGCACTTACTCCATAACCCTAACTGGGATTTATAAAATGGAAGAATCTTTCCTAACCACATCTCATACTTAAAAAGGTAAAAAAAAAAAAAGTATTTCTTTTTAAAATTAGGAACAGCTTGCCATTTTTAGAATAAGACCAGAAAAAGCCTGTTGAGTCTATTTTTTTCCTTTGCATACTACAAATGACTGGTTGTTTTTTGATTTCGGACTCCTCGTCTCCATTATGATGACTGGGGAGCACACTTGTTTTGGTTGTGGATTGGGTGGAATGTCTAGTTTTTTTAAGCCTCTTGTTTAGTGTCAACAAGACATCCTTTGGGGTACTTGTTTTTTTTTGTGTTTAAAATTTTTATTTTTAAATTTTATTCTGATTTATTTACAAAATTTGAATACTTTGTTTTCCACAAAAGAGCCTTCCCATTTCCTTCTCCCCAACCCACCCATCGATTTTGGTGACCTGGTGGTGACATGGCAGAAATCTGTAAGATGGTTTTGGTTGAGGGTCCAGTGGAATGTCTGGATGTCTGGTTGATTTTTTATTTAAGCCTCTTGTTTAGTGTCAACAAGACATCCTGGAGGAGTATATCATTATATTTTGGAGGAACATTCTTCTAAGTTGTACAACACTCTTCTGTCAGATTGCTGTACTGAGGTAATCTGGGTTTGCTGTGATGCTGAACCTTGTGCCATTGGGGTGTCACATGGTGTGATGGTTGCCCATGGTGGACAGTGTTTGGTGGGGCTCCCAGTTTAAGACAGGTTTGGAAGCAGGAGTGGCATCTACTTCCTAAACCATGCCTCTGGAAACTATGAACTTGGAGAAATGACATTAGTTACAAAAGGGTTCAGATCTTTTGTTCATAGGGTCACTATGAGTCATGCTTGACTTGATGACAACAACAACAGCAACAACTGTGGTGATATTTTTTGTATCTTTAAATCATTGCTCAGTGTGTTACCCTTCTTTTAAAGATGCATGTCACAGTTTTATAGTCCTCTCCTCCCCATATCTTGACTTGAGAGTTGAGTTACTCTTTAGTTTTCAGATCATTGAATACCTTGTCAGAACTTTAATAATGTTTGCTTTCCACTGTTGAACATATTTTAAAGTTCTGAAGAGGAGAAAAATTGTTACTACCTTTTGGCTTCCTGATAGTCAAACTTCCTTCTGGTACCGTGCAGGTTTGTTTTGGATTTTTGTCCTTTGAACAATTTCCTTTAACTTTCAGAAGTCTGCTCACAATGTATTATTAGTTTTTCTTCATCTGAGAATGTGTGTATTTCAACCTGCATTCTACAATATTTTACCTGAATGTAGAATTCAGGATTGGTAGGAGTTTTTGGTTTGTTATCTGTCAGCAAGTAGGTAATGCTGTAGGATTGCTATGAGTCAGAAGCAACTTGACAGCACAGAACAACAACAGCAGCAGCAGGAATACAAGTAAAATGGTAAATTGAGTCTTCAGCCATTATTTATATTTTGGGACTACTCTCTCCTTTTCTTTCTGGGACTCTAGAGAGATGAATATTTGACCTCTTATTAGTGCCAATGTTTTTCCCTCCCCTCCCAAGTTCATTGATTTTCACCTATCAAATGACTTTTTTAAAGTTTGGTTATTATATTTTCCAATTTTAAAATTTCTATTTTATTCCTGTATTTATCTTCTACTTTCCTGAGTCTTTCCATTATTTAAAAAAAATCATTTTGTCATTTAGCGTAAGCTTTTGTTCCCACTTATCAGAACATTTTCATAATAATTGCCACATTAAAGTCTTTGCAGATAAATCTTATCATCATTGCCAATTTAGTTTTTCTGTTGTTAATATGTGTCAGAGTTGGAACCAACTCATAGTTGACCCCCTCTTGTAGGTTTTCTAAGGCAGTAAATCACACAGGAGGAACTTGCCCATTTGCTCTGGTGGATATGAATGTATCTTTGGATTGGTAGCTTAACTCCTTAAACCCTTTCTGCACCTATTAATTATTTCTCCTAACAATTGAGATATTCCTCATTCTTTATTTGTTGAAAATTTCAGATTGTATCCTGGATGTTTTTAATACTATGAAATTCTTTGCCTTGTTTAAATCTTAGAGTGAATGTTGAAATGCTATGATAGTAGAGTTGATTGGATTAGACTTGCAAATTCTAACTAGTCAGTGAGTTACGATTTCATCGTCAGATTTTACTTGTTTATGAACTAGAATCCCTATAAAGTACTATTCCCATGTGACCTGTGTATCAAACAGTGGCCACCTTATGAGCTGAACTGTCATTATCTTGTAGGCTGGGTCTTAGGGGTGGTTGTTATTAAGTATCATCGGGTCAAATATGACTCATAATGATCCTATGAGCAATAGATCTGAACGCTGTCCTATCCTGGGCCTTCCTTATCATCTCTGACATATTCAGTGCTATTGTCATCTGATTGAGGGTCTTCCTGTCTTTTATCAGCCTTCTTCACCTTTCCAAGCATGATGTCTCTTTCCAAAGAATAACCTTTCCTAACAACATGCCCAAAGTATGTGAGATGAAGCTTTACCATCTTTATCTCTAAGGAGCACTCTGGCTGTACTTTGTCCAAGATAGATCTCTGTGCTCTTTTGGCAATCTGTGGGATGGTCTTCTCCAGCACACTTCTCAAAGGCATCAGTTCTTCTTCTGTCATCCTTAATTCATTGTCTTGCTCTCAGATACATGGCAAGTGACTGAAAAGATTGTAGCCTGAATCATGCACACTTTAGTCTTCAGAGTGATATAATTGTTTCTCAATAATTTGGAGAGGTTCCTGACAACAGACTTTCCCAGTGCAATATGTAACCAAAATAAGAGAATATTCAAAAGGCAAAAATAAAGGGCTTTTTTTTAGAAGATCTTCTGTATACCTTTGAATATTCACTTTTAGGTTTTTGCTGCCTTAAACCTAGGCCAGAGTTTACCTATGCGGGGAAGATGACATCTTGAATTTTGATCTTCTACAATTTACTATTTCTTCTTCAGAGCCTCTATAGGGTCACTTTATGCATTGTCTGGGTTTTATAGCAGTGTTTAATGGGAATGTGTCTATTCTATCTTACATAGAACTCTTGATATCTTTTTTAAATTAATGAAAATTTTAGAATAAGTGTAGTAATTCTAAGTCTAAAGTGTTGGTGTCCCCTCATTCTGCATTGTTTTAGCTGTGCTGTTATAGCTTACCTGAGGAAAAGGGCATGCTTGTATGCACATGAAATATATACATTCAGGAGAACATATGAACGTTAGAAGCTATTGAGTTTTTTGCTTTTTTAGAATCAGCTGGATAAATATCTTCCTAAATAAAATGTTTGAGACCTTTTTTTTCTCTAGTTTGTCAGAAGTAAAATTCCAGCCTGAATGTTGAGCAGCTGTGTTCTTCCAGTGGGTTTTAGGAGGCTGTAAATCACACTGGAGGAGACTGCCTGTGTGAACTCAGCCTTGGGCCTTTAGGTTGGGAGCACAATTCCTTACTGCTGAGCCTCCAGAGCTCTAGTACTTATACTATTAGAAGAAACTCTTTATCACCAATACTTCTTATTGAAATTTTATGAAAAAAATGTTTTTCCTATTTTTTTTTTCTCTTCCTGTTCTAACTTAGCCATCTTTTCTGTCTCTTCTGGGTGTTTTATTATAATACTTTTTTAGGCTCCTCTGTCCTATTCCATCCTATTCTCTGTTCCAGTCCCACTTCTAAGAAAGACTGATAGAAATGATGTAGGGGTGCTGCTTTGAGAGTTTGAACTCTGATTGGGAGCATAATCCCCCCTCAATGGCTGTCTGCATCAGCCATCCCTTGGCTAATTAGAATTCCAAAGGGCATTAATAACCATTTAAATTAATCGGATTATACCTGCAATTGCTATAGGTGAAGGTTCAGGCTGTTTAACCTCCCGCTAACGAACCCAAATTAAAACTAGGTAGGAATTTTGCATTTTATTTTCATATATGCCCAGAGGAAGAAAACTCCATGACATAATAGTTATACACTAGTCCACCTGCCCTCTTGCGGCAATCTAGTTTCCAGCAGTGCAAGAAAGCCCTGCCATTAATTTAGTCTTCATTAGAAGACCAAAGGCAAATAGATTGATCTCGTGAAAATACATTTGCATTGTTTGTGAAAGCCCTTTGGGACAGATCTGTAGAAAACCACCTAACAGTAAATAATCCTTTTTTAAAATTCAAAGTCTTAAAAAGAGCAAACTATTCTCTCCTTAGCAACTAATGTTTCAACAGTAATTTGACTATAACCATCTCTCAAGGGATATAATATACAGATAGCTATAATTTCACATATTTAGAAAAAAAAGAAGTGGAACTTGAATGGCCAGTGTTAAGAGTCAAAAAGAATTCTCCAGGTTTTCTAATCCAAACTCTCACATAGGAATTCCTTTTCCAACATAGTGGACAGGGTCACCTACTGTCTGTGTAAATATCCCAGTAACAGCAGGCATTAGAGAAAGGCTCCCATTCTGTAATCAGATGACTTGTAATTTCTCACCTAAAATTAGTAACTATTACCTGTTTGTTTTAATTTATTCTCTAAAGCTGTAAATAATTATATGAGTACAGCTACATGTTTATCCATTCCTTATTGTCAGACCTACCAGAGAATTTTCTTCAGATCAAGCATTTATTACAGGAGATTCTTGAAGTAAAATTCTTGATAATCTATTCATATGTGATTGAAACAAAATATTCAAAGCACAAAAAGCAGCTAGCTAGCAGTTGCTATGTATACATTCTTCCATGTAATAGACTGTTCCTCAAAGAATTGAGAATTCTTTTTGCTGCTACTATGTGTGTCCACTATAGAAAAGTCTAAATTCTAAGTAAGAAAAATTAGTTGGTTTAAGAAAAAGACATCTATTGGAATCTGCATGGTCCTCCTTCAACAAAGATATCCATTAGTCAATAGATGTCATCCCTTACACCTGTCTAAAATGACCCCTTTCTTTTCCTGATTACCACTTACGGATCCCCCCCCCCTTTAAAAACGACACAAAATGTAAACTTCATACATTGGGATTATTCTTTGGTCTGAATCTTTTCTTTGAATGAAATAAGCTTTGGGATGCTTATTTAGATGTTCAATGGAACAGTATGGAGAACAGTAATTGTGTTTGGGCTAAAGAATTAATCCATTTAGTCACGGGAAGCATTACCTAGCTTTTCCTTTGCAGTTGAATTGTGGTGCAACTGAGGGCTGTTTTAGGATTTTACCCTCAACTAAAAACTTTCAGGAATAAAAGTTTATTTGTATTGATGAATATATGCTTTTGAGTAATAAACTGTTCAATTGATTTTAATGAAAGCAAATTGTTTTCTGTTCACAGTTCTGGTTTTATATTTAGTCATGAATTGAAAGCCGAATCTTTGTATTGACCAAAATTAAGTTAGAAAAAGAAAATGTAATAACTTAAGTAGTCTAATAAGTAATTAAACGGAACTAGAAAAGAATTATAGTTTTAACATTTTCTAATGATTTTTATATTATGTAAATTGATATGGTAGTAGAATTGCTTTTATTAACTGCAGTTATTCCCTCAAAAAAAGTTTATTACATGAATTTACTACATTTTGATATATAAATGACCAAAATAGGAAGAGAGTCTTTTTATACTAGAGGAATAATTATCCCATATTTTACATACTATTTTTCAGAATTGTTAGCTATAAAGTGAGCAAAAGATAATTTCCCAGTTTAAGCTGTCTACATCTATGTGCCTGTAGAAGATTGCAATCTGAAGAAAAATCTTACAGCTTATAGTGTACAGTGTTTGTAATAGCTTATCTCTACTCTGATGGCCTAGCAGACAAGAAGCTGCCCTGCCAACCCAAAGGCAGGTACTCAGAATCCACCAGCTGCCTCTTAAGAGAAAGAGTCTCCCTTGTGTGACTTACAGCCTCTGAAAACCTGCTGGAGGGTCAGCTATAAGTGGATTTTGACTCAATAGCTCATAACAACAAAACAAATACTAATATTCATTATATGCTTAGTATGGAAGTTGAACTCTCTTGGGGTGGTATGTAGTTATAATTGTTTGCTATCAAATTGATTTTGACTCATAGTAACACCATAGAACACAGTAGAAGTACCTCATAGTTTCCTGGGAGATTGCCTTGACTTTTCTCCCAAGAAACGGTTGATCAGTTCAAAATACTTCTAGCAGCTGAGCATGTAACTATTGTGCCAACAGGGATCCTTCATTAAGATAAATAGATATTTGCTAATGATCTGAGATAGGAAAGAGGTAAGTTCTGATTTTAGCCCAATCAGTCAAAGTAGGTATTTGAAATTCTTTAACTTACCTACAAACTTTTTCCTTTCAAAGTCTTGATTGCATGAGTATATGGGGTGGGGTAGGGTAGTACTGAACTTCTTCTAGACTTTCATAGACTATTTTGTAATGACAGCTTTTTTGAAATATAATTCATGTGCCTTTACAGTTTACCTTTTAAAGTGTAGAATTTACATATTCATAGAATTTACAACCATCACCATAATCAGTGTTAGGATATTTCTATCAACCTAGGAAGAAGCACTATACCCCACTTTCTCTCAAACCTACCAACCCAAATAAATTTTCTCTTTCTGTAATTTTTACCTTTTCTGGATACTTTATTAGAATGAAGTCATAATTCTTTATGACTTGAATAAGTTTTCAATCTAGTATAGAATTTTAAAGGTTCATCTAAATAATAAATTCTTTTGTTGGTATGTTTGAATAGTATTTTTCTTTATATATATATACACACACACGTCTGTCATTTGTTAGATTTCTGAGGCTGTAAAACTCAATAGGAGCAGACTTCCTCATTTTTCTCTATTAGAATGGCTAATTGGTTCAATGAATTGAGCATGCAGTTCACAGCCCAGCTCCTCACTTGGAGATGTGAGATTGGTTGGCTTCCAAAGACTAGATCCTTACCTGGAAATTGGAATTATGTGACAATTATGCAACCAAATATTCTTTAGGCTTCAAGAGTCATTGAAGCAGCCCATTTGATTAAAGTAATATTAATTAGGGAGTCAGACTCCTAAGTAGGCAACAATGTGGAGAATAAAAAACTCGGCCCAATTCTTGCTGCCTTTTTTCTTTTCTTTCTCACTTTAACACATGTATTCTCTCATAGGTAAGGAGGCTAAAAGTTGATGTGTAAGATGTTGGTTCTAAGAGAAGGCTTTCTCTCTGTGTAAATCTTAGAGCAAGGGCGTCCTCTCCTTTCAACATCTGTTGGCCTCATATTCCTTGTTTTTTTATTTTATTATTTTGTGTGCGTGTGTGTGTATCGTCAAATCAGATCTGACTGGTTGTTGTTGTTGTTATGTGCCGTCGAGTCGTTTATAACTCATAATGACCCCATGTACAACAGCCCTAAACCCTGCTCAATCCTGTGCCACTCGCATTGCCTCCAGCACACCCATTCCAATTACCCCACTGACTGAATCAGTTCATCTCCTAGAGGGTCTTACCCTCTTGTGTCATCCCTCCCCCCTCCCAAGCATGATGTCCCTCTCCAAGGACCTGTCCCTCCTTGCAACATGCTCAGAGTATGTCACACGAAGCCCCAGAATCCTTGCCTCCAAGGAGTAGCTTGGTTTAACCCTCTCCAGGATGAATCTGTTTGTTTTCTTGGCAGTCCATGGTACATTCAATACTCTTCTCCAGCACCACAGCTCAAAGGCATCAATTCTCCTTCTGTCCTCCCTAGTCATTGTCCAACTCTCTGATGCATAACTAGTGATTGCAAAGACCATGGCCTGTATCAGGCACACCTTAGTCTCCAGAGAGACACTGTTGCTCTTGAGTACTTTAGAGAGGTCCCTAACAGCAGACTTTCCTATCGCAATACGTTTTTTTATTTCCTGGCTGCTGGTGTCAAGAGTATTGACCATGGAGCTGAGCAAACTGAAGCTGTGAACAATCTCAATCTCTTCGCCATCTATCCTTTTGCTACCAATTGGTCCAGTGGTGAGAATCTTACAGGAGATTGCCCTCCTTCTCCAGCAGAGCACCTGGTGGATTTGAACTGTGTACCTCTAGGATTGCAGTGCAGCTTCTTGTCACTAGGCCACCAGTCAGTCATTTTTTTTTTTTTTTCACCTAAAAATTTACCAGTGCAGGGACTGTGTGTTCAAAAGATAGATTCCACTCCTGGCTCTTCTTGATAGTATTGAGATCCTCTTCTTCTCCACTCACTATCTCTCCTTTTAGCTTTTTAAAAAAAATTTTATTATTGTGTGTGTGTACCATCCTATCGGATCTGACTGGTACAGGAGATTGCCCCTCCTTCTCCAGCAGAGCTTCTGGTGGATTTCAGCAGCATACCTCTGGGATTATCCTTTTATCTTTTAAGAGAAAAGATGTTGCAGGTCACTTAGTGAAATTCCCCTTACAGGTTGAGAGCTATGAGAGGATTAAGGGTGCTGTGTTCCACCTTTAATCCTTTTAAAACTGACTGCCTTTTCAGATCATGTGGGACTGTTGCATAACTCTTAACATTACAGTGTTACATCTAAAGCATTGAGTTTACTTTTGATGACAGTAATGCAAATAAGAATTGGGTAATTTCTATAAAAATTTTAACATTGGAAAGATATTTACATACATGGTATTGTTTGGAAGCCCTAGTGACCTAGTGGTGAGAAGCTGCACTGCAGTCTCAAAGACATGCAGTTCAAATCCACCAGATGCTCTGTGGGAGAAAGATGAACAGTCTTCTTCAGTGTGATTTACTGCCTCTGAAAACCTACTGGAGGGTTGGCTATTGGTTTGTTCTGATTTGAAGGCAAACAACAAGTGTTGTTTAAGTAATCAGTCTTTCTCATTACTGTTGACTCAGAACCAACTAATATCTGATGGTCCAGCAGGTTTTTATAGGCTGTAAATCATGTGAGGAGCTGCTGTTGGATTTGAAACTCCAGAGAGACACCACCTTTGGGTTAGCAGCTCAACTCTGTATGGACTATGCCAACAGAACTCACTTGTTTAAATAACAGGTGGAGTAAAGTATATTCTTGTTGGGATGTACTGTTGAGTCAGAACCAAATCATGGTTGACTCCAGAATATTTTCTGAGGCAGTAAATCGTGCAGGAAGAGATTCCCCATCTTTCTCCCCCAAAGCAACTGGCAATTCCAACCCCTTGCCTTTGAGTTGACAGTACAATTCCTTACCATTAGGCTACCAGAGTATAGTATAATAAGTAATACTAGCTTTAGCAGAAAGAATGTAGATTTTAGATTCAGTCAGATCAGAGACTTGTGATCTAATTTTGGCATCTTCAGCCTCAGATACTCCGTATGTGTGTGTTTGGGGAATTAATCATGGGGTTGTACTATTTGATGAGGATGAGAGAACTTGGAAAAATATGATCTGAAAAACCAATGTATTTGAATTTTGTAAATAAGTATTTTTTTAAAAACAAAAATATACTTTTTGCAAGAAAAAATATGATTTATTAGTAATGCATGAAAATCTCCAAAAAGAACTTCACACAGTGCCTGACATATAGTAGTTACAGATATTACTTCTTTCCATGAAAGCTTATTAAATCAATTTGTTCTATGCCTTTGGTTTTCTCTGTCCCCAGGAATTTCTTTCTCCCTCCTTCCTACTTAACCCAAACCAATCCAAGTTTCTTCGAGCCTCATCTCCATGATGCTTTCTCTGGACAACCTTTTGACGTGATGTTCTTCATCTTTAAAATACAAGCTTCAAATTGAATGGCCCTCCTCTTTCTGGTCTTCACTATGGTTTTCAGACTCAAGCCAGTGTTGGTATTGCTCTTTGAACCCTTCTGGCACATATTGCCTATACCACAAAATTAAGCGCATTGATTTATTAAGATTATGTTCTCATAACAATGTGGACATATTGAGGACAGACTCAGTAACATTTGAATTTATTGAAGAGTATTATTATTTTGTTGGATTAGTATTTTTAGAAAGAAGTTAGATCATAGTTGGAGCTTAGACTGAAATATGTGATTCCGTTGTGATTTAGGAGTTAATACAGAGAGAGAGGTCTTATGAGAGAATTCAGAACCTTAGTCAGTGGGGAAGTTGGTGTATAATTAAACAGAAAAAGCCTACAGTTCAAAAGTAAGAACCTTAGATCATGCAAGTAGAGAACCAAGCGAGATGAAAACAGGATTTAGTGTAGGAAACAGAATTATTTGGATAAATTGTCCTAAGGAAATACATCTGAATAGGTAATAAGGGAGTGTCTGAGGCTAGATTGATGCAGACTCTTAGAGGCACTTGGAGGATTGAGGTGAGCTTGGACTTGCCATAAATATCATGCTTTAAGTGATGTATTCATTATTTTCATGGAGCATTTATTCTCAAAGGGAAGATTTATTTTGTTTAACTTTTTGGTGTAACTTTAGGAAGGCTTCTGTGTGAAATTATGCTGGAATTGGTTTTAAGGATGTAAATCCCATAAATCCATAGCTTAGGTAACAAATTTAATCTCTAACAAATACAAGGAATTTGTAAGAAAAATCTCATTTTAAAAAGAATAACCAATATCACATTATAAGCAGCTGTTGTACTCAAATTCTTTATCTAAAGGATAAAGATCTTCGTATGTCATTGGAACCACTGCACTCTACTCATTTCAGTTGAGCAGAACTGGAACCCAAATTTCTTGGAGTATGATAGCTTTTACAAACTCAAAGTCCAGATAAATACATTGCGTTGCACACCTAGATGTTTATAAGCCGTTATGGATATTGTAGGGGAGAAAACATACACATACCCTCTCTGTAACCCTCTCAAACTCACTGCTCTTGAGTCAGTTCCAATGCATAGCAACCCTATGTTGGGTTTCTGAGACTCTACATTTCAACAGGAGAGGACTACCTGTCTTTCTCCTGTGGAGCTGTTGGTGAATTTTAACTGCTAGAGAAATAGTCTTGGGGTTTTTAGTGCAACTTGGTACAAACTATTTCCTCAGAGATATATATGTCTATGTGTGTGTATGTGTGTCTAGAGAACTAAGCCCTGAGATAGCTCATAACAGCAACTAGGTATTTAAATATTTCTTTCTTCTTGTTATTAGGTACATCAAGTAGAGTACAACTCATATTGACCCTTGTTGTTGTTAGGTGCCATCTAGTCAAATATGACTGATAGTGACCCTATGAACAAAAGATCTGAACTTTGTTCTATCCTGTGCCATCCTCACACTTCCTGACACAGAAGAGCCTATTATGGCAGTCACACTGTCCGTCCACCTGGTTGATGGTCTTCCTCTCCTTCGCCAATCCTTCACCCTTTCCACCATCATGTCCCTCTCCAAAGAATAGCCCCTCCTAAGAACATGCCCAAAGTATGTGAGGGGAAGCCTCATCATTCTTGCTTCCAAAGAGCACTCCACCTGAACCCTCTCCAAGAGCTATCTGTCTTTTCTCTTGGCCATCCATGGGATGGATGTTCAGTACTCTTCTCCAACACCACAGCTCAAATTCTTCTGTCATCCTTATTCATTGTCCAGCGCTCAGGTGTATAGCAAGTAATTGGAAATACTATGGGTCTGAATCCGATGCACCTTAGTCCTCAAAATTAACATCATTACTCCCTAATAAGTGACTCTTAGATCCTTCCAAGAAGTAATGTTTGTAATGTCATACAAACCATTGTATTTTGTGTCTAATTTTAGGAGAAAGGGAAGATAATTATGTTCTGGGTAGATATAGAATGATGTATAAAGGAGAAAAGAATTGAATTTGAATCTTGGAGAATCTAGCATAGCAAAAATTTGACTGGAATGAGAATAATATTTTAAACCAAGAGGGAAACATATTGAGAGAACAATATTAAATAAATTGGTTTGGGCAAGAGGGGAATCTTTAATGTTTGAAATACCATTTATATTAAGATTGTTGGTTTAGTCCAAAATTAGTTATCAGATTATTATTATTGATAATAAGAACAGTAAACAAAATTTTGGTGAAAATGTATTTTATCAGTTAACAAAATTGATAACTTGCTAAAAAATATTGATGGGGAGAAGAGTGAAAGAGTTTTGAGGTGACATGTTTAGGTGGTTTTTAAAATACCACTGACAGAAATAGGGAAGTTGAGAGGAAGAACTCTTTTGTAGAGAAGATTCCAGTGAAGGCAATGATGAGAATATTTCAAGAAATAAGAGTATAATATTTTTGTCAACTTTAGAGGTACAGATATATATATATTTATACTTGGACACAGAAGAAACTTCAGAAATCAAGTAATCCACTAATTGTGTGATTTTTGAGGCATCTAAACTTTGTACTATTTGCTTCTCTTGCTCACACTGTCTGCTATGGAAATAGATTTGTTATGTATTTTGAATGAACAATTGAACTACCAAAGTTACTTATCATAACTTATCAATAGATATAGCCATTTTGCTAGGTCTGTGATGAGAGATGAGATTAGCAATAACATTGTCTTCTTAATTTAAGAACAGGTTTTGCCACTGATGTTCAGATGAACAGATGTAAATGTTGTAGTTACATAGCAGATAAAAGAACATTTTGCTGAAATTAAAAGGAGACAGTTTTAAGAAACATACATGTGATTTTGAAACATTACTAGAGGTCATACATAAAATAGAGAAAAAATATTTCACTTTTTCTGCTTTATTTTTTAAATATGCAGCTCTTTTTATTATCATGACTATTTTTAACACTAAATGTTAAATATAGCAATAATTTTTATCAGATTACTATTTAAAACTCGATATTTAAAATTAACTTGTTTCTTACTGGAGTAAGTCTGCTTTTATTTTTGAACTCCTGGCTCTTTAAAATAAAGCTTTCTGTTTAATAAAATATAAAATGTTATGGTTATTTTAGTGTTATTTAAGGACATTCCTGAAAAGAAATATAAATTTATTAAATATGAATAAAAATTCCTTTCCAGAAGAACTTGGTATATTATTAGATGATTAAAACGAAATCTGTCAAAAAAAAAAAACCCCTTCTGTCACCTCTTTCTTTTAAATAAAAATTTAAATAGAATTCTAGTATTCCTTTTTTTAAGGATAAAGCATTTATTAGAACACTAAGTAATTATTGCATAGGTATTAAAATTTATTGTAACATATTAACTCTTTGAGTGCAGAGTGAGTTTATTTGAGTACATATCACCTTTAAATTTTATTTTTTTTTTCTTTAGGGGAGGCCACTAAATTGTATTTTATTGTCTACTAAGGGTCAAAGAAACAATCCAGAGCAATAATCAGAGCCAAGGTGGAGCAACTTGTTAAACACTTCAGAATCAGACTTTCTCCCCAACCCCCTCCTGGTCTAGTGTGATACTTTGAAGGCAGCTGCTACAGATAAACTCTGAAGCCCCAGATGGTGGTTGCCTAATCCTCATGAGAATTCATGTCCTGGAAGCAGCTCTTATCTCTCCAGACCTGACATTGTCTGCGAGCTTTCTCTAAGGAGGGAATAATATAAACATGCTATGCATGAGTTTCACTTCTTGAATATGTCAAAAACACAGGAAGTTATAGTAAAGTATAGCAAGAACAGAGTTCACATTATTAAAAGTGTTGTTATTTAAAGCACTTGATGTTCACTTGTGATGAGTGATGGGAATGGTTTGAGTGGAAAGGGTAAATGAACATTTTTATGACACAAAAATGCTTCTTAAAATATCAATAAATTTGTCAGTAAATGTGTGATACCCAGAAATATTCACCATTACTTGATTTACTCATAACAGAACAATTTTAAACAATCCATCATATAATTGAATGTTCTGGCTCATACCCTAATCATTAATTCTTCTGTTTGGGAAATCAAAACAGCAATTCCTCTATTTTTTATTTAATATTTTTCTTAGAATTTTTTTTCAGGGTTCTGACCTGTGAGAACTGGATCAGGGACATTTGGAAATGATTGTCTTTTTAGCAGCCAAATGTTCTGATGTGGATTATATAGACCTTTTTTCTATCAGATGGTATCTTATTAAATAGGGAAACAGATATTAACAACTATCATTATTAATAAAAATTGAGTTGCCTGCCACTGGATGTTATGACTCAGTATAGGGCCTTTTTCTCTCTGAAAATTTTATCAGTGTTCTTTGTGAGATAGAGTATTAGTCTTTCTTTTAAGTCATATAGCTCTTTCCTCTAGAAACCTATTCTCAGACCCCTGTGAATCTCCTCCTAGTCCCCAAATCCTTTTGGCCTTTTATATTTTAATGTCACTTCTCATTCTATTCTATTTCCCAAAGAACCTTTCCCTCAGGAACTTCTGATCATCCTTTGAGATCTGTATGTCTTCAGTGAAGTCTTCTTGCTGACTGAGTCATTTTGTTTTCTCTTCTTCCAGGTACTGTAGCTAGAGTAATCTTTCTTAAAGACATTAGATTGTGCTCTACCTCCCTTAAAAAGTTTCAGACTATAATTGCATTTCACATCAAACTCATTGTATCAGCCTAGTGGCTTATGTCTTCCTTGGTCTAGTCCACATTTTAGCCAGTTTTGTCCCATCTTCTTTCCTGATGTCTTGTGACATTGTGACTTGGTATTATTCCTTCTTCTGAGGCTATTTTATAATCTTTCTCTATGCTGAAGGGCCTCATGTCTGTCCATTTTAGTGGACCATCCTGCCAAATCCTGCCAGATCTGTGGTCACCCTGAGGCTCCCACCCTCCCAGTCAATATCACAACACTTTGTT
The DNA here is from genome assembly GCF_000299155.1 of Elephantulus edwardii. NCBI lineage: Eukaryota > Metazoa > Chordata > Mammalia > Macroscelidea > Macroscelididae > Elephantulus > Elephantulus edwardii. Next base: position 1,904,223 of record NW_006399802.1, read on the forward strand.
TCTCCCCCCACCCCCGAAGCTCTTAGTCAGCTCAGTGTGCTAGATTTTATTGAGCACAAAACCTAGTCAGAAAAAATGCCAGAAAGCTTACAGTCTTACAGTGATGACTACAATACAAAATGGAAAGTGTTAATGAGAGAAAGAAGTCAATTGCAAAATAGATTACTTCCATATAATTGGGATGCAGTCATTTCTTTTTGCCATCTCTGTTGAGAGCTCCTGATGGTAGAGCCAGAATATTCAAATTATATATTCTGTAGTGTTTAATACATTATATAGAGGATAGAGAAAGGGATTAGATTAGATTAGATTACTAGGAAAAACTAAGTTAAACTTGGTATTTGATAAGACACAATTGTTGAAAATAGAGAAGGAAGAAACATAATGGAATTAATTGATGATTGACCTTTGGTTTATTTCTCTTGTTTTCTTTGCTTTATGAAATTCTTTTCCCTGCTCTCTGCTAGAGGCAGCTTTGGTGGCATAATCTATAGGGGATTGCGCTGCTAACCCAAAGGCGGTTCTGTCTGGTGGTTCAATTCCATTAGCAGCTCCATGAGAGAAAGATTGACAGTCTCATCCTCTGTGATTTTTAGCCTTCCTAAAATCCGCTGCAGGGTCAACAATGAATTTGAGTTTGTTTTGGAAACTGGGCTAGAGTAGTCTGAACTTCCTGGTTGCCACCTGTGTCGTTTAGCTGTCTACCAGCTGACCATCATTCTCTATTGCTTCCTATTTCTGTCACATTTGCCTGTGATCTCCCTCCCCTACCCACACATTCTCTTTTTTTGGGTTCTCTTCCTTGCAGTACATTAAAAGGCCAATAAAAACATGCCCCAGATGGTGTTGCTCTTTATCATGATCTCGCGCCACTTTGTGCATCTATTTAAAAGAACAAACAAAAAGGAAAACAAAAAAGACACATGCTGCTGGTTTGTAACCCAGCTGGCTCTGACTTCCCTTATTCTTGTCTTTGCTTTTCTCTAATTCTCTTGTTTTCCCGTCTTTCCCCTCCTCATTCTGCTCGTTTCTACTCTCCCACTTGTACACCAACATTGTAAGGGCCTTTATATTCTCTCTTTGACTAGATGATACATTCTCCTATTCGTGCTTCTCATTCTTAAACCTATCTCATTTTTTCTATTTTCTGTTTCTCTAGTTCCTTTTTTAGGCATTTCCCCCCCCTCCTCTTTCCTCCATTCCAGTTTTTCTCTTTTCATTTTTCACTGTTTATCAGAAAAGACAATTCTCCAGGCCTCCTTTTGGATTTAAATTCCATTTTCCTTATTTTTTATATTTGATATGATTCTATGCTTTCCCCTTCATTTACTACTGTTTATTGTTTTTATGTTACTCCTTCCTTATAAGAAATCTTAAAAATGCAACAATCCCAGTTATTCACAATCATTTCCATTCCTTACTCTTTGTGCTCCCCCTTTCCTTTACTCATTAAGTGATTTTGTGTGTGTAGGTATGTATGGGAATGTGTGTGGTGTGTGTGTCCGTGTGCGCGCATGTATATGTATAGGCATTGACTTGATAAAGGTATGGCTAGTGTGCAGCTACAGTAACATGCAGTCACAGTAGTGGTGAAGGTAGGAGCAGGAGTCAATTCAAAAGGAAAGAATGATGATTTGAATAAGAAATTGATGGGTGTTTATAGCTGTCTGGAGTTGGAAATGAAATTGCAAAACAGGAATATAGAAGACGTAGACTAGACAGATACCTCTCCTTCCTTCCCACCAAGTCCTGTTCATTAGGAATTCATATGGTTTAACGGGACTTTTTCAAAATGCAAATGTTCTGTGATATTAAATCACTTTCAGATCTTGGGTGAATCACTTTTAATCAGACTGAATAGGAATTTCAATTTTATTTGGTGTGAAGGAAGAGCGACGGAGGACAAGCTGTAATGGTTAGAAAAGATTTTGAAGAAAAAAGTTATCATTGTATTCTTTCTTTGTTTTTAGTTTGTTGTATTAAACAACAGTATTGGTGATCATCTGATTTCTTTTATAGGTGAAAAAGCAATCTAGAGAAAATGGTGAAGTTTTGTTATTGATAAAAAAAGGATAGTTGGTTTTTGTTGTTTTTTTTTTTAAAAAAACACCTTACCATATTATTTTTGTATTATAGAAGTTTTCTTGACATTCCATGACTTGAACTGGTAGAAAGAGGATCAAAGGGAAAAAGGAACAAAAAGTAGTATGTATTTGTGCCCTCCCACCTCCTCCTCCTTTTCTGCCATTGTTATCAGCACGTTATAGCATTCTAGATTTCCATATTTGAAGAACAGAACCCACTTGAGTGAACAAAGATCTGTTGTATTGCCAATTGGAAGAAAACAAACAAATACAAATGTAGACCTTTATTAAAGAGGAAAGGTAATACATATATTTTAAAAGCCTTTTTATGTAATTTTATTTATGTTCATAAAAATATGCAACTTATGAAATAATAAGATCATCTTTTTGTCTAGAAAATCTAAATGAGTAGAAAGCCAAAACCTAGTAGAAAAACAATTGGGCCAGTATTGGGGAGAGAAAAAGTGAATATATTTGAATCAGTAGAGCCCAGTGATATGCATCATAGGGCACTTAAAGATTTGGCAGATATTTTTGCAGAGACACTAGCAAATTACCATGCACAGGGTGTGAAAAGGGCAGAGTAATGGTAGTGCTTCTAAACCACCACTTTTGTTAGTCTAGTGTTCTTTATCACCTCCCCCTAAAGCTATAGAAAGAAAGAAGCTATACAAAACTCACATTATTTGCATTGCATTGGCCCTTGAAAACACCGTTTACCCAGCCATACCCTATTTTCACTTGTCATTTTCTCAACTTACATGTTTTAAATATAAATCCAGTGTGGATTTTAAGCACTTGGGTAATGCCTATTGAAAACGAAGGGTAGAAATAGAACTACCATTTACAAATAATGCTTGAATTTCAGTACTTGGAGTACTTTTAACATAATACCTCATTTGATTCTTTATCCCAGAAGGTTTGGTGTATTACTTAAAAATAAAGTTGATGGTTAATTTACCAGAGAAAAACCTTTGTGTTCTTTCGATATACTTTCTGATATCAATCCAGATCTCTTTTATTTACTTGCTTATATTTTGCATTCTTTTTCCTTTCACAGAAGTGTTTGACATTGATCATGTAGCATGCATATACAATGGGACAGTTAAAATTAAGTCAGATAATAACAGATAAAATTTCCTCTCTAGTTACTTGATTACTTAAACATTAAATCCATCTGTCAGCTTTGTCAACCAGAACAAAGGGAGTTGGAATGAGTTATGTAGTTTTTATTGCTTAAAGAGAAAAAAAAACTACTACTTTTTAATTTTTATAATTAATAGCTATTTATATGCATATTATAGTTTGAGTTCCTTTAGAGTAGGTACTGTATACTGTATACGTCCATGCACTTTCCATCTCTTATGGACAGAACTTGTGTTTAACACAAGTAAATGAATGATTCTTTGAAAGAAAGTAACTTTTTTTACACTGAAATCTAAGAGATGATTTTTCTATTATAAAATATTTGGTAATTACAACTTTTGCAACTGAGTTAATAAAGGATGCCAAACAAGTCTTCATATAACCATTGCTTATTTTTGAACCTCAGTAAATCAAGGGGATAGTTGTGAATGAGAGAGTGGTATCTTGAGCAAATCATGAACTTTGGAGTCACAGGGACCTGGTTCTAGCCCTAGATTGAATGCTTCGGGTTCTGTTTCATCATTTGTGAAATAGAACTGGTAGAATAGTCGTAACTGTGAATACCTGACGGAAAATGCAACAGCATTAAAGAGAAATAGAAAAGAAACCCCCAAACCCAGTAAGGTTAATGATAATACCCTCTCAATAATCAAAAGTGACTGAAAACAAAACAGTGAGGTCACAATGATCTAAAAATAAAAAGGCAGCGACATGGTAGTTAATTTTAGAAAGAGCTATATTAAAATTGTTACAAATGATTGATTTATTTTGAAGTAGGAGTTTAAACGATACTTATCAGAATTGTTAAACAATGCATGATGTACCTAAGATGTGGAATATTATGTACTCATTTAAAAGTGTTTTAAAACATACCATTTAACTTGCAGGTTAAGTGATTAAACTATCATTCCATTTTGTAAAGCAAGTGTCTAAAAACAAAAATTGTGAATATGTATAAATGAATATTTTTCTGTGAATTTGAGAATGAAGGAAAATCTAGAAAGGCAGACATGTAATGTTAATATGGAAGTTGTTGGAATGCTTTTGATTCTTCTAGTCCATAAACATGGTGATTGTTCTGTTTGGTTTTAGGTTTTTAGTTTTGTTTGTTCACATTTCTCTCATTAAGATTTTTTCCAAGGTTTTTAATGTCTTGGCAAACATTAATTATATAATGGAATTTGATATTGTTGCAAGAGGTACTTTTAAATTGTTTCTAGTTTTTAATTCTGGTGTATAGATTTAAAAAGGATATTTTGTTTAATTATACCTCTTATATTGTAACATTGACAAGCTTTATTGTTCTAGTAACTCTTTAGCAGATTCTTTTGTATTTTCTAACCATTATTTAGTATTTTCTACCACTATCCTGTTGTCTGGAAATAAAGACAGTTTTAATTCTTCCTTTTAACTTCATATAGTATTTATTTTCTTTTTCATATTGTACTGGCCAAGATTTCCAGTAAAATGATGACTATGGCATACTTTTTAACATCCTCTTCCCTGCAAGACTTAGGAAGACAAACTTGAGAGGAAGAGGGAATACATAGAACTAGATGACTGCAGAGTTCTTACCTTTTATATAATACTAACTGTAAAATAAACTGAAAAAGACTATACAACTGTAAGTAGACAAATATTAAGAATAAATATAATTTCTAAAGTAACCCAAATATTAAGAATAAATACAATTTCTAAAGTAACCCCTAGAAATTATATTTTAAAAGGTATAATTCAAAGCCCAATGGAGAGATTAAAATAGAATTACCTTAAATATTCAACTAACTCAAAAGATTTAGTAAAGAAGGTATAAAGAAAACAAAATCAAATGGAAACATTTGAAATCAGGTAACAAAATGACAGACTCAAATCTTACCTTATCAGTAATTATATTTATTGTATATGTTCCCAAAACACCAATTATAGTGGAAATTTTCAGGCAGATTAAAACAAATATTACATTTTCCTAATATACTCTCTAAAAGGACTCAAATGGTAAAACTCAGGTAAAGTGGAAACCCAAAGAATAGGAAAAAATCTGTCGTGAAAACAATAATCATAAAGAAGTTGAAGAGTTTATATTGATGCCAGAAAAACTGAACTTCAACCCAAAGAGTGTGACCAGACTCAGAGGGAGATTTCATGAAGTTAAATGTTCTAGTTTTCCTGGGAAAACAAATTGTCTTTTACTGTACTTATGGTACTAAGTAATTATTTTCTCCCTAGTTATCCTTCATCAAGTTAAGATGTGTAATGTTGAAAATTCTTAGCAAGAATTGCTGTTTGGATGTTTTGCATACTTTTTTCTATACTTGTTTGGATAATTATATGATCTTAGAAGTTTTAAAAGTATTACTTAGGTCATGGTTAAAATAGATGAAATGTGTTAGATTCTTGTGACACATCCCACTTTTTAATTTTATATATGTATATATTATATATTATATTATATGCTGTTAGGGATCTCTCTAAAGTTCTCAGGAGCAACGGTGTCTCTCTGGAGACTAAGGTGCGCCTGATACAGGCCATGGTCTTTGCAGT
>NW_006399802.1:1910577-1923045 GCF_000299155.1 Elephantulus edwardii
AATAAACAGGTTCACCCTAGAAAGGGTGAAACAGGCTGCTCCTCGCAAGGATTCTGAAGCTTCATCTGACATACTTTGTACATGTTGCAAGGAAGGACCAGTTCTTGGAGAAGGGATATCATGTTTGGGAGCGTCGAGGGACAGCACAAGAAAGGAAGACCCTGAATGAGATGGACTGACTCAGTGACTGGGGTAATGAGAGTAAGTGTGACAAAGATAATAAAAGTTGGCACAGGATAGAGCTGGGTTTAGGGCTGTTGTACATAGTGTTGCCATGAGTTGCAGCTTGATGGCACATAACAATTGCAACGTTATCCATTTCATATATTTCTTCAATTAATTTGCTTAAATTTTTCTGTGCCCATGAACAATATTGGCTATAGATCCTTTTCTTTGAGTATTTCTTTGGTTTTAGTTTCAGACTGATGCTGTGCTTTTAAGATGATTTACAAAGTGTACTCTTCTATTTTGTGGAAGCATTTGTGTAGTCATTAAAGAATTTGTGTCAAGTGTTGATTTACTAGTGAAGCCTCTTGAGCCTGGAGTTTTCTTTAAAGGAATGATGATAAACATGAAATTTTGTGAATAGATATGAGCCAGTTGCCCGTTCTATTTCAATTTTTTTGTCATGTATTTGTTCATAGTGTCCTCCTTAATAATATTTTCTTGTTCACAGTGTTAATGTATGTGTTTAGGCTTCATTTCCTGATTAGTTAGTTAGACATTATAAAGCAGCTTTTGATTGAGTTGATTTTTCTTTACTCTTACTTTGTTTTCTAGTTAATAGTTTTTATATAATTTCTCCACTGTTTTGATTCTTAATAGCTAATTTTTCTTGATCTAGCTTTCTGCCCACTCTCATTTTTCTTCTATTATCTCCCAACTATTTTAATCTATTCAGTGAAGTTTTATTTCTTTCAAGTGGCCTGGTGGCAAGAAGCTGCACTGAATTCATGAAGGTACATAGTTTGAGGCCACCAGCTGCTTTGCAGAAGGTTGGGCAGTCTCCTTTCGTGCTATTAACTGCCTCTAAAAACCCTCTGGAGGGTCAACTATGGTTTCCATACCAACTCTACAGTACTCAGCAACAACATTATATCTTTCAGCTACAGAATTTCTATTTAAAAATAATTTCTATTGCTCTATTATAAAATCATCTGTTTAATCACTGCAAACATGTTTTTGTTTGAGTAGAGTTATAGTAGCTACTTTAGAATTCTGTCTACAGCTTCCAGCATCTGGGTCATATTCAGTTCAGTCTTCATTGTCTTTCTCTTGAATATATGTACTATTTTCTGTTTCTTCAGATGTTCAGTAATTTGGAGTTACTGTGTAGACATTCTAAACAATGTATTTTAGAGACTGTGGGTTCTGTTATATTTTTCTGAAGAGTATTATTTTTTCTCTTTTTAAGAATTTTTATTGCTGTTAGTTAACTTGAATGCTCTTAAGCTTAACATTTTCTTGCAGTGAGCTACAGGTGAAATCTTGTATTTTTTTCAGTGCCCTTCATGATATGTATTTCCATGGTTAGTTGTGCCTTTTGGTAGGTTTTTTTCTAAATTTATTTTTTAAATTATTTTATTGTTTTGTGTGTGTGTGTGTACTGTCAAATCAGACCTGACTGATACAGGAGGAGATTGCCCCTCCTTCTCCAGCAGAGCATCTGGTGGATTCAAACTGAATACCTCTGGGATTACAGTGCAGCTTCTTGCCACTAGGCCATCAGAGCTCCTTTGCCTTTTGTTAGGTTTTATTTACAGAATTTTGTGTCTACTCCTTTGTGACCCTAGTTTCCACATTTTCTTTTATTCTTCCCACTGATAATGAATGGTAGCTCAGTCTCTGTCATCTGATTGTTTCACTGCTGAGATAGTTTTGTCCAGGGTTTATGATCATTATTTACAGGATAATTGGTCTTATATTAGTATTCATCCAAAGCAGAACTCTCCTTCTTTTGTATTTTACCTTTTTAATGGTAAAATGATTGGCAAATACAAAAAAGCACAAAGGTAGTAACCATTTTTTACTACCACTATTTGGAGATAACCACTTGTGTCTGAACTTGTATTCTTTCATCTGTGAAATATAATTCATATTTGCTTGTTTGTATGTTACTAATTTTCTGACTACAGATGATCTATTTAGCATTTCTCATCTTCAATTTCTAAATCTGTAAAGTGGAGATGATAAAATTAGTTACTGTGACGTTTCAGGATTAACCCATGCCACAACTAGTGGATCAGTGAAAAAGAAGAAAACAGTTAATGATTGATACAGTTGGTACAGTATGGGTTAAAACATAGTAGTGCTTGTAAGGCTGTGTAAGACTTGGCTGGGCACTGTTGTACATAGGGTCCCTGTTAATTGAAACTGACTTGACAGCACCTAATGAAAACAGGTAATTATATGTGAGATATTTAAAACTGTTCATAGAACCTTTTGTTGTTGTTGGGTACCAGTGAGTTGACTACATCTCATAGCAACTCTATTAATAATAGATCTGAACCTTGCCCTAACCTGCACCATCCTCAAGATCTCTGATATGCTCAAGCTCATCCATATGGTCACTGTGTCCAGTCCTACTTGGTGAGGATCTTTCTCTCTTTTCTGTGTGTGAGATGGATGTTCACCATCTTTGTCTCTAAGGAGCATCCTGGTTGCATTTCCTTTAAAACGTATTCGTTTGTTCTTTTTGCAGTCCACAACATCACAAAGCAAAGGCTTCGATTCTTCTGTCATCGTTACTCATCATCCAATTTTCAGATGCATAGAAAGCAGTTGAAAAGACATGGCTTGAATCATGTGCACCTTAGTCTTTAAACTGACAGGCTTGCTTGTTAGGCCTTTGGAGAGGCCTTTTACAGCAGATTTTTTCAGTGCAAAGAAAAAGATACTTTTATTCCTTGACTACTGTTACCATGGGTATTGATTATTGATCTGAGTAAAATGAATCATTGACAACTTCAGTCTTTATCATGATGTTCATTTTTGGTTCACTCATAAAGATTTTTGTTTTCTTAATATTGAGATGTAACTCATTGAAGGCTTTAGTCTTTGTTCTTCTGCAGAAAGTACTTCAAGTCCTGTTCACTTTCTACAAGCAGAAATATGTCATCTATATAATAGGTTGTTGATGAGTTGTCTTCCCATCCTAATGCCATATTCTTCATATAGAAACTTCTCAACTGATTTGCTCAGTGTGGAGATTGAATAGGTATGGAGAAAGGATACAACACTGATGCATACCTTACCTGATTTTAAACTGTAACTGTTTCTTTTTCTGTTCTGACATCTGCTTCTTGGTCCACATAGAGATTTAGCATGAGCATGGTTAAATGTTCTGGGATTCCCATTCTTCTCAGTGTTGGTTATAATCCACATTGTAGTTAGGTGCTGTCAAGTTGAGTATGACTCATAGTGATCCTGTGAACAACAGATCTGAACCCTGTCCTGTGCCATCCTCACATTCTCTGACGCATTGAGCACATTGCTGCAGTCACTGTGCCAGTCCACCTGCTTGAGGGTCTTTTTCTCTTTTACTGTTTCTCCACCTTCCCAGGCATGATGTTCCTTTCAAATGAATAGCCTCTCAGAAATATGCTCAAAGTATGTGAGATGAAACTTTATCATCTTTGTCTTCAAGGAGCACTCTGGCTGTACTTCTCCAGGCCATCTCAGTTTATTCTTTATACTCGTCCATGGGATAATCATTACTCTTCTCTAAGACCACAGTTCAAAGATACCAGTTCTTCTTTGGTCATCCTTATTCACTGACAGCTCTCAGCTGCATAGCAACTAATTGAAAAGAATTAGTTGTACCTTTGAATTAGGTGTACTTTTGCCCTCAGACTAACATTATTGTTTCTCAATAATTTAGAGAGGTCCCTTACCACAGATTTTCTTAGTATACTATATGTCTCCTGATCTCCTGACTGCTAGGGCCAAGTATATTGATTATGGATCCAAGTAAGAGGAAGTCATTGGCAGTTTCATTCCTTTCTCTCTATCATGATGTTGCCTATAGGGCCAGTACTGAGAATTTTTTTATTTTCTTGAAGTTGAGATGCAATCCATATTGAAGGCTGCAGTGTTTAATTTCTGTAGCAAGCACTTCAAATGCTCCTCAGTTTCACCAAACGATATTATTTTATCTTAGTGGCTCTCCTCTAACTTAGCATAATATCCATCATCCAAACTGTGATCTAAATAGATAAGTAAGATCTCTTTGTTACCTCTCTGATCTTACCATTTAATAATGTCACCCATGGTTAGTCTGTTTTTGCCAGGCTTACTATTTACTGAAAGCTTCAAACACATTGTTGCTTAGGCCTTTTTTGCTTACTTTGTCCCCTGTTTCTTCCAGATCTCTGCTTACGTGTTATTTTAGCAGAGAGAAATACTCAGGCTACCCTACACAAAACACCATCATCTAACCTCATCATCCATTATCTCTTTTTCTGTATTTTTTTTTTTCATAGAATGAGTCAACAATACATTCTGTTCTTGGTGGTCTTCATCTATAAAGATTGCAGCTAAGAACCACATATGGAATTGGAATAAAACAGCAACAGTTGGGATTTTTGGCATTATACACATGTCTGTGTGTATGTATGCATTGATTTTGTAGCTTTGTCTTCTCTACTAGAGCAGAAAACTTTTTGGTTCATTGTTTCATTCACGTAGCATAGAACTGTACTTAGCTTGACATTCAGTAATCATTCAATAAAAATTTCTTGAGTGCTTGATTTTAAGAAATTGGGGGCAAGGATAAGAATTGGTTGTGCTTGTTAAATGTTATATAAGTGATTTTGTTTTATCAGTCCACTGCATCCAGTGCATTTAGAATTCTGTAGAATGGTTAGATAGGAACATCTTTGGGAGAGAAATATTGGAATGGACATTTTATTCCTCAGAATTGTTTGGTAGGCTGATCACTTGGGCAGATAGTAATAAATGAAGCCAGAAGCCTTTCTGGGTGATTAATTTCATTTCATCCACTAAAGACAACATTTGGTTCCCTCTCCCCTCTTCATTTAACTAACACTGTGTGATCAGCTTTTCTCTCTACACTTCTCCTTTCCGCCCCCGTCATAACACAGAAAGCAAGTTTTCTTTACCCTTTTTCCTACTTTCTAGTTTTCTTGTGACCAGTTTCCAGTCCTTTCCTGCCAGCTTGATCGTCTTCCCTCTAGTGGTTAGCTCTCATCTCTCAGACTTCCTTTTTTGTCAGAGAGGGCGTTGTGTTTGTGCACTTTATCCCTGAATGCTAGGAGAGTACTTGTCAAATTGACAGATGGTGTGACTACTGGTTGCCACTTGACATAGAGACTTGATACCTAAAAGTCTGCATTTGCAGCTCTAGGCCTTCAGGAGACTTAAGTAAGAGGCTATGTTTTATCAAGTGGAAATAACCATATTACATCTTTGATAAACCTTTAGTATTTATGATATTAACATATACCCTTTTCTGAGCTATATGTTTTCATCATACCAGTCTTATGAGTTCTTTTGTGGAATAAGAATTTCAAAACACCATGGTTTTTGATGACTAATTTCTAATAATGGAATGGGTGTGATACATCACTCATTTGCTGTTGTTATTGTTATGTGCTGTCAACTGCCGCTCATAGCAACCCTGTGCACAGTAGTTCTGAACCCTGCCCTATCCTGAGCCAGTCTCACTGCCTCCGACACATATACTCCAGTCACTGACTCAATCCATTCCCTCCACCCTTCCAGACATGATGTCCTTCTCCAAAGACTGGTCCCTTCTGGCTGTATGCCTAAAGTTTGTGAGATGGAGCTTCAAAATCTTTGCCTCCAAGGAGCAACTAGGACAGATTTGGGTTCTCTTAGCAGTCCATTTTATGCTCAGTGCTCTTCTCCTGAACCACAACTCAAAGGCATCAATTCTTCTGTCATCTTTAGTTACTGTCCAGCTCTCTGATGTGTAGCAAGTAATTGCAAAGACCATGGCCTGGATCAGGCAGGCACACCTTAATCTCTAGACTGACATCATTACTCTTTAGCATTTTGGAGAGGTCCTGACAGCACATTCTCCCAATGCAGTTTGTCTTTTGATTTCCTGAGCAAACTGAAATTGCTAATAGTCTTAGTGCATTCTCCATTAATCATGGTGCTACCAGTTAGCCCAATGGTGAGAATCTTTATTTTCTTGATGTTGAGCTTCAGTCCATATTGAAGACTGCAGTCCCTGACCTTCTATAGCAAATGCTTCAGGTCTTCTTCAGTTTTGGCAAGCAAGGTTGTGTCATCACCACAGTGAAGGCTTTTGATTGAGTCCAATCCTGATTACTCCTCATAAAGTCTAGCCTCCAAAATGTTCTGTTCTGCATAGAGATTAAAAAGTTATAGAGACAGGACACATCCCCAACACACTCCTTTTATAATTTTAAACCATGCAATGTTTCCTTGCTCTGTTCTGACAACTGCTTCCTGGTCCAAATATAGGTTTCCCATTCTTCTCAGTGTTAACTTTTGTGAGCCACACAGTCAAATGTCTTTGACTTATTTGCTTATATGTCTTTTACCTCCTTTCTGTTTTTTCAAAGATTTCTTTTTTATGTTGAAAGTCAATAGCTGAAGAACTGACAACTGCCGATCTGTTGAGATCTGTTAAAGCAGTTTACATTGTAAAGGTTAGTGCTCTGGAAAACTTCACATAAGGTGGATTGACAAAGTGCCTGTGACAGTGGGCGCAAGTGTTTTCAGAGATGATGAGGATGGCTTGAGATTGAGCAGGGTTCTGATCACTGTTTATAGGGTTGCTATGGATTGTAGTTGACTTGACAGCACATAAAAACAGTAACAGTTCAGACCTCATGTTCTCTACAGCTGAATTTTTAAAATATCTGCAGCTTCAGCAGCTCATGGAGGAGGAACACTTCTTGAAGGCTTGGGCTGAGCGGAGAAGACAAATCAAGGAACTAACTACCTTTTTCTTTCTAGATATTGGTTTCTTCATGTCTTGCGCCAAAGGTTGTATCAAATGACAGTTGAACATCTTCCAAGTATAATATACCAGTCTTCTGACTCATCTTTATCTGAAGGAAGTATACTCTTCCTCTTTAGGAAGCCAGAGGAAACCAGTAAGAGAGTCCATAAGAGAGCATAGAGTGTGGAAGTTTGTTCTTTTATGGATAACTTAGATTGAAAATAAGAAAAAATATTTTAAAATCCGCTTGCCCTCAGGGATCTGACTCTCGAGGACTACCTGGTGCTTCAGTAGTTCGGTGTTAAGTGAGAGCCTTGTATGTTCAAAGGGCTGAGAAGGCTGGAAAAGTACATGACACAGTTATTCCTTAGAGACAATTCCTGTGTGTCTTCCTGTCACATTCAGACCATGATTTTCATTGTTGAGGATATTTGTGTTTATCTGAAGGCTGTATATTACTAGATACTGAGTAAATGCTTTAGATTGTTATACCAAGTAGAATGATGTGAGAATAAACTGGATGCATGGAATATAATCCTACTATGCTATTGTTGGCCACTTACATGAATATGCCTTTTTTTTTTTACTTTAGTTCTCCTTTCCCCCTTTTTCTTATAAAATTAACTTTCCCCCCCAGATTTTTCAGTTCTAAAATCTTCTGATTTCTTATCTTGTACATTGCTGAATCATTAACAAAATACTTAAATATATTTTAAAAAGCTCAATGTTCAGATTTATAGTTCTTTTTTAAAAAATTTTATTATTTTTGTGTGAGTGTACCGTCAAATCAGATCTGACTGGTACAGGAGGAGATTGTCCCTCCTTTCCCCGCAGAGCATCTGGTGGATTCGAACTGTGTGACTCTAGGGTTGTAGTTGCAGCTCCTTGCCACTAGGCCACCAGAGCTCCCCTAGATTTATAGTTCTAAAACTGAGTGCAGAGAAATTAATAGTATTGAAAAGCCAAGTGGAAACTAGAGATGAGAAACACTTACACATAAGTACATTTATAAGTTTTAGGTCCTTACACTATATGCATCACGAAATTTTCTCAGTACTGTTGTGTGTATGTGTTAGAATTCATCAGCTGAGTAAGAAAATGACTTCTTATCATAGATATTTTATAACGAATCACTTGTTCTCATTTCTACTGCCCCAAAAGACATTTGAAACTCCAGTTTGCATATCTAAGTGGCAAAGCTCTAAACTTCAATTATCCAGTAGTTTATAATAAAATCATATTGAAATAACACATTTGAGTATAATATGTAAGTTCAGAATATGAATTATCCAGTGATGAGCAATACTAAGTTAATTTTTATGTTGTCAGTTTGTTCTTATGTTAACACATCTTCAAAGATGATCTTGTTTCTGGATATACAGAAAATAGTGTTTTGCTAGGGTGAAGGAGGAATATTGAATCCTGCATTTTGATACTGTTATCCTTAAAAGCATTTTCATAGTAGTTTAGCCTTTCAACTGATTTTATTACACTCTATCTTTTATAGTTCTATTGTTAAAAATATTTTTAATGTATTACCTAAGAGAATTTAGCCTTTGAGCTATGTTTCTAAGTCATGTGCTAGTTCCCTGATCAGTTACATTATTATAATTAGTTATATGGCAGCAGAGTGTTTTTGTGCTCTCCTCCTGCCTTAAGATTTTTTAACTTCTGATATTTCTTAACAGCAAACTAGTATTTTTATAATTAGGTCTGATGATTATATATAGTAATTGTTGGACATATGTAGTTTATGGGGACAGTTTTTGAGTAAAGGAGATAATATTCTTCCCCAACATTCTTAGTAGTGAAAGTTAATTTTATGTCATGTACTTTTTGTAGTTAAGTAGGGGTGTTGTTTTGTTTTGTTTTTTTTTTTTAAATTTAGGTTGTTTATTTTTCATTTCAATGAACATCTACAGAGATTTTGGGGTTCCATTCATTCATTGTTGCACCCTTCTCCCCGCACTAACTAAGAAGGGGTTTTAATCATCAAAATCTTTGTAAGGGTAGTGTTGCAACCTAGGTGATTAAAGAAAGAGTTTATTTCTGATGTAATCGCAGAACTTTGGGTGTAGAAAAAGAATAACTTTATTTTGTAGATTAAACTCTACTTATGTTATATTAAATTTTAATAGCATTGATATTCTGCTTGCTTTATGAAACCTTTTATTACAAACAGTTATGAATATGAACATCTCATTTGACTACTGATGAACAGAGGGAAAAAAAATCTAAATTAAAACTTTAAATACCACTATTTAATTACCCAAATGGCTTTGACTGTGTTAAAGAGTGCCTGGGATTATTCTGTTTTTCAATTTGTTTTAATGCTTCCTTGGTAAAAGCTGATGGATTCCCAGGCCCATTGCTGTCACTGATGAACTATATAAAGATAAATGACATTATGGTAAATTCCACTTAATGACACATTTTTAATTTTCAGAACACAGACATTTTCAGGCTAGTGAATGAAGGCTAATTACCTCAAGATCAGAACAAAATAACTCCTCATTTCGAAAGATAATAGAAAAGAAATGTTGCAGATTAATGATGCTATTTATCTTTAAAGGAAAAAATTTTTATCTTTATCCAGATAGCATAGCTCCCTGAGGAGTGTGGTTATAAAATGAATCTGAAGTCGCAACTTAATAGGTTATTAAAATTGTTTGAGTGCAGGCTCTCCTGCTTTAGTCTTTCCATAAATTTAAATTGAAGGTCTGCTGTATTTAAAAAAAAAGGAGCAGCTTGTTTATGAGGCCAGGGGGAGCAACATACGTTACTGACAAAAGATGCACTTAACCTCATTCTAATATTCTGCTGCTTTATTTCTCTAAATGAAACTCAACTATTGAGAAAGGATTTTGGAATTTTGTTACCACTGTTAGTTGATATCTGATTGTAGGGCTCTGCACCTGCAATTGTTCAAGTTAAAATAAAAACTTAACTGCCCAGAGGCTTTAATAAATGTGCATAAAATATTTGACAATATCTTGTAACGTGTACAAGTGTGCAGATACACAACCAAGAAGCCAAACCCTTTACCACTGAATTGGTTATGACTTATAGCAACCTAATAGAACAGAGAAGACATTTTTATAATTATGTGCTAGTGTTTTTATTATTCCGTAGCCTGTGATGCTTCCTGCATTGTAATCCATAGAGGAGCAGGTTGTCAAGCTCTTTCTCCCTTTGAGTGGGTTGGAACCGTCAACCTTTAGGTTAGCAGTTGAGTCCTTAACTACTATATCATTAGGGCTTCTTTTGTATGTGTGTATATATAATTTTTTAGCATTTAAATTTTGTTATCTGAGTAAGAGGAAATATGTTGGCCTATGAGGATGTGTTTTTTGTGGTCTTCATTGGAGTTTATATAGGAATTGCTCAATAAATCATTACTCACAGTTAAAGGATTAGCAATAATCCTTTTACTACACTCCCACACAAGTAACAAAGTAATGATTTAAAGAATATTAGTTGATCATAGAGGCTTTAAACTGTTCCTGACATCCTAGACTCCTGTCTTTTTCTCTAGGTAATATAACTTACTTCATTACTAATGAGATTGTGTGGCATTTTCTTGTCATTTTCATTTCAGACTCTTAGGTAATGCATGGTTTGTTTATGTATTGATTTTATTTCTGAGCCACAGAACATTAAATAAAGATGTTTTTATTGCATCAGAGAAATTTCAGTGTAACGTCAGTATTTTACCTATTTACATTTTATTCTAAATAGTTAAAAAGTTTTATTTCAAAGGAGTAACAGTCATTTGACAAGAAATTTTCAAGGACATTTCTTATGGCAGCTAGAAAGAAATCTTTGTAATTATACATGTGTATTTAATTTTACAGAAATATTATGAAAACCTCTATTTTTAAAGTGTTTTTAAGTGGCTTTGAGTCCAACTATGTCAAATTTCTCATAAAATGATTTTCAAAGGTTGAAAATCTTTGAAAGGTAGTCATGCTGAGACTAAGTTAGAAACTAAGTCAGAAAGTCATAGTGAAATAGACAACTGAAAAGCCAAGGGAGTAGACCAATAGTTATACTTGATGTTGGAAACTTTTTCTTTACCATCCTTAAGATTTGTAAGAGCTCCAGTTGCACAGTGGTTAAAGTACTCATCTGCTAACCAAAAGATTTGCCATTCTGACCCACCAGCCTCTTAACATCTCCAAAGATTTACAGTATTGGAGACTTTATAGGCTGGTTCTATCCTATCTTATAAAGTCACTGTTGGAATCGGCTCACCAGCAGTAGAGATTAATATTGTTACTTTATTATTACTTTTCTTTCTTTCTTACAATAATTCTAACTTGTGGTTGTGTGCCATGGAATCAGACCAATCCATAGCCCACCCTCCAGTGAATTTTCAGAGGCATTAAATTGAACAGGAAGAGATTACCCATCCTTCTCCATCAGAGCAACTGATGAATTTGAACTGTGTGCCTTTGAGATTGCAGTACAGCTTCTTACCATAGGTCATAGGTTTTTATTCCTTGTTTTATGATCTTATTTTGGGTTCTTAAAATTATTTGGATTGCTTGGGGGTTGGGGGTGGGGGAATCTCCCAAATTTGTGATTGTGAAAAGAAATGAGTGTGTTTCTTGCATGTGAGAGACATTTTGATAAGTCATCATTTGTGTTCTGTAAAACTATCTTGATCTTTTTCTTGTTTCCTATTTACTGGTTTTATTTAGTTTTACGATAAAGACCTTAAAGTGTTTTTCAACATTTAAAAGCTACCTGTGCAGCAAGTGGATATGATAATCCATCTCGATCTTTAAGAAATTATTTAAGATTTTTGGAAATTCAAGCAAGCTTTAATCAAACTTATAACAGCTATGTAAAGACTAGAAGCTATATCATTTGGCACATTAAAAGGGTTCTGTTTTACAGAATTGATTTGATTAAATGTAATCGCTTAGAATGCATGTTGTGTGTCTTCTCTATGTGATTCTTATCCTTAAAATATAAACCTCACCTAATAATTACTATTTGTCAAAATGCACATTGAAAATGTTCTAGAGCATTAGTATCAAAGCTGTTAGCTCATTTTTCTCAATTTTTGCTATTTGTTTTACATTTCCAACAATATATCTTCCTTACTCTTCTCAGTAAATATGGATTTTATTCTATAAATATTTACATGCAGTTTAGGCAGAGAAACCATCAGAGTTATGTTTTACAGAGGTAATTATACTATGGAAATGACTTTAAGTCACTTTTCTTAATATTCAGAGTTTCCCTTCAAGTGAAAGTGATGACGATCTAGAAATCAATATTTGAAAAAAATCTCTGTACTGTGCTTTCAACAGTTTCCTTTGGTATGTACTTTGAAAATGCTGTTTTAAGTGAATCATTGTTCTTTTGGATTTAACTCTCAAAGTTTATTTTAGATTATGTTTATACATATAGTTTATGTTTATTATTGTTATTCTGTGCTGTTGAGTCGCCTGCAACTGATAGCAACCCTATATACAACAGCCCTAAACCCTGCTCTGTCC
>NW_006399802.1:1925990-1931174 GCF_000299155.1 Elephantulus edwardii
AACAACAACAACAACAAAGCATCCTTAAATATATCAACTTGAGGTTTGAATTAGTTCTTCAATTCCTTGAGCTTAAGAAATGCTGAGCGAGTTCAGCCCTTTTGATTTTCTGACTCCGGTTCCTTGCACATTTCTTTGTAATATTTTACTTTGTCTTTTCGCGCTGTCTTTTGAAATCTTCTGTTCACCTCTTTATATCTTGTATTCTTCCCTCTGCTTTTGCTTCTCGGCACTCTAGTGCAATATTCAGATTCTCTTATGACTTCTATTTTGGTCTCTTCTTCCTCCTCTGTCTTTGTAATGAACCTTTGTACTCTTCCTGGATGATACTCTTGATATCCTCCCAAAACTCATCTGGTCTTCGCTCACTGGTGTTCAAGGCCCCAAACCTGTTCCTGAGATGGTTCTGAAATTCAGGTGGGATAGACTCAAGGTCATAATTTGGTTCCTGTGGATTCAATTTAATTTTCCTTAGCTTCAGCTTGAACTTGCATGTGAGTAGTGGGTGGTCTGTTCCAGAATCAGCAGCTGGCCTAGTTCACAGCTGACATTGAGCTTCTCCAGCAGTTCTTTCCACAGATGTAATCAATCTAATTCTTAACACATGCCATCAGGTGAAATCTATGTGTATAACCTGTATTTATGTTTCTTATAAAACATACTTGCAATGAGTAAGTTGTTGATTGTGCAAAATTCAGTCATTCTGTCTCCAGCTTCATTTCTATCACCAAGTCCATGTTATCCAACTGTTGATCATCATTCTCTGTTTCCAACTTTTGCATTCCAGTCATCCATTATTATTAATGCATCTTGAATGCATGTTTGATCAATCTCTGTGTAAAAGTTGGTAGAAATCTTCTATTTCCTCTTCTTTGACTCTGATTGCTGGTGCATATGTCTGAATGATAGTGTTATTCACTGGACTTCCTTGTATGCATATGGATATTATCCTGTCACACACAATACTGTATTTCAAGATAGATGTAGAAGTAACTTTTTAAACTTTGGAAGCAACCCGATTTTTCCTCACCTTTTCAGCTCCAGAGTACTAGATCATATTATCGAACAACTCAAAATGCCCCATGACAGTCCATCTCATCTCCGCAGTACCTAGTATGTCAATATTTGTACGTTTCATTTCTTCCTTAACAATATCTAATTTCCCTACATTCATTGTTCTCACATTCTGTGTTCCAGTCACTAGTGTCTGCTTACAACTGTTCCTCTTCCTTTGTATTGCCACACTTGAATGCTCTACCTCAATTGCCCTGTTATTCTTCATGTGTTATGTTGTACATTAGGGTTTTCAGAGGCCTGCTATTTTGGTGGATGGCCATTCCTTCTTCCTAGTCTGTCTTAATCTGAATGCTCAGATTTAGAACATTTTTTTTCTGTAAAATGATGTTTATGTTAGTTTATGTTAATACAGTTCAGCAGTGGCTTATAAAAAAATCATAGGGGGAAATGGACAAATTTAAAACAGTTGAATTACAAGTCATGATTTCCTACTAGTGATCATAATTTAGTCATTATTCTAGATTCTGGAATTAGGTTGGGTCTGTTAGTATTATAGCATGAGTACATAAAAAATACTTTCAAGTTACTAGTTTTTTAAAGAAGTAAAGAGGAATGATGATTTCTACTTCTAGTTGTGATAGTGTACCAGGGATTGGATTTATACTCCTACCTTAAATAGGTAATTAATTATTTGGTCTACAGATATAAAATGAAAGACATTGAACAATAGGTAGCATAGGAAACTGATCTCAGGGAAAAGTGAAACAAATAATGTGAACTCTACTTCACTTTACTGAATGGAGGAGGAGAGAATTTATTGAGACTCTGGAGGGTACAATTATTACATTGTGGATATAAGAGTTTGGAGTAGTGGGAAGCCAGGTAACTAGAGTTTGTGTAAAATTAATGGAGAAAAAGGTATTATACTAACTCTGGAGGAGGCCTGACGAGGAATTTTTAAAAACAATTTTTAGCTGAGTGCTGATCTGTACATGCATGAAAAGATACTACTTGACACTAGAGAAAGACTAACTAGAAAGGAGTAGGAGTAGGTGGCTCAGACAAAACTTAGAGTTCTTTGTATTCCTACTAGGAATTCTTAGTATTTTCTGACAGGAAATAAGCAGATACTGGATAGAATCCTTAGAAAGGTATTACCATAGGATAGGGCCATATTAGGCACTCTGGTAGCCCAGTGGTAAGAAACTGCACTCCAGTCCCAAAGGCACATGGTTCAAATCCACCAGATGCTCTGCAGAAGGATAGGCAGTCTTCTTCTGTGCAAGTAAACTGCTTCTGAAAACCTACTGCAAGGTCAGCTGCAGGTTTGTTCTGACTCAGCAGTACACAACAACACCATGAGCCATGTTAGCCCTAGACTAAAACTTACCCTTAAAACTACCCATGAACAAAGTTTAATGAAATTCTTTTAAAGGATCAAAATGATTTCAAGTAGCTTAAATGTGTTCTAGAACAGAGCCTAACAATATTTAAAGGAATACAACTCAATCTAGCATTTAATAACATAAGAATTAAAATAGTAAGCAACCTAGAAAAGTTAGTCGAGATGCAGTGAAACAGGACAAGTGAAATCTTGCCTATTTCCTCATTCTCATAATTTTGAAAAGATGCTCTGTTTAAAAAAATATAGATGACTTAATATTTCCACCACTTTAATTTCTAGATTCCTTTGAATACTAATCTTTCAGAAAAGTGAATTTATTTTTATAAAAATAATCCACAAGAATTAAAAAAACTCTTTTGAGTTTAAAAGAAGAAAATTGGAAGAAGTAAACATAGAAGAGAAGGGGGAAAGCTAGATGGTAGATTTAAGCCAAATCATATCAATAATCACATTAAATGTAAATGATATAACATTCCAATTGAAAAATAGAAGTTTTTGTCCATGAGGAGTTGTACTACCAATGCAAAGGCAGTGCCTCTCTGTGAACACACCAGTGGCTCCAAGAAGAGAGATGGGTAATCTATTTACAGCTTCTCAGAAACCCACTGCACGGTCACCTATGAGTTGATTCCTACCTAATAGCCGTAAATTTGAATTCTTCTCATCAGAGATTTCAACATCCTTGTTTTAGTAACTGGTAGACTAAAAGAAATCTTGAATCATAATATCAACAGATTTAATGTGATTGACATTTATATAGAATGGTCACTGATAGAGTCTTTGCATTATTAAAAAAGAAAAGACAATAAATTTAAAAGGATTGAAATTATAAAGATTTTTTTCTCTGGCCAAAATAGATTTACATTGGAATAATGAACAGAAAAATATTCAAAAATTTTCTAAATATTTGAAAAATTTTAAAAGGAAAATTGTACTTTTAAATAACTTTGGTTAAAGAAGAAACTGCAGGGGAAGTGCAAAAATACTTTGTAATGATTGGAAAGGAAATTCAATCTATTAAAATTTGTGCTTTGCAATGAAAGCTAGATTTAGAGAAATTTTTACTAACCATTTAAAAGTATACAAGTCATTGGTTTTTAATCTATTTAAAATGTTGTACAACCATCATCACCTTGTTTAATTCCAGAATATTGTCTAATTTTTATCACTCCAGGATGAAAACATTAAATTCCTTATTCTTCCCCCTCTACAGTCCCTGAAAGCCACTAATCAGCTTTGTACTTGCTCTTCTATCCACTTCTTAATGACAGAAGCATTCTACATGTAGTATTTAACATCTAGCTATGTTCACTTAGCATGCTGTTGTCATGGTTCATCCAAGGAGAAAACTCTAAAACCTAAAACATCACATACCTCATTGCTTTGGAGTCAGAACTGACTTTTGCATAGGTCTTCATAGGCTATAAATTTCACAGGAAGAGATTGCCCGTCTTTATCTGGAGTAACAACTGATACTTTCAAACCATGAAACTTAAAGTATGTTTGGATTGACAGTGCAATTATACATACTCTATTTTGTTTTATGAAATACTGTTTATATACTGTTTGACACTGTTTTACGTTTTATGAAATACTGTTCCATTATATGAATATGAACCCCATTTTGTTTAATCATGTATTGGTTGATGGACATTTGGTTTGTTTCCACGTTTTGACTCTGTGAGTAGTACTGCTGTGAGTATTACATATAAATATTGGGATAACTGTTTTTGGTTCTTTTTGATATATCCCTTGGAGTAAAATTGCTGAGGAATGTAGTAATTCTGTGTTTACTTTTTGAGGAATCAACATACATTTTTCAATAGCAGCTGTACCATTTTACAGTCCTAACAGTTTCTCACCTTTGTTGTTTTCTGTCTTCTTGTTTTGTTAAAGCTATGCTAAAATAGGTTAAGTGATATCTCAGTGTTTTGATTTGCATTTCCTTAATAACTAATGTCATGGGAGAAAGGTGGGCAGTGTTCTTTTTTTTACCTCTGAAAACCCACAGGAGGCGATACATAACAACAGCAGCAGCAGCACTAACTAATGCTATTTAAGCATATTTTCATGTACTTTTCTCTATTAGCATATCTTTTTTTGGTGAAATAACTACTCCGATCTTTTGCCCATTTTTGTTTATTTGTGTTTACTTTGTTGTTGTGTGCCATTGAATCGTTTGCAACTCATAGCGACCTATGTACAAGAGCCCTAAATACCATTCTATCCTGTGCCAACCTCGCTGTCTCAAAACACATCCATTCCCACCACTCCACTCACAAAATCGATCCATTTCATCGAGGGTCTTCCTCTCCTGTGCCGTCCCTCCACTCTCCCAAACATGATGTCCCTCTCTAAGGACCAGTTCTTCCTTGCAACATGCCCAAAATATGTCAGACGAAGCTTCAGAATCCTTGACTCCAAGGAGCATTCCAGCTTCACCCTCTCAAGGACAAACCTGTTTGTTCTCCTAGCAGTCCATGGTATATTCAACACTCTTCTCCAGCACCACAGCTCAAAGACATCAATTCTCTTTGTATCATCCCTAGTCACTGTCCAACTCTCCGATGCATAGCTTGTAATTGCAAAGACTAGCCTGGATCAGGCACACCTTAGTCTTCAGCCTAACGTCGCTGCACTTCAGTACTCTTGAGAGGTTCCTCACAGCTGACTTTCCCAATGCAATTTGTCTCCTGACTGGTACCAAGAGTGTTGACTGTGGAGCCAAGTAAACAAAAACTGTTAACTATCTCAATCTCTTC
>NW_006399802.1:1931274-1932217 GCF_000299155.1 Elephantulus edwardii
CAATATGTTTTTTAATTTCCTGGCTGCTGGTGCCAAGAGTGTTGACTGTGGAGCCAAGCAAACTAAAGCTGTTAGCAATCTCAGTTTCTTCACCATCCATCCTAATGCAGCCAATTGTCCCAGTGGTGAAAATCTTTGTTGTCTTCAATCCGTATTGAAGGCTGCAGTCCTTGACTTTCTGCAAGTGCTTTAGGTCCTCCTCAGTTTCAGCAAGCAGGGTTGTGTCATTTGCATAATGCAGATTGCTGATGAATCTTCCACCAATCCTGATGCCACACAACTCCTCAGACAGCCCAGCCTCCTGGATAATCTGTTTTGCATATAGGTTGAAAAGGTATGGAAATAGGACACATCCATGGCATACACTCTTCCCAATTTTGAACCATGCAGTGTTTCCTTGCTCTGTTCTGAAGACTGCCTCCTGGTCCAAGTAATAACGTTTCACATTAGCACGATCAAGTGTTGTGGGATTCCCCTTCTTCTCAGAGTCAGCCACAGTTTGTTGTGATCCACACAGTCCTTTGCATAATCAATGAAACACAGATAGACATTCCTCTGGTACTCTCTGCTTTCAGCCAAGATCCATCTTACATTAGGTACAATATCCCTAGTACCATGACCCTTTCTAAACCCAGACTGGACTTCTGGCAGTTCTCTGTTGATGTGCTTTTTCAGTCATTTTGGATAATCTTAGCAGAATCTTTCTTGCATGTGGTATCAATGATATTGTTCAATAATTTCACACTCTGCTGGGTCACCTTTCTTTGGAATGGGAACAAATACAGATCTCTTCTAGTCAGTTGGCCAAGTGGTTGTCCTCCACATTTCTTGGCACAACTTAGTAAGCACATCTAGGGCAGCATCTGTTAGTTGAAATATGTCAAGTGGTATACCATGTATTCCTGGGGCCTTATTTTTTGCCAATTCCTTCAAAGCAGCTTGA
>NW_006399802.1:1939542-1953113 GCF_000299155.1 Elephantulus edwardii
AACTAAAACTGTTAACTATCTCAATCTCTTCACCATCCATACTGATGCTGCCAATTGGCCCAGTGGTGAGAATCTTTGTTTTCTTGATATTGAGCTTCAAACCATATTGAAGACTGTAGTTCTTGACCTTCTGCAGCAAGCGCTTCAGGTCCTCCTCAGTTTCAGCGAACAGGGTTGTGTCATCTGCATAACACAGGTTGTTGACCATTCTTCCACCAATCCTGATGCCACATTCCTCTTCATAGAGCCCAGCGTCTCGGATGATCTGTTCTGCATACAGATTGAAAAGGTATGGAGACAAAATACATCCCTGATGGACCCCTTTCTTGATTTTAAACCATCCAGTGTCTCCCAGCTCTGTTCTGACGACTGCCTCTTGGTCCAACTATAGGTTTTGCATTAGCACAATCAACTGTTCTGGGATTCCCATTCTTCTCAGAGTCAGCCATAGCTTGTTGTGATCCACACAGTCAGAAGCCTTTGCATAGTCAATGAAGCACAGACAGACATTCTTCTGGTATTCTCTGCTTTCTGCCAAGATCCATCTGACATTAGCTATAATATCCCTAGTACCGCGACCTCTTCTAAATCCAGCCTGCACATCTGGCAGTTCTCTGTTGACATATTCTTCCAAACATTTTTGGATAATTTTCAGCAGAATCTTCCTTGCATATGATATCAATGATATTGTTTGATAATTTCCACACTCTGTTGGGTCACTTTTCTTTGAAATGGGAACAAATATCGATCTCTTCCAGTCGGCCAGCTGGCTGTCCTCCAGATTTCCTGGCACAACTTAGTGAGCACATCCAGGGCAGCGTCTGTTTATTGAAATAATCAATTGGTATACCATCAACTCCTGGAGCCTTGTTTTTTGCCAATTCCTTCATAGCAACTTGAACTTCCTCCTTCATTACCATAGGCTCTTGCTCATATGTTATTTCATGAAATTCCTCTGTGTCAGCCAATTCCTTCTGATACAGAGACTCTTTGTACTCCTTCCATCTTCTTTTTATACTTCCTGGATCATTCAACATTCTACCCAAACTCATCTTTAAGAATTGCCACCCATGGCTTGAATTTTTCAACTCCTTCAGCTTAAACGCTGAATGAGTCCGACCCTTTTGATTTTCTGACTCCAGCTCTCTGCACATTTCATTATAGTATCTTGCTTTGTCGTCCTGAGCTGCCTTTTGAAATTTTCTGTTTAGCTCTTTGATTTCTTGATTTCTTCCTTTAGCTTTGGCTTCTTGGCACTCTAATGCAATAGTCAGAGTCTCATCTGACATCCCTCTTGGTCTTTTCTTCTTTAGCCTTTGTAATGATATTTTGTATTCTTCATGGACGATTTTCTTGATATCCTCCCAGAGCTCATTTGGTCTACGCTGATTGGTGCTCAAGGCCTCAAACCTATTCCTGAGATGGTTTTGAAATTCGAGTGGGACAGACGTAAGGTCAAATCTTGGTTCCCGTGGACTTGACTTAATTTTCCTCTTCATATGAGTATTTGGTGGTCTGTCCCACAATCAGCACCCGACCTGGTTTCACTGCTGATATTGAGCTTCTCCAGCGAATTTTTCCACAAATGTAATCAATTTGATTCCTACGCATGTCATCAGGTGAAATCCATGTGTATTACAGCCTGCGCTTATGTTTCTTATAAAAGGTATTTGCAATGAATAAGTCATTGAATGTGCAGAACTCTATTTCCAGCCTCATTTCTCTCACTGAGCCCATGTTTTCTAGCTACTGATCCTTCTTCCCTATACCCAGTTTTGCATTCCAGTCGCCCATTATTATTAATGCATTTTGATTGCATGTTTGATCAATTTCTGACTGCAAAAGTTGGTAAAAATCTTCTATTTCCTCTTCTTTGGCTCTGGTTGTTGGTGCATATACTTGAATGATAGTGGTATTCACTGGACTTCCTTGTATGTGTATGGATATTATCCTGTCTCTCACCACGTTGTATTTCAGGATAGATCTAGAAATGATTTTTTAATTATGAAACCAACCCCATTTTTTCTCACCTTTTCATCCCCAGCATAGTAAATCATATAATCATCTGATTCAAAATGTCCCATGCCAAGCCATCTCATTTCACCAATACCTAGTATGTCAATATTTATGTTTCTTTCTTAACAATGTCCAATTTTCCTAACTTCATGTTTCTCACATTCCATGTTCCAATCACTAGTGTCTCCTTACAGCTGTTTCTCTTTCTCCGTGTTTCCATTTCTAAGATCTCAGTTTCAATTGCCATGTCTGTTAGTCCAAATGATAATCTAAGTGTGCTCTATTGTACATAGGGTTTTTAAAGGCCTGTAATTTCAGAAGTGGATGGCTAGGAGTTCTTAATATATTTTGCATTGTATACCCTTATCAGATACATGGTTCCCAAATGTTTGCTTTTACAACGTCCAGTGTGTTTTGTCTTTTGCTGTACATCCTTTTGGTGTCATAGCTATGAATCTATTATCTATTAGTCAATTCCAAAGAATTATCCTTGTATTTTGCTTTTATGATTTTAGTTCTTACATGTAGGTCCTTGGTCCATTTCAGTTTAATTTTTGAATATGAAAATATGGAGTCAGCTTAATTCTTTTGTGTGTGGGAATCCAGTTGCCCCAGAATCATTTATTGAATATACTATTCTTAGTCTATTGACTGGACACAATAGCCTTTTCAAAAATCAGTTAATGATAGATATATGAGCTTATTTCTGGACTCATCTCTTGTTAATCTGCATGTCTCCCATGCCATGTTAGTATCCCATTGTTTTTTATTACTGTTGTTTCACACTAAGTTTTAAAGATAGAAGTGCAAGGCTTCAGCTCTGCTCTTTTCCATGATTGATAAGGATCCCTTAGAATTCAGATAAATTTTAGGATTTGTTATACATATTACAATAATCATTGACATTGTAATAAGGATTGCATCGACTCTGTAGGTTATTCTGAGGATTATAGCTATCCTAACATTAAGATTTTTGGTCCAGGGACATGGAATTTATTTTTTTCTGTTTACTTAGATATTCTTTATTTTCTTCTAACATTGTTTTATGTTGCATGTGTACAATTAAACAACTCTTGAACTTACTTAGTTAAACACATCTGTAAAATTTGTATTGTTTTTGATGTTGTGCTGCATGGAATTTTTCCTAATTTGTTTATCTCTATTAATTAGAAATTAAATTTCTTTTCATATGCTGACCTTATCTACTTTAGCATTTAATTAATAATTTTGTGTGTATTTGTGTTTTCTTTGAGATTAGATAAGTTTAAGATGAGATATTCTTTAAAGTCAAGTCATCTGGGCAAATAGAAGTTTACTTCTTCCTTTCCAATTTGGATGCCTTTTATTTCTTTCTACTTGCTCTGGCTAGAACTTCCAGTACAGTATTGAAGATAAGTGACTGAAGTAGACATCAGGACATACCCTGATCTTATAGGGGGGAGTGCTTTCAATTTCTGGGGTTAATGATGATTTTAACTATGGTTTTTTGTAGAAAGTTCTTTAGTTGAGGACATTTCATTCTATGTTGAGTGCTTTTATCATGAAAAATTAGATTTTGTAAAAAGCTTCTCCTTGAGAAAAAGTTTGAGATGATCATGAGTCTTTTATTAATGTATTATCACCTTGGTTTTTGTATGCTGAGCTTCTCTTTCATTTTTTAGATAACTCATACTTGATCGTGATGTAGAATTTTTTTTTTTTTAGTATATTGCTGAATCAAGTTCACTAGTAGATTATTGAGGGGTTTTGCCTTTATATTTAAAAGTAGTATTGATCTGTATATTTCTTTCAATATTTTTTATCTTTTTGTTGTTGTTATGCGTCATTGAGTTCTGTCCGGGGCCCTCATCATGTCTCCACACTGGGCTTTCCATCACCTGTTCAGTCAAACTCTTTAAACTCTACTTTCCAGCCCTTGGTGAAGTCACACATCTGAGTGCTCAGGTATTAGAACTTTTTACTTCATGTTACCTAACAACAACAACAACTTATATCATCTGTGCCCTTTTTTTAAAAAAAAAAATTTGCTCCATCATTTTGTGGTATTTCATGCAATACTTAAGTCCTTTAGGCTTTTCTTTGTGCTTACCTTGTTATTTGAAATATCATGTTAGCTTATAGAGCACTTGTTTGTTTAATTTGTTTATGATTCCTAACAGTAAATATCAGTTAGTTCAGTGAATGAATGACCTTCCCAGAATTCTTGCTACTATATATCTCTTAATTTTTCCAAAGTTTTCAGGTTAAAACTGGAAATGGTTTTCTAGAGTCTGAGTATCACACTTTAGAACAATGTTATGAATTCCTTTATTCCATATCTGAGGTATTCTTTTTAAATTCTTTATGAAATATTCTTTATTCAACAGATAAGCAGTTCTTTAACTTTATTTGCTTATTTTTTGTACTTTATGAAATTAAATACTTTGTGTTTCCTCATTTTACTCTAACCTCTGTAGTAAGAGTTAAAACTACTCTGAGTGCTGCTATTTTCCTTAGCAAATTTGAAGCAAATGAATTGAGATAAATGGGAATTTCTTGCCAGTTCTTTCTGTTTTGTTGGCTTTTGGACTTCTCTTTTGACTTAGAGTTTAGTATGGTTGTAAATAATTGCTTTTCATTCACTATGATTTGGCTTGTTAAGGAGACTTTCTGTAGATGTTGCTTTCCTTAAGTTTGGATAAGTGTTAAGTGTAAAGTCACAACTGATGCCAGAGATTGTGACCTCTTTCAGAACTGATTCTTTAGTTTCTGTTCCGTAAGTTCTGTCACTTACCTTCGTGACCATAGTAAATCATGGTAATGTAGAGAGAAGCATACCCAGCTCAAGTTTTTATCCACTATCTTTTAGTATTGAAATGGAGGCAAGGACTTAACTGGGAATGACAGAATTGTACTGTATGAAGGAATAACAGGAGACCGAAAGGTTTAAGAATAGATATTAGAAGCTTTTAGTTATTTGGACTATTTATTTAAAAGAACAGAAATATGATCCAAAGTAAAACAAAAACCCCAAACAAATAAGTGATGAATAAGGACTTATTAGTGCATGTGTAATTAGGAAACTCAGGCACTTACCTGGCTTCAGTAGTATAGCTGGATTATCCTAGATCTACTCAGTAATTTAAAATGTTGATACTGACTTCCCATTTTCTCAAATATACTTTTCTCTCTGCTGACTACTATTCTTAAGGTTTTCAAGGAATATCTCAGAAACAGATGGCCAGGCTTGAATGCAGGCACTACTAAACTTAGCAGACTAAAGCACCAAAGTCAATAAATCCATCTCCACAGTGAAAAAAACAAAAACCAAAACAAACAAAAAAACACCTCACACAACACCCAAGCAACATATTTTAGATAGGCAGATCTGTGGCAAATGATCTCTAAAGAGCTAGAGAGTATGGATGTCACATTAAAGACTTAAGTTATACCTATCCCATTGTCAGGTTATTTGCAGTCACCTTATATGGATATGAAAATGAGACAGTGAATGAAGAAGACTGAAGAAGAATTAATGTCTTTGTATTGCGATGTTGGCAAAGAATATTGAAGATAGCACGGATTGCCAAAAGACCAATTATATTGGTTTTGGAAAAGTGCAGTTGCTCTGCCCCTTAGAAGTAAGAATTGTGAGATATTATCTCACATACTTTGAGTGTGTTATCAGGAGTGTGTTATCTCTGGAGAAAGGCCTCAACCACACTTGCTAAATGGTCAGCAAAGGATAGGGAGATCTGAGTGTGATGAATTGGCACAATGGCTGCAAGAGTGGACTTCAGCAAAGTAGAGGTTGTGAGGAATAGAATTGGGAGAGTAGGGTTTGTGCTTGTTTATGAAATCACTAAATCAGAGCTGTGAGGTATCTAACAACCACTGATTTCCTTCTCAGGCTAATTGTAGAAAAAATAGCCTTCGGATTTTGAACAGAGCTACAATGAGTGCTTCTTTTCTGATAATCTGATAAAAATTCCGAAAGGTTTTTTACCTTGAATTATCCTTGAATCAGTCAATGGATTTGATGTTTGTATTTGCTGGCATTGAGAGAGTAGTGTGGGGCAATTCTATGTTCTTGAGTCTATCTCACCTGAATTTAAAAACCGTGTGAAGAAGAGGTTTAGGGCATTGAACACTAAGGAACAAAGACCAGATGAGCTGTGGAGTGATATCAAGGATATCATCCATGAAAAAAGCAGAAGGTCATTAAAAAGACAAGGGGAGGGGGAGGTGTGAGAAAAATGCAACAATGAATGTATGGAAATCCAAAATCTCTGTAAACATTCAGAACAAAATATCATAAGAGACTCTGAATATTTACACAAGAACACCAAGAAGCCAAAACAAAGGTAAGAAATGAAGTTGTTGTTGTGTGCCATTGAATTGGATCTGACTGGCACAGGAGGAGATTGCCCCTACTTCTCGAGCAGAGCATCTG
Organism: Elephantulus edwardii; assembly: GCF_000299155.1. NCBI lineage: Eukaryota > Metazoa > Chordata > Mammalia > Macroscelidea > Macroscelididae > Elephantulus > Elephantulus edwardii. The sequence goes on from NW_006399802.1 coordinate 1,945,991, forward strand.
GTGGCTTTGAACCATGCACCTTTGGTATTGCAGTGCAACTTCTTGTCACTAGGCCACCAGAGGTCCAAAATGAAGACGTTTAAGACGTTAACAGTTGAACAAAAGATTTCAATGGTAGTGCAACAATGAATGAATGGAAATCCAAAATCTCTGTAAATGTTCATTAAAATTAAAAAATAAAATTTAAAAAAGGAAAAAAGAATATGAAAAAATTAAGGCAAAAATTATTTCAGTGGGCAGTTTATGAAGATAAAATATTATAATGAAATGTGCAAAAAGATAGAGGCAGAAGATCAAAAGGGAAGGACTTGTTCAGCATTTCTCAATCTGAAAGAACTGAAGAACAAATTCAAGCCTCAAGTTACAATACTTAAAGATGCTATGGACAAAAAATCATAAATGATCCAGGAAACATCAGAAGAAGATGGAATATCACATGATCAAGAACAAGTCATAATAAAGGTAGAGGCTGCTCTGAAGAAATTGTTAAAAAAATAAGGCCCCATAAATTGATGAAATATCAGTTGATATGTTTTAGTTAATAAATGCAGCCCTAGATATGTTGAACAGGTTGTAGAAATCTGGTGGACAGCTGCCTGGCCAACTGGCTGGCAGAGATACATATTCATTCCAATTCCCAAAAAAAAGGTGATCCAATAATATGTGGAAATTATCACTAATACCAAGCAAGCAAAATCTTGTTACAGATTATCTGAAAACGACTAGAACAGTATATCAACAGAAAACTGCCAGAAATACAAAGCTGGGTTTGTGGCACTAGGAATATTATTGCCGACATCAGATGGCTCTTGGTTGAAAGTAGAGAGTACCAGAAGAATGTCTTTTTGTGTTTTATCAATTATGCAAAAGGATTTGACTGTGTACATAACAGCAAATTGTGGCTGACTTTGAGAAGAATGGGAATCCCAGAACACTTACTTGATTGTGCTCATGCAAAACGGATTTTAACAGATTAAGAAAATACTGCATGATTTAAAATCAAGATGATATATTAGGGAAGTGTCCTTTCTCCATACCTTTTCAGTTTATATACTGAACAGATCATTTCAGAGACTTTATGAAGAAGAAAGTGGCATCAGGAATAGAGGAAGATTCATCACTTGCATTATGCAAACGACTCAGCCTTGCTTATTGAAACATGAAACTTGCTTACTTGAGGAAGACTTGAAGTGTGTGCCGCAGAAGATCAAGGGCTGCAGCCTTCCATGGAGTAAATCTCAACATCAAGAAAAGAAAAATTCTAAACACCGGGCCAGTATGCAGCATTATGGTAGATGGAGAAAAGGTTGAAGTTGTTTGCAATTTCATCTTATTTGGACCCACAGTCAGTTCTCTTGGCACCAGCAGTCAAGAAATCAAATGATGAGTTGAATTGGGAAAACCTGTGGCCTGGGACCTCTCTAGAGTACTGAAGAACACTGATGGTAGTCTAAAGACTAAGATGAGCCTGATCTAGGCCACAGTCTTCTCAGTTACTTGCTATACATCTGAAAGCTGGACAATGACTAAGGATGACAGAAGAATTGATTTCTTTAAGTTCTATTGCTGGAGAAAATATTGCACATCCTTTGGACTGTCAAAAGAACAGACACCTGGAGAGGGTGAAACCGGGGTGCTCCCTGGATGCAAGGATTTTGAAGCTCTCTCTCACATACTTGGGTCACATTGTCAGGAGGGACCAGTCATGGAGAAGGACTTCATGCTTGGAATGGTGGAGGATCAGCATAGGAGAAGAAGACTCAGAATGAGATGGATTGACACAATGACTGTGGCAGTGTTGTTAGGAGTGTTGAAGATGGTGAGCTTAGCTCAGGATAAGTCAAGATTCAGAGTTGTTCATAGAGTTGCTATGAGTCGTAGTCAATTCAATGGCACATAATAACCATACATAACAACAATATACAAACCATATGGAATGATTTTCCAGTAAGACTGTCCTATTCCTGAAAAAAGAAAAAATAACAAAGTATTACAAAGCTCAAACCTAGTTAATGAATGTATCATCCAATACAGAATACTGTGTGCATTGTACATTCAGTTTTTCCAATGAAACATAGTCTTTTTTTAAAAAAAATTTTTTTATTTTATACTGCTTTGCTTACAAAATTCATACACATTGTTTTTCACTTCATAGTTTTGAAAGCTTCCTGGAAATAGGACTTTTGTATTTGTCATTTAAGTTTCTCAGGATAAATGATATGAAAAAATTTTAGCCATTCTTTAAATAATTTTTCCTTGACTGTACCATTTTAACTGTGGTCTTTTAATCTTTTCAGAGGCTGTTAATTTTCAAAATTTCTGTATACAGCTAAATTTCAAGAGAACTTTCAATTGAGTTTTTTTATACTTTGTTCAATATGCCAACTAACTGGACTAAAGGATTTATTCAAGCCAAGGAACACCAAGTTATATTGTAAAGCATATCTTAGCCAAGGTTCACAGAGTATCTCCCTACTTTTTATTTATCTAAAGTGTTAGGGGATTTTTTTAATACCTACGCAAAGCATACAGTAAACCTCATCTGGAAGACCTAGGCCCAGCACAGTGCAGGCTACTCAGTTTATCTACCTTGGAAGGATGAAAGGCTAAGTTGAAAAATCATTTATCAGTTCCACTTCAGTTGTTACATTTTGCTTCAGAAACATCCTTCATCTCTGGAGTCTCATAATCTCTTGCCTTTGAGGTTGTTTCATAGACATGCTTTCACTCAAATGCTTTCAATTTGAACTTCTTCAGGAGGGTGCCTATCTCTCAGAAGTTTCCTCCAGAGACTATTTTACAGCTGTTATTTCAACTCCTCCCACCCTAGCTTGTTGAAGAAAGTCCTCTAACCAAGGGCATTTCTAATAGGAAACCAGTTGTAATCCAGCTATATTGCAACTTTATGAAGAAAATATACTTGAGTTTTAGGTTGCATACCCAACCTGGGCTCCTTCAAAAGAAGACTCAACAACAAAACCCAATAAAAAGCCCGAATAATCCTTAAATGCCTCTGCTTTTATGCCTTTTGTGAATGTATCCTGTAGATTGTAATTTGGCTTTAACCAAACTAATTGCTATTGAGTTGATTGTAACTGGAGGTAATAGCATGTGTGTCAGAGTAGAACAGGGAGGGCTTCATAAAGTTTTTGGTGGATGGGCTTTTTGGCAGTAAATTGTCAGGCCTTTCTTCTTGGGTGCCACTAACCTTTCACTTAATATGCAAATACATTAATTGTTTTCCCATCCAGGCAGTCTATACTTTGGCTTTATATGATAATAATTCTTTGAGAGTATATCATTTAGCTTGGTTCCTCTTAAATCATATGCCCAGATTGAAATTACTCTCCATGCTGTTTTTCAAGCAAGATTAATAGATAGTAGCTCTGTCTTCATACTATATTCCTCTCCCCAATTTCTTTCCCCTTGACTATATAATTTAAAATGCTATTTCTCAAAACTGTTATGGTAGTGCTTTATACTTTTATGTTCTACCTTTTTAGCTAGACTGTAAACCTCTCAAGTTACGGGATTCTACCCTGTATTTATTTTGTGTTTTTGTACAAAGGTCAAGTAAATGTTATTTGAAAATATGGTACTCAGTACAAATACTCCATAAATGTTTAGCATCTGGGTATCATGGCAGACAAAACATAGTTCCTGCTTTCAAGGAGATTTTAGCCTTTAGAGAGGAAGAGTGTGTGTGTTGCATACACACAAATATACTAGAGGGAATCTGCTCAAACTTCATGGAGATGACATTTTAACCAGATATTATTAGATTGTTGGAATCTTTTAATTTTCAATGTTCTGGATTATTATGCTAAAAAATAAACATTTAAAGGAAAACTATAATGAACACAGCCCCTCACATGCATAATTCTTGATAGTTGGTAGAGTTCTTTCATCTTTATTTCTCATTTATGTTTTATAACTCTATGAGTAGATAACGCATATTTATAAGAGACAATTAAAAATATCACTTATTTAGCTTTCAAGATTTTCTTCTGTTGTTTTTAATCACCTTGATTAGGAACAGTATTATCTGAACCTTGACTTTTCTTTGTCATGATCTTTTGTCCTGAGATTAACATTCTGGAAAGAAGCAAAAATTTCTTGTCCTAGCATCTGCCCTGACAAATTGGACCTGATCCTTTCCTGCCTGACCAGATTTTCCAGTGAACTTGTTATGATGTTATAACATTACTTTGTCAGAAAATGAAGTAGTAACTTTTGCCTGCTAGTTGTCTTGAATTTTTTGTGTCTGATGTCTGCGGTGATTTGACTTTTCTGGACAGTATACTTGCTATACTTGTTGTGTTATAAAAGTTGAACGTTTAGATTGTGTTATCTTGCTAATATTTTTTTTTTCTTTAACAGAAGTATGTTTTAAGTTTTTGGTTCTTGGTTTGTGTTCAGATATCTTTTGAGGAGAAGAACAACCCTCAGTTTAGTGAAATATTAAATATTAATGTTTTGACGATATATATTCCAGAAAAGGACTTAAAAACTAACTTTACATAGTGCAACAATGAATGAATGAAAACACAAAATCTCTGTAAATGTTCATTATAATAAAAAAAAAATACACAAAAACAAGCTTTACCCATCCACTTGACATCTACCTGCTTTTAAAAAGGCCTTTATGATAGAAAAGACAAATCAAATTTCATTCTTTTGCTATTTTTTCAGAAGCCTGTTTCTTACCTGATTGATCGTTCCAACTATTTTATTCTGTGTTTGAAATCCTTAAAATCCTATTTGCCCCACTGCAGGATTGGCATGAGAATGAATGTGGTGACAATTAACATTATAGTTGTAATAAAAACTTTAAAAGGAAATAGCAGCTTCATTAATATCTAGAATTCTTTGCCCATCTTTTTTCTGTTGGTAAAAAAAACCAAAAAAGGTAGGGAAAGCAATAAAGGAATTGTGGCTTTTAAAGAAATAATTATAAAAGTATTCCTTCATGCTCAATATTTAAAAGGAAGCAAATTCTATAGTTATTTTTTCATGCTGGTTGTTTCTGCCATATGGTTTGGGATTCCTCATGGTTATGGTGAATTTTGCTTTAAGTTTTTATGAACAACACTAAATATTGGAGAAGTCAGTGTTCTATATAAGTAGAAGTACGTGTAATATTAGGAAAAGCCAAAGGACTTGTAAAACACACACACACACACTTCAGACATAATGTTCATAGTTAATAGGCCATTATGTTATTGTGACTACAGGCATAGTTCACTTGTATTTGAAAATCATTTATGTTGAAGGTATAAGTTCTTATTAAAAAGAACATCATCTAAATATTTACGTACAACAGAACAGCAGTGTCTGCAGTTTTCCATAATTATGACCTATATGTCGATTTTTCTTTTTTGTTAGAATTTCTTTCTTATTGTAATGGCTTTGCTCTTTGCCCTGTGATGTTGCTTTGTTGGTTTGTTCATCTACCTTGTAGACCCTGATGACCCTCATGTTCTAGTCCTTTGGCTTTTTAGAAGGCTGAACCAAAGAAAGCATTTGGTTGCCAGCAAAAGAGCTGAACAAAGGCAGGAAGGGAGTGTTTTCAGCATAGGATACTACCATAGAAAAGAGCAAATTTATTTGAGGTTGATCTAGGAAAACCAGATTTCATAAAGCTAGGCATTACACTGTCATTTTTATTATTGACTATCTCTTGGCCAGTGAACAATGCTGAAAAAGTTTTGTTTCATCACAAAATTATTTCAGAACATTGGCTTGTATAAAACCTTTAGATTTGGAGTGAAATTGTTTTTCTACCTCATATAACTATGGAGTCCATTTAACACCTGCATTTAGGGGCAGCTTGCCTTTTAACTGCTCTGTGCTTAATCTGTGATTTATTTATAATGCTTTTAAATAAAGACATTTTGTTTTCTTTTAATAATAATATTGAAGAAAGATGTGTGGAAGCCATTAAAATACGATCAGTAGACATTAAAATGAAGCAAAGAAATTTGACAGTTTCTCTGGATATAAAAGTAGATAGAGGTTTAAGTATGTTGCCAGTGCTATAGAATGACAAAAGAGTTTTTAACTTCTGTTTTGAAATTGTAAGAACTAGCAAATTTAAGCAGATATTTGTTTTAAAATAGAAGATATGCAGGTGCAGAGAGAGAGAGAGAAAGAGAAAAAATTCATATATTGAAGCCCAGTCATTAGAACAATGATCAAAATAATTTGACTTTCCATTTCCCCTAGCATTATAGGATAGTAAGAAACAATCAGGGCCTGACAAGCAATAATATGTTACAGTAAAAATATGTGAGCCTGAATATTTCTTGTATGTAAGTGGCTGATTGTGTGAAATTACAAATACAGAAACTCCTTTAAAAGAATTCCTCTTACCATATTCCATAATTGGGACATTGTTTTCTGGAGGCTTAGTTCAGGTCTTGTTTTCTCATAGTGAAATAATTCACTGTATTTTTTTGCTTTAGATTTCCAGGTTTAAGGTCTCTGATAATGTTCAGTATCTGTTTTTTTAAGGTTTATATACTTTATTTGATACGGTTCAGATTAATAGCACAACTTCTAAATAATAGATGTTAACCAACTAGTATGCTTAGTTATTATATAATATATATTATATAAGACAGATACGTAAAAATTATTTTATCTATTTATAGCTAAATGGAAATTCTGGTAAAGTGTTAGATGAAGACTAGAGAGAGTAAGCACTGAAGATTAAAAGTATAAATAAGTAATGTCTTCAAGTTATTTTAGTGTTATTTAAGAGTAGGCCAGCAGCTTATTTTTTACACTCTCCAAATAATATAAAGCAGTATTTACATAGAAGAGAGAAAAAAAGCCTCCCACATTCCATACTTCAGAACTGTTGAGATAGAGGAAAAGAAGCTGTAGGAGTGGCAAAAGGAGGTAAAAGGGTTTGGAGTGGGTAGATAACATATTCCTTTCAGAACAGATGGAATTGAATAAAATTTGTTTTTCTAGCCATTTTTGTTTGTTTTTCCAGTGATTTTTTAAAACATATTTTTATGTATAAAAGAAAATGTTGGTGTAATAAAAATAACCAAAACATAATGATTTGGCAATAACTTAGATATATTTTAGGATATTTAATAATAATGCTGTAATA
>NW_006399802.1:1953213-2026423 GCF_000299155.1 Elephantulus edwardii
ATTTACACTATTTTAAAATATTGAATAAAATTTTACATTAAAAAATAAACTACAGAATAATTCCTAAAATTTATCTTCGCTTTTAACACGCTAGGAGCTCTCATTTATTTTATTAAAGAATTTGTACCTATAATAATTACATATACATGACAACAAAATATTTAGATTAAAATATTTAGATTGTTTGATGCCTCATGTAAAAATTTTGCTTCCATTATTCTAGACCTTTCCTTGCTTAGTTATGTCCCAATGATAGCTAAATTTTTTACTTTACAATTGCTTGGTGTGGTATTGGCCTGGCTAATTACAAAATGCCACAAATGGAAAGCTATTTCTGATTTAAACTCTTGATTTTTCTACATTAGTGCTTGTAAAATTGATGTATTCTTAGTTCCAAGTAGTGGTATTTTATAATGCCATAGCAAAAAGCACACTTGGAAATGAGAAGTGCTGTCTCTTAGAAGTTCTCTCATATTTCAGCTAAAACATACTCAGCAAAAAAGATATGTAAATTAAAAGAAAATCTCCAATTTCCTATTCTGAGTAAAGCTTTGATTTTTGCTGATTCAGGAAGTAAGGTTGACATTGGAGCTTCTCATTTCATCTGGAATAATCACTTTTTCCTTTTGAAAAGTCTTTCATTTTAGCAGCAGTATCTTCTAAAACAGTCCATTTTGCATGGATGAACCTGTTTTTCTCTAGATAACACAGAAAATACAACTATCCTAAACGGTAACCTGCTTTCTATAGTATTGCTTTCCTGGGTGCCCAGTGAGATACTAAAGTGCCAAGCTGCTCATTCTGGAGATTTTACTGATTTTCTTAGCTGCATCCCACCCCCTCAGTAACAACCCCCAACAGAAGAATTTTATAACTTCCAAATTGACTACTGCAATAAAATGTTTAACCTCAGGGTTAGATAAATAAGATGCTGACTACCTAATGAAGGTGGCTCATATCCATAGAGCTGTCTTCTAAGCCAGTGGCTCATCAGCTTAGAATCATTCAGAATATATAATTTCAGCTCTTAAACATTACACTAATTTTTTATATTAAAAAGTATTGAATTGTTATCTTACTGACTCTAATACGTTTTCTCAAATATTAATGGGGTTTTTTTTAGCATTTATTTATTTTGTTGTTACTGTTGGAAATACAGCTAGTTCAAGTTTCTATATGTTTTAATTAGGGGTTTTTCCCTCCTATGTATAAATATAAGCTTAAATAATAAATAAGTAAAAATGAGCTTATTTTCCCTGCAGCATAGGTGCAGACAGAGGGCAACAAACTACATTCCAAATATTTGACTGCCAAAAAGGGAAAGTGTTACTACTTATATTTGTTTAAATTAGTGTTAAAATAATTAACATTATAAAAATTGGAGATAATCTACATACAGTATATTAACATTTCCAAACAAAGGTCATATTCTGAGTTGGTTGGATTTCAGCCAAACGAAACTAACAAGCAAATTGAGTTTTTCTTCAGTATCAAAAGTAAATGGAAATGTATATGTGGTATTTGTTTGGACTAGCATTATGAAAGGATCATTGTATATATCATTTCTGTGTTGTGTGTATGGGCTACTTCTAGCCTCTGCTATCTTTAGGACAGACAGTGTTCTAAGAGGAGCAAATGTAAGCTATACAATCCTGGATGCACATTCTTTTGCTATTTGGAATGATAGTACTCTATAATACAAAATACTTATATCAAATTTTATATTCTGTGTAGGAAGTGTTTTAAAAACTTCTAGTAGTACATTTTCTTGTGTTAATGTGATAAAGCTAAGATGATAAGATGTCATTGTGAAGCTTTTATTAAAAACGTGTTCTAATTGTTGCAGAGATATTAATGGAAGTATTACACTTGCTGCCTGGAGTTATGTAAAATTGTCTATTTTATATTTATAGTTTACATTTACATATTAATTTTATCTATTAAGAATTGCTTTTAAATGAAAAGATTTACATATGCTTAAATAAAAGCATAAAATTACATTTGAACTCCAAAAACCAACTCATTGAATCAGCACACTGAATGGATTTACATTAAGAAAAGCTAGATTCAGTGTCATACTTGAATCCTAGATACTATGAAGAGTAATCATAGGAATCACATATGTACAGTTATCTCCTATGCTGAAACTTTTTGTTTTGTAGAACAGAAATACACAAATTATGGTTAACATTTAAGCTTCTTAACCAAAGCGTAGGGAAGAATTATCATAATGGTAGGAAATTTAAAATTATTTCTGAGTGACATGCTATGCAAGCAGTACAGTTAAAAGAATTGGTACATAATCCCCTTAAAATTAACATTTGTACACATACACATCTATATATCTAGTATTGTGACCAAAGACCTAATTTATAACGTTAGGCATATTATAAAATATAAAATACTTTTAAGATGTCAGTAAGGCCCTCCTTAGAAAATTCTAAACCTTTACTGAAAAAATTGCCAATGGAGCATATGGAGTGTGACTTGTGTTTTGAAAATCCTTTAATTTAGCTGATTTTTGGTAAAAATTACATATTTAGAAGAGTTCTAAATTTCTTTAATTTAGATGGGATTTCAATATTCTTTTATTTCATTTTTTTAACTATGCGTCCATTTTATAATTTATTATTCACTTGTAAGTGCCACTGAAAGCACTATGCACCATTCAAGATGTATGCATTCAGGGGTAAAACTGAGTTTATATTCCCAAATGCTGCATTCTTATAAAGCTATGGAACAGCTATTCAGACTGCACTGTTAACTGTGCTGGAAAAGTTTATGTGCTTTCTTTGCAGACATGGTTGATTTGAAAATAACAGCAACAACAAAATTGCTAGCCAGACAGGCTACTAAAACCCTTTTTAATCCTATCCATTATACAACCGTATCAGCAAAGTTGATGAAGGTTCAAATGGAAATGTTACTCTAGCTTGGCTTTCAGAGTTTGCATTTGTTAATTCACAGAGAACATCATAGACCAATAGTCTAAATTTTTGTGTAGTATTAACAGTTTGCCATAAAATGTATATTAATACTAGAGTAAAATTGTGTGGTATGAGGACTTAGAGTGTCCTCTATGCCTCCAAACTTGACTTGACTCTTGAATCTTGACTTTTTTAGTATTCATTTTTCAGTTAATTATCAAAAAAAGGTTTGCCTTAAATTAAGCAGTTTTGGGTATGCCTAGTGGTGCTTTGAAGTGCCATGATTGCTGTTCATCTTGATTTGAAGTCTTAGTCTTTTTGTCATTTTTATTAGCCATTTTGCAAAGGTAGCCTGAGCTTTGTGCTACAGGTCAAGTGCTTGTGGAATCGAGTGCAAGGAAGTGAACTTCCATTGTTTTGATTTTTTTTTTTTAAAGAAGAATGGACTACCTCTCAGCCCATAGATTTCAATAGAAACATTTATTTAGAACAAATTGGAGTTTCTACAAAACACCATAATGTAATTACAACTATATCTTCTTAGAGGAGGTAGAAGAGATTTAAAAGTTAGCTTAATTTATTATGTAAATGACTATTATTAAGACAGAATATCACTTTTAAGACTTAATCTGCATATAGTCTTTAAAGGCTAATTTTTCACATACTTAGAAATATTTTTATTTATCATAAATGTCTTTGGAAGGTAAGGGAGACCTGTAATTATCATGTATCAAGAGGGAATGAATGTAAGCGAAATAGTTTTGCTAAGAAATTCTTTATAAAATTCAACCAATCTTTTAATTTTTTTCTGTTTTAAAAAGAACACTAGAGTCTGTTTTACTCTGCTTGTTACCTGTGTCTGTTTGATGAAGTTTCTATCATGAGTGATCAGTGAGGCCTACTCTGTTTTCTTTATATATTCATGTGGAATAGGTAGGGAGCATAGCCTAGTGGTAATAAAATTGCACTGCCATCCCAAAGGCATGAGGTTAGAATCTGCCAGCTGCTCCTTGAGAGGAAAATGGCCTGTCTCCTTTCACATGATTTACTACCTCTGACAGCAGTAGCAACAGTAACAACAAAACAGTGGGTATAGTCATAGGGAATTGCACTACTAATCCAAAAATGGCCTTATTGTGTGGTTAGAATTCAGCAGCAGCGCCAAACTCCCTGGAGGGTCAGCTTTGAGTCAATTGGTTCTAAAAGCAGAGCAGTGAGTTTTAGTTTTGTTGTTTTTTTATTCTGGAATATAATCCAATTTTGAATTTTTCTTAAGGGAGTATTGAAGAACAAGAGGGGAAGCATTTGTCCTATTGAATAATTTAGCATAGCTAATTTCTGTGAAAGATTCCTTCTAGAGTAAAGTATATATACCTCACTTAGGGGAAAAATTGCTTGTAAAGTGAATCTTGGTTTATCAAACACTGTTTTCGCACTGATTTTACTCTATAAAATTGGAAGTGCAGTCTTCTAGAAAGTGATTTGATCTTTTAAGACAAAAAAAAAGGAAAATTAAGCATAACTTTAGAGGGAAATAATTTTCAGATACACTGATACATAAATCAGATAATGCATGCAAAGTAGAGAAGTATGTTTTCATATATTTTCTATATCAGCAAAACAATTTAGTAGTAGTTTTCAGTCCTTGACATCCTCTTCTTAAGGTGCCCTAGTAGAGCATGTAACTCTTTTTTAATATTCAGTAATCTGTCTTCTCAGAAAGCGATGCTACTAAGCCAAAGGTGAGTGACTTTTAATCCGCCGCCCTTGGACCTGCCTTTAATTGTTTTTGTTCCCCTGGTGTACAAGTTGCCGTACCACGGTCACTTGTGGTTGCTGTGAGGCTGAACACTGTGACACTGATGTGTCAAGTGCATTAATGGCTGGTTACCCAATGCGGACAGAGAGTGGGGTGGAGCTCCCCAATGAAAACAAGCTTGGAAGGAGGAGTGGCATCCACTTCCGTAATAGCTTGCCACTGGAAACCCTATGAACCTGGAGAGAGGATGAAAGACACCCAAGCGTTGAGGACTCTCCTTCATAGGGTTGCTATGAGTTGCCTGTGACTCGACAGCACTTAACAACAACAACAACAATCTGTCTTCTAATATTTTTTTTTGTCTTTTTTAAAAAAATAATGTTTACCTTATACTGGTTTACTTACAAAGTCCATATACATTATTTTCTATACAGTATCTTTCAAATTGTGTGACCCTATGATTACACCCCCACCCATCCTCACCCCTCTGCTGCCACTCTCCCCCCTCCTTGTATCCTCATACACACTTTGCTAGTTATCTATTTCTACAATAATGATCTTATACAGTATTTGTCTTTATGGGACTGAGTTAACAGTATTCTCCAGTTCCTCCCAAATTAGGTAGTGATTTACAAAATCAATACTCCTGTATGCTGTGTAGTATTCCATCACAATTTCTCAATATACTCGATTGCGATGGACATTTAGGCAGTTTCCATGTTCTTGGGATGGTGAATAATGCTACTATGAACATTGGTGTACAAATCTCCATTTGTGCCTCAGTTCTCATTTTCTTGGGGTATATTCCAAGTAGTGGAGAGTTCCTTTCTCGCCACATCCTCTCCAGCATCTATTACTTGCTGTCCTCTTCAATTTTGCCACTGCTACTGGGGTGAGATGGTATCTCATTGTGGTTTTGATTTGCATCTCTCTGCTTGCCAGTGATTTTGAGCACTTCTTCATGTGTCTATTAGCCATTCAAATATCTTCCTTTGTGAAAATTCTTTCCATGTCTTTTGCCCATTTTGTAATTGGATTATCAGTCTTTTTCTTGTGGAGGCCCTGTAGGATTCTATTTTAAATACATATAGTATATTTTAATATTTAATATAATATTTTTATATTTTTAATATTTTAAAGAAATATTTTTAAATAACTAAATATTTTTGGAAAGTAATAAATTGCAGTAAGCAGAAAAAAGGATTTGGCACATAAACTGTTAAAACTGTTGAATAATTTATAGTTCTTGCAGTTTAAAAATTATTGTACTCTATACAATATATAATATGAGGACTTTTGTTCATAGGGTGGCTATGAGTTACCTACGACTCAACAGCACTAAACAACGACATAAAATATATGGAGCAGGGTTTAGGGCTATCATACATAGGGTCACTATGAGTTGCAGGCAACTTGACGGCGCGTAACAACAACTCCAACATCACAATATATAGAGTAAATTAATATTGATATTGTTAGCTGCTGTGCAGCCAGAACCCCAACTCATGGTGTCTCATGCACAACAGGATTAGAGTAGTGTAGCCCATAGAGTGTTCCTTGGATAATTTTTTAAAGAAGTCAATTTCTAGGTCTTTTCTTCCTAGTTTGTTTTAGTCTGGAAGGACTAAGCCTGTTTAGCTTAAGTACAGTGTACAAGCTTCCACTGACAGATAGGTGGTAGCATGGCTTAATGTGGATTGGCCAAAAATTGAACCCTATTTTTTCACATGAGAGGTGAAAATTCTACTACTGGTCCTTGTAACAAAGTATTAAAGATGCAGATAATTTCTTGAATGACCTTTACAGCTAGCAGATTTGAGAGTATATTTTTAATGCTGACCAGTGCGATACAGGCACCTTGGTGGTGCAGTACTTAAATATCCTGCTGTTGAAATTTTGCCAGATCTTGCATTCTGCTACTGTAAGCATACAACCAAGAAAGCCCAATAGGGCATTTCTACTGTGATACCTGAGGTTGCTATTAGTTGAAATCAACTATTTGGTACCATTATAAACTTTAGTAACATTTGAAACTTAAATACTGCCTTCAAGTACCTACTTCTCAGCTTAGTGGAGAACCAGAAACATACTTACTCTGCAGAGTGATAACATGGAAATTAATACTAACTATGCAGAAAGATAACAATAAGCAACATCATGATAGATGGAGAAAAGATTGAAATTGTCAATAATATCTTCTTACTTGGATCCATAATCAACACTGTCAGTACCAGCAGTCTGGAGATCAAGAGACATATAGCATTGGGAAAGGCTGCTGTCAGAGACCTCTTCAGATTCCTGAAGAGCAGTTTAAAGTTTGCCTGATTCAAGCCATTATTTTTCCAATTAACTTGCTGTGCATCTAAAAGCTGGAAAATAAATATAGATGATGACAGAAGAAGAAATGATGCCCTTGAGTTGTGGTGTTGAACAGTACTGAATACTTCACAGACTGCCAAAAGAACAAACAGATACATGTTGGAGAAGGTGCAACCAGAGTGCTTCTTGGAGGCAAGGATGATTAAGCTTCATCTCACATACGGTGGGTGTATTGTTACGAAAGACTATATTCCCTTGAGAGGGATATAATGCTTGGAAAGGTGGAGGGTCCGTGAAGGAAGGAAGACCCTCAGTGATATGGATTGATACAGTGACAGTGGCAATGGGCTGAAGTATATCAGGGATGATAGGGATAGTACAGGGTAGGACAGGTTTCCGATCTGTGGTTCATAGGCTATGAATAGTATGTGACTTGATGGTCCTTAACTACAATAACATGCAGAGAGATAAGGGCTTTGGTAGGTGTAAATATAGGCCATTATAGGGATGTTGAGGAAGAACTACTAACTCAGTTTTGGGAAATCAAATAAGACTTCTTGGAAGAAAGCTGAAGCAAGACTAGGCCGATAAGTTGAAATAATTTATGAAGTAATATAAACTTTTGAAGGGGAAAATGTTGCAGGTTCAGGAAATAAAAGTTATATAGGCCAACTGCTATTAGTTGGTCAAAGATTCATGTGTAATTAAGTGTGGCTAAGTGGTAAACTGCATGTTGAAATTGAGTATTGAACATATCATGGACTGCCAATAGAACAAATAGGTCTGCCCTGGATAGGGAGAAACAAACTTGTTCTCTGGAGGCAAGGATTTTGAAAGTCTATCTCACATACTTTGCGCATGTTACCAGGAGGGAACAGTCCTTGGAGAAGAACATCATGCTTGGAAGGGTGGAGGGACAACACAGGAGAGGGAGACTGTATGAGATGGATTTACACTGTGACTGGGGTCATAGGGGCGGGTGTGTCGGAGACAGTGAGGTTGGCTCAGAATAGGACAGAGTTCAGAACTGTTGTACATAGGGTTGCTATGAGTTGTAGGCAACTTGATGGCATATAACAACATGGTAAGCTGGAATGAGATTTATCAATGGCCTTTATTACTATGGTCAGAGACTCTAAGGATATCAAGGAGGAACTTTTAGCAACATAATGATGCAATCAAATTTGCCATTTAGGAAAATGTGTTTGGCAGCATAGTAGAAAATAGCAGGGCATTGCGCAGGTATGGGTAAGACCAGGTAAAGAGACTTGGATCTTTTGTGACTAGGTGAGAAGTGATGGTGCCAGTCTCCTAGATAGTGAATACTAGAAAATCAAAACCAAACCCACTGTTATCATGGTGGTTCCAATTCAGCAACCCTCCAGTTAGTTTCTGACGCTATCATTCTTTATAGGAGGAGACTGCCCATCTTTCTCTCATGGAGTGGCTAGTGGGTTTAACACGTTGCCGCAAATGATGGAAAACGTGTTTCTAAGTACGGTTTTCAGTTTAAAAAGTGTGTGGCAACGTGTTAAACTGCTGGCCATTTTGTTAGGAACCTAATGTTATACACTATATCATCAGGGAGGGAATATGAGTTCACTTTTGGACGTCTTACTTGATTTATATTTTAAATACAAACAAACAAAAACCTCATTGCCATCTAGTTGGAATTGATTCATAGCTGACGCTCTATCATATTTCCAGGGGCTATAAATCACATGGGAGGAGATTGCCTATCTTTCCTCCCAAGGAGCAGCTGAGGATTTCAGCTGCCTGCCTTTGGGTTGGCAGCACAACTTTTTACCTGCTAGGCCACCAAAGCTTATAGATCATTGAAATTAGAGGTGTCCAGAAAAAAACTGGATCTATGAATCAGAGCCAACCTTGAAAAAGATCAGATTACAAATGTAGATTTGGACATTTCTGAATGTAAGAGTGTTAACTAAAGTCACTGGAGCCTCCCAAAGGCTTCAGGGAAGTTTGAGGCTATGGAGTAGAAAGAGCAGTTGTCTTGTAAGTACGGTGGTAGAAACTGTGCCTTATATAGAGTCAGGAAATAGAAAATGTTGTGTTGGCTCTGCTGCTGAAAAACTAGATGATGATCTTGGGAGCTCTGGTAGCTTAGTGCTGCAATCCCAAAGGCATATGGTTCGAATCTGTCAGCCTCTCTGCAGGAGAAGGATGGGCAGTGTCCTCTTGTGCAATTTATAGCCTCTGAAAATCTGCTGGGTTATCAGCTATGGGTTATTTCCAAATCGATGGCACACAACAACAGTCCTAGGCAAATAATTTGCTGTTTACTTCGCTGGTATTGAATTAGTTTTCTATTTTGAAAATCACCACGTAATAATACTTTTATTATACAGTAAAAAGAGTAAGAGCCACATGGAGATGGCCATACCTGACCCTTAACAGCTTCACAAAGTGGTACTGTTCCTGTCAACAGCATCATCAACACAAAACCAGTTCCCATGAGGTCAGACATGTCCTGACCCGCATGCTCCCACACCTCTTTCTACTCATCTCAACACCAATCTTGCTGCTTTCCTGGGTCCATAATCCAGTGTGATAGCGCACAAACTAAACAGAACCTATTCAGTCAGGACAGCTTTCAAAATGTGCTCCAGGCATCTCAGCCTTGAGCCTAGTGATTTTAGGCATATATTTACAAACTTCTCAGTCCTGTGAATTATGCCCCCGCCTCCATACCCCAGTTGTCTAACAAACTTGGACAAAGGCTCATAGCTCCAGTTCCAATGGCGTAACAGTCTCAAGGTTTCATTTCCTTTCAGGTCTCTGGTTCTCTGCTGTGATTGTTGTGGTGCTTGGTTCCATGATTGCTCTTGCTTGCTCTTTTCTACTCCTGGATCCACTTCACTTAATGGCAAGACTAGCCAGTCCCTTTGTGAATTAGACTAACCAGTCCTTTTATGGATTGGTAAGATGGCCAATCCCCTTATGGATAGACTAACAAATCCTAACACATTAACAAATACGCATTTTCCTACCCATCCACTTGGCAAAGCCAAGCAATGGCTAGGAAAGCCATTTTGAAGAAACCTTCAAATCTACATTTACTGTTCTTTTTCTTTGGTAATATAATAGACATATTGTGAAATACTAACATTATACAAATATAGAATATTCTTTAAACAAGAGTACATTTAATAAATACCAAAATGCTGTAAAACTGGTATAGGGAATCCACAATCATTGTTTACCATCGCTTACTATATAGGAAAAGAAAAATTGACAGCAAACCTTTTATAATACCTTAAAGATACTTTTAAAGTATTTTATATTTAAAGTTTACTCCTCTAAACTGTACCAAGATAGGTAGTCTTTTATTTTTAAAATTTACTCCTCTAAACCTTGCCAAGATAGGTAGGTGTTGTTACTAATGTTTTTTGTTTAAGAAAACTAGTGGTTTTAGGTAAAGTTTCTATAATCTCAACTGTTGTAGCTAGATGATGTGAAGTCAACAATGACTCAGAAACTCAGAGAACAACAGACCAAAGCCCTGCCTGTCCTGTGCCATCCCCAAGGTGCCATCACACTCAGGTCCATTGCTGTAGCTCCTGTGTCTCCACCTTGTTGAGAGTCTTCCTCTCTTTCCATGACCCTCTGCTTTTCCCGGCATGATATTCCCCCTCCAGAACGAGTGCCTCTTTACAGCATGCCCAAAGTATGCGAGACCAACAAAGTGTGTGGGACTAGTCTCACTGGGAGTTGTCAAAAGTTTGAAGAAGGACCACAACAGAGAGAGAACTGAGCAGGAAAACCATTTTAGTGAAGGATAGGTCACATTACCACATTTAAGAGTATTAAGATGGCAATTAAACCTTTCGCTTACTGAAAACTCATGTGCATATTATATGCCTGACTTTGTTCAATATAACCAATATGTGTTCTGTTTCTGAAAATTATTTAAATCCATTCCAATACTTAAAAGCAGTTGTCCCAATTGTGATAAGAAAGATAAAGTTAGAAGCAGACATATTTTATATTTTCTTCTTCACTTCGTTTGACAACATAGATCTTAAACTGAAGAGAAATGCAGTTTTATAAGAAAACATAAACTCCTTTATCTCCTTCCCAGATAAAAACCTGTTGAAAATGAGGTTTTAGTGTTAATGATGTATGTAAGGCAAAATAAATGATAATATACTTGTATGATGAGTTAAGATCTAAGCACTTTTTACTTCTCTTTTAATGTTTACTAATCTTTTAATTCTCATAGTTCTCAGAGATAATCGAGTTTTAAGTTTCAGAAAAATAGGTGGAGTCACTTTAAGTGCTTTTCTTATTCTACCTTGCCTCTGTAGATGAACAATGTTTATAAATTAAAAGAACTTAAAATTTTAAATTAAAAAAAAAATGTTACTGCAGCTTTCCTACTTTGATACCTAGAGGATTTCAGTAGGAGTTCCTCTGTTGCCAATAGGCTAAACAAAATGTTCCTTTCTACTCTGTGACTTTAGTCAGTATAGATTTTCTTCCTAATTTCTATGTCAAGTAGCTAACGAGCTCTGGTTGGCAAGAGTGAGTCTAAGTAGTTAAAATCTAATGGAAAGATGGTTATTGTTATGTATTATGGAGTTGAGTACAAGTCATAGTGACCCTATGAACAGCAGACCTGAGCCCTGTGCCATACTCATCTCCTGCAGATTCAGTGTTAGTCCATCTGGTTGAGGTTCTTCCTCTCTTTCGCTGACCCTTCACCTTTCCAAGCATGATGCCCTTTTCCAAGGAATAACCCCTCCTAATAATACACTCAGTGTGAGGTGGAGTTTCACCATCTTTATCTCTAAGGAGCCTTCTGGCAGTGAGGACATTTCTCTTTGTTCTTTTGGCAGTCCATGGGATATCTTTAGAGAAGTTCCTGAGAGTAGACTTTCCCAACACAGTATATCTTTTGATCTCTTGACTGCTGGTGTCAGTGTGAATCCAAGTAAAATGAGATCACTGACAATGTAAATCCTTTATTTATCATGACGTTATCTATTGACCTGGTGATGAATTTACTTGTGTTCTTGATGTTGATATGTAATCCATATTTAAGGCTTGATATTTTGCAGCAAGCCAAGTCTTCCTCACTTTCAGCAAGAAAGGTTGTGTCATCTGCGTAACGTGGGTTGGTTGAGCCTTCTCCCTTCCTGATGCCATATTTTTCTAGAATCCAGCTTCTTACTGAAAAGAAGGAAACTAATTTTTATACCTGCTGCAGATAGCTAGATGTACTCTTAGGTTCCTTCATGCTATTCCATCAAAACATCATGTTGATCTTAACTTTTTCCGTTTCTTTGTTAAATTAACCTAGGTTACCAAAGAGTCAGTTGTGGCTTGTGTTAAGCTAGAGTACATCTGTGCTTTGTAGGGTTTTCATGAACTGATTTTGTCTCAGTAGACCAAGTGTTTCTTCCAGGTTGCCTGTTGGTAGTAAATTCAGCACCTTTTCTGTTAGTAGCAGAGCATGCCAAGTCTGCATGACCCAGAGACTCTATTAAAGGACAAAGTCTGCCCATAACCTTGATTATTGTCCTTTCCCTTAGACATCTTAAATTTTCTTTTCTACTTTCGTTTTCAGTCATATATGCATCAACTTAAAAATACAAAAACAAAAAACAAACAGTGGTAGAAGAGGAAAAATTGTTATTCAGCCAAATTTTGGTGGCTTATAATGGGCATTTTATTTATGTCAGTTTCTATCACAGGACTTCCCAACCTCCTTCTTTTTACTTTCAAACTTAATGTTAGAATTATAATAAGGATACCATTTGTGTTTAGTTCAACTATTCTGTGATTTCTGGAACATAGATCTAATGACCCATTTCACCTTTAATGTTTAGATGGGATAACTCTTTGATTGTTTTTGTTTGTTTGTTTTATACTATCAAGTCAGACCCACTCATAGTTGACATTCCTACAGGTTTTTAGAGGCAGGAGTAATAGCCCATCTTTTCCTTCAGAGCAAATGATGAGATTTGAACTGCGTGCCTCTGGGATGGCATTGCAGCTCCTTACTTGTAGGCTAGTCTTTGAGTGTTAGAGGTTATTATAAGAATCAGAGACTCACAAAGAAATTTGTATTAAAAATTTTAAAGAGATAGCTTACTAATGCTACAGTGTGTCAATACCATTGTACTTTCTCTATATTAATCACAAGAAAGTTAATCTTTTAAAACACTGCCTGAGTACATTATCCCTGCCCCAGAAGCCTTTAGTGGCTTACTGTTTGGTAACTTAAAAAGAAATTTTTACTCTTACTTGTTTAATCCTTCAATAATTCCTTTTACTCTTTTTTAACTACTCTGTTCTCTTCTTTAATCTAGGGTGTCTGTCTAATCTTGTCTCTGGTTATCTCATTTTTCTTTTCTTTAAAATTTCCATAGGGAAGCTTTCCCCTTAATCCAGTTTTCTTCACCCAGTTTTCCTCTTTACTGAGCTTATGTAACTGTTGTTATATTGTAATGAGTGTTTTTCTTTATTGTGTCTGTTTATATAGAAACACGCTTTCCTTCTATAACACAAATATTCAAAGAGAGAGCCATGGTTTACTCTTCAAAACCTTCTCGGCACATAGAAGACTTGTGCTTATTAAGAATTAATAGCAGTCATGGGAATTAGAAGGATTGTGTTAACTATCCAAACAATTGTTATTTGACCTGAGTATTGGGCTGCTGGAATGGCTTGTAATCTTTTACATTATTACTGGAAAACTGCTGGCAACCCAAGGGCATGTCATTTGAATCCATCATCTGCTCTGTGGGAGAAAGAGGAGCAGTTTTCTCCCATGCTTTTTACTGCCTCTGAAAGACTGCAGAAGGTCAGCTGTGAGTTGGTTCCAACTTGATGGTACATAACAACAACCCAGACTGGTGAGTAGCTCCTTAAATAGAAGAGAACCCCTTGGACTTTTCAGGCAAATTGCTCCAAAGATCCCATTGATTGTATTGACACTCTGCTGGGTTTCTTGGTTTTGAGGAACTTTTGGAGACATCAGAGAATCTTATAAAGAAAATTGGTGACCTCCTTCCAGTGTGATATGTGAATCCTTCTTTAAGACACATTTCTGATAATTGTCTACTTCTCACTCTCGTACAGTGGTGCCAAGCATATAATTTGCCTGTTCCCTCTTGGAGCCAATTACCAGCTCCTATGTAAGCTAGGAAATCCAGCTTGAAGGAATTGTTTCCAGCAGAGCAGGAATGTTTTTGTTCATAGAATTTCTTAAGTACTCAACACTTTATTAGCTCAAGAGCCACCCTCCATTCACATGATTAATTGAATACTGCTTTGTTTTTCAGTAGCGCTCTTGGGTAGCAGCATAGTTAGGAATAGATAGAAGTAGGGCCTGCTAGATTTACCAAGTCCTGTCCTTTGAAGGAAAATGATGGTTCCACCTGTTTTTTCCTACTTGATACCTGAGACAACATGTTGATATAAAAGCATTGCTTTTAGAGACAATCAGAAAAAACTGATCTTTTATAACTGCAGTCTTACTTAGTTTATTTATCTTTATAGTTAGCTAGATATTTTCATGTTAAAATTATTTTCTTGGAGATTATGAAAATTGAATGGTTTAACTTCTGTGAAAGATTCTCCCAGAGTGCTTGGCGCACCAACCTTTTTCCGTTTGCCCAAGACTTTTCTTAGTTTTAGCGGTGAATGAATATTCTATGCATCCTCTCATTTTGGCTCATAATTTAATTTTCCAGGCTTTTAGAGTAAGTTTTAATGGTCAAGTTCTGTTTCACACATTGGACTTTTTAAGGGGACCTGAGTAGTTCCTAGGTTTTTCTTTGTCTTAATTTTAATTTTAATATTTCAAGAAGTTAGGTCCTTTTTGATTAAGCCAGTCAAACATTTTTGGTAGGCAGAGAGACTTTTAGTTACATGGTGCAGTGGTAGTATTATTGAAGGTGGTACTTTTGAGCCCCTGCTCTGTTGATAGGATTGTAGACCATATCCATAAATGTCTTCTGTTTTAGAATGAGTCTTCACTCTTGAAGTACTTTGTCCTGTGACACCAGCCCTTTTGACTCATTCATCTCTTAGACACAAAAATGACTCTTTATAGAATGTTGGAACATTTTTCTATTTTCTTTGAGACATAAGAACTCAAATGTCAATTTAATTTGCTTCCCAAGCAATGATTCCTTTTGCCTAATCAGTAAGTTAAAATTTCTTTCTATGTCTTTCCATTTCATGTTTTACAACATATTTTTTGCCATCAGCTATAAGTTTTCTTTTTTAATTTTTAAAAAAATCAAGTAGAAAACAAATATCTGGTATTTTTGTCGGTGTCATGGCCTTATGTCAAGATATTGAAAGGTATCTCTCCAAATTATTGTTCTGCTATAGTTATTTCTTTCAAAGAAGGCCTCTTGTATAGCTATTTGTTGAATTGTGTACCTACTGAATTAGTCAAAGCTCTGGCTAAAACCATTTTTTCCCCTTTTCCTCTCCCCTCCCCCCAAACTTGCTTTTGTTATGTATTGGCTTGCTAATCCTTGTGTTGAGCAGTATCAGACATCACCTTTCTTGGGGGCAGTTAGTCCACTCTTCCGCTTTCTTTGTCAAAGGGCTCCCTTAATAGGAGAAGTCAACAGGGAGGACAAAAAGGATTGAAAGTTGTATTTAATCAGGGTCA
This sequence comes from Elephantulus edwardii, assembly GCF_000299155.1. Lineage (NCBI taxonomy): Eukaryota > Metazoa > Chordata > Mammalia > Macroscelidea > Macroscelididae > Elephantulus > Elephantulus edwardii. Next base: position 1,968,875 of record NW_006399802.1, read on the forward strand.
GAGAGGTGGTGTTCAGAGTGACGGGCCCACAGGCAGGCTGGCCTTTTATGCTTGCCGACGCAGATGGTCCCAAAGCATTCAGCTAAGTGAAGAGAAAGCTGCCCAGTGAAAGCTATTGTAGGGTAGCATCGTTACAGTTGAGAAAGGTTGCCAGGGGTAACTAGAGAGCATCACCAGTATCGTGTGATCACTAGTCTGTGCCATTGAAAATGCTAGACTGAGGATTGTATTGGGTCCCTTGGCATCTTGATGTTCATATGTAAGCAGTATTAGCTTACATTAGTGTTTTTAATTTAATTTTTTTTGTTTTGTTTTCCTCCCTTTGTTCTTGCTCTACCTTTCTTCGTACATAAAGTATATTTATAGTCTTAGTTTTTAAGAAAGTCTTCTAAAAGCATACAGTTTTTAAATAATATATCTATTATACACATTATAGTTTGAACTTAAGTGCCAAATAAGTATCAGGGGTTTTGTGAATTCAATTTCATTTAGAAAATGGGATCTAATATTTCGCACTGGAGAATCTAAAAGTTGTTCTTCTGTCACTCCGAAACTATTATGTCCCCAAATGTACAGTATTTTTCCCTTATTGTAAGAAATTTATACAGGAAGTTTGAGGAATATTTATCTGAAAGCAGTTGTAACCTTGAATGAAAATTTGTAGCCCAAAAACTCCCAAATATTTGTGAAATATTTGTTTTTAATTTTTGGCCTAAAGCAAAAATAAAAATATGCATCCCAGATGAGCCAAAACCAAGTAGCATAACAAGCATTGGTCTTAATTTAATATCCTTTGAATATGATTTTAATAGCTAACTATGACATTCCATATTTTCATCCTTTCTCTGTCATCTGGATAGTTTAAGAAATTACTTATATTTGCAGACAAAATGAGAACATAGTAGTCTTCTGCAGACACTTGGGGAAAATGCATAGGAATTTCTATTTGGTGTAAAAGTGAAATTTGAACTGTAATATTTAATGAGAGAGGATGGTAAATTTGCAAGTAATCGTTATAATTTAAATTACCAGTCATTCAATTAAGCTAGTATTCTGTCAGCTGAAGCTGATTTTTGCTTAGTACCTCTTACCCACCTGTTGGTATAACACTGAATGAAGAGAGCATTATATTTAGTATAATATCAACACTGGTGTTTGAGCGCTCATAACTACCAATAGAATAATAGTGTGCTGAAAGTAGCATTGTTTTTATTGGTCTGTTACATAAATATTTACATGTGAGTACCCTTACTTAAATGATCAGATTCTTAATTTCAGGCTTCTACAGAAAAATCTTAAATGGATATTAAAAAATTACTTGAGCCTTTGCTGGCTTGGTAGGTTTAGACAACTTAAAGTCATTTTCATTAGTAAAAACACTTCTCACAAAAATAAGTGAAATATAGAACAAACATGTTGATGTCTATAATCCTAACATGAAAAATATTCTAATGTATCTACAGATATGGTAATACATTTTCACTTTTAAAAATCAACATAGAATGTGATTTCTGTTAATTTCCTGGAAAACAATGACAAATAGTAATTAGATTCTACTATCCTTTAATTATCTTAGGTCACTTTTTAAATTTGTAATTATCTGCAAGAGTGATAAAAAAGATGTCTGCTAGTTTATATCACTTAAAGTGGATGTTGACTTTACAGAATTTATGAATAAAGATGGCAGTGCTGCCACAATTTAATTACATTGCTCTTTAATGAACCTTAAATACATTAATGCTTTGCAGTTTAATCTTCTTTTATTTTTCTACTATTGATCCACTTTTTGTTTATGTGCAAAATGTAGATTTGACTGAGTCACGTGGTAAAACAGAATGAACTTGAATAAAAGAACCAACATAACGTTTATATTCTATGTATTGTTATGTACAAGGATCATTTGCTATATAATGAGGCATTTGACTTAAAACCTCAGAATTTACATTCAATCTCAGCAGATTTCCTGTTACTTTGTATCACCATTGCAGTTCTTTGAATCACTGCAGATTACCTGCCTATGAAATTAATATAAAATAATTACATATTGGTAGTCATCTCAGTTATAAATAAAAACTAAAACCAATTGCTTTTAAGGCTCACAGGCATATGTATAAATACCTTTTACTTCCTTGAGAGAGCTTGAATTTTATTTTTTAAATGCAAGCTGTGTGAAATGAAGTTTTCCTGTGACCATTTATTTTTTCTCTTCCCCCCCCCATTTTTCCCCCATCATATTTTAAAAGTATTAATTGAGTTAATATATGCGCCATTAAATTGTTGCCATTAGGTGCTGTCGAGTTGACTGACTCATAACAACCCTGTAAACAACAGATCTGAATTCTTCCCTGTCTTGTTCATTCTCATATCTTGAAATGCTTGAACCCATTGTTAAAGTGACTCTGTCAGCCCATCTTGTGAATTTTCACTGACCCTCTACCTTCTAAATATGATATCTTTCCCAAGAACTTGCCCCTGGGCCATCCTAAAAACATTCCCAGAGGATGTGAGATGAAGTTTCACTGTACTTACTTTGTTAAATTAGGCAACAGAAAACAAATGTGGGTTTTGCTAGTTGTTTGAAACTTATTAATGTGAATCAGAGCTTCTTTTTATTTTTGAGGAAAAGGATTTATGAATAATTGAGTAGATATTAATGGATGTACATACTCCATTTTGCCCTTTATAGTAAATATTGATTACATATGTAGTTTTCCAATATAATAATTCTTAGAACATTAATGATTACAACTTATGTCAAAAACCCATTAATAATACTGGTGTCATTAGACAGTGATATCCCCATATCTTAGGCATATGGGAGTTGAGGAAAAGACAGCTATCATTGTTATGACTCATGTCATTGCATCAAATGCTGATAAATTTCTTCAGTATGAACAGTATTCAGTGTCAGCTAACACCTAGTTGTTCTTAGTTGCCATCAAGTCAATTGCAACTCATAGAGATCCAGTAGACAGAATAGAACAACCCCATCGAGTTCCTAAGCTGTACTCTGTACTGGAGCAGATCACTAGATCTTCCCTCCTCCCACACTCAGAGCCTATGGGTTTAAAGTGATAAATGTCACTTAGCTGCTGAGTGCCTAAACAGTGTGTTCCCAACTTGAATATCAGCTGAATAATTGATTTTGGTGTGACCTAATAATTTTTAAGGTTGGTTGACAGAAAAATTAATTGCTTTTACATGAAAGTAGCCTGATTTGGTTGCTGAATTTTCAAAGGATTGTAAAATTTAAAAATGATGTTAACCTTTTGTTGTTCACTTTATTTTTGTCTGATAAAATCCAGAAGATCCTTAGGAATTTTGAGGATCTCAGGCTCATCATTATAAATATTCTTTCTAATAAGGAATGAGGAAATAGTCTTGGAATAATTCCACATGGTAGAAGGATTTAACCTTAAATCCGATAGGATTTAAATGTGTTGCTTGTCTATAAAAAGGGAATTCTAATTGGTAGAGAGTTGTGCTCCCAACCCAAAGGTGGGCAGTTTGAATCCCCCAAGGCCTAGTGATAAGAAGGTGTGCTGCAATCGCTGAGGCATGTGGTTCAAATCCACTAGCTGCTCTGCAGAAGCAGTCTCTTTGTATGTGATTAACTGCCTCTGAAAGCCTGCTGGAGGGTGAGCTTTGGGCTGATGCCAACTAGATGGCATAAAACAGCAGCAACAGCTGCATGGGAGAGTCTCCTCCAGTGTGATTTACAGCCTCTGAAAACCCCCTGGAAGTGCAGCTATGAGTTGGTTCTCACTCCCTGGCAAAAATACCTATGGAAAGATACCTTAAGGACTATGCTATTGTTGACTGTCAAGTCATGTCCCCAATTCATAATAACTCAGTGCCCAACAGAATGAAACAGACTGTGATGATCCTCACAATTTTCAGTTGCTAATTTTTGCAAGTAGTTTTACCAGCCTTATGTCCCTTTGTTGTTTTGCATAGGTGCTGTCAACTCAACTATGTCTTACAGCAACCCTGTGAGTAGTGGATTGAAACCTTGCCTTATGCTGCACTGTCCTCACAATCTTACCGTGCTCAAACCCACTGTTGCCATCCCTGTCAGTTTTCCTTGTTGAGAATCTTCATCTTTTTCACTGACTTTCTATTTTCCAAACAGTGATATCTTTTTCCAAGGACCGGTGCATCCTGACATTATGCTTTAATTATATGAGATGAAGTTTCACCATTCTTGCATCAGAGGAGCAGTAATGTCTCTTTTTCTTTTTTTTTCATTGATTTTACATACGCTCAGTTAGGTGTTTTGTAATTCCGTTCTTTTCAGTGTTACGCATAATTTATTAAGATACACATAGGCAGATGCCTTTGCATAGTCAATAAAATGCCAGTGTACATATTTCTAATATTTTCTGTTGTTAGCCAGCATCCATCAACATTGCTGATATCAGCAGTGGCATCCCTAGCTGTACAGCCTCTTCTGAATCCAGCTTGAATTTCTGGCAGTTCTCTCCAGCCACTCCCTGCCTGCCCCCCGGGCAGCTCGGATTTTAGTGGAGATAGTGGAGATACAGCTTGGGTGAAAAGGGCAGCCACTTTTTAATAATCAAGTTTTTAAATTGTAAATGATATTAATGATAGTGTTCAATAACTTCCTCATTCTCTTAGATCACCTTTTTTTTAAAAAAAGCACAAATACATTGACTGGGTAGCAATCTTCCAAATTTCTTGGCATAGAGGAGTGAGCACATCCAAGACTTCATCTGTTTGCTGAAACCCTTAATTGCTATTCTGCCCTAGATCCATATTTTTTGCGGGTACAGTTTTGACTTCTTCCTTAAATACCATTGGTTCTTGATCACATGCTACTTCCCGAAATGGCTTAGGATTGACCAATTCTTTTTGACACAGTGACTCTGGGAATTCTTTCCACCTTTTGATGCTTCCTGCTTCATTTAACATTTCACCATAGAATCCTTCAGTATTGCAACATGAGGCCTGACTTTTTTAATTTCTTTCATCTTGAGAAATGTCAAGGATGTTCTTCCCTATTGGTTTTCTAACTCCAGATCTTTGTCCATTTCCTAATAATACTTTGCTTTTTCTTCTTGAGCTGCCCTTTGAAATCTTATGTTCTGCTCTTTTAATTACTTTTACTGTATTGAAGAACAAATTTCAGAGTCTTGTCTGACCTCTGTTTTTGTCTTTTCTTTCTCCTTGGCTTCTGTATTTGTGTGTGGTATTGGAAAAATGTATATTTGGAATTAGCCAGCTAGATTCAGTTTATTGTTGTTGTTATGTGCCATAAAAATATGGTATATGTATTTGAATGACAATAAGAGTAATTGTGAATATTATTAACATTGTGGTCACTGATACTGCCCTGTAACTATTGTCAGAGCAACCTGCCATTTTGTTTATATTTGGATATTTACCAACATTGGAAATTTAAATTCAGCTACATCAGGAAAAGATTGAAAATAGTTGAATAAATATTAATAGATTAACATGGTAGTTCTCTGTTCTGCTCTTTGGGAGATACTGGTTTTATTTCATACAGTGTTAGCTCTTTTTCATGATTCATTTCATCAAGATAGAACTAGAGAGATTACTTATGAAGGTTCCAGAATGCACATAAAGGAAGAGTGAGCTTTTGTAGTGTGTTGAGAAAGTTAGGGGCTGATCAAGTAAAGATATGACTGAGAGGTAGCAATACTGCATAATTAGCTACTTAATTGTGTTGGTTTTTTCCTAGCCCTCTTGCTGTGGAGTCACACTCAAACTTGTTGCCATCCACTCAGAACTGATGAGTCTAATTGACCTTCCAGCAGGTTTTCTGAGGCTGTAAAACACACGGGCGGAGATTGCCCATCTTTCTTCTGAGGAGCCACTAGTGAATTTGAACTCCCAGAGGTGCATCCCAGGGGTACAACCTCCTATGGACTGTGCCACCAGAGTAGGGTGCAACAATCTCCCACAGCTTGAGGCCCTCCAGAGGCAAATGCAAGAAGGGTATGAGGGCAAGGGAACTCTGGAAGGAGGATCAAGTGGGGAGGATTACTTGCACTCACGTGATGTCTCTATAAAGGTAGGGACTTTGAGTTAAAGAATTTTAAAGGGCAGCAGCGTCCTTAACAGCTGCAGGCTTCTGTCTTATCTAGAGCTCACAGATGTAGGATACAATTTCACATAGTAGGTAAAACTAGGTAAGGATGGCTCCAGGTGGCTAAAAATCTGTGTATTGGGGCTATTTTTAAAACAGTTGGGTGTGCTAAAATTTGAGCTTGGTGTAGGCAGGCCTTTTGCTCTAAGAGCCCAGCTTGTTATAAAGAAATAAACAACTTGGAATGAGTACACAGAAGCTATCCTGACTCATTTATATATAGCTTATTTGCCCAGCTAGATACTGTATTGATTGGAATTGTGAAATCTTAAGTGAATATAACAGAATAACAGAATTTTTCTTCCAACAAATAGTTTTAATCAGCCTGTTTGGATCAGCTCTACCAGATGAAACACAAGAAATGTGTTTCTCATAGAGAGAAAGTGGGTGGGTTTTATTTGGTTTTTTTATTACTTACCTGATAAAACTAGGGAAAGATACCTATAATGATTAGGTTTATTCACCAGTTCTCAAACATCAGTCTTGTAGAACTTACTATTCAAATTCATGAGTCAGCCGCATCTTTTATGTTTCTTCCAAAATTGTCAAAAGCACACACCAAGTTGTGGTGTGTACTAGCCAGTGGCCTACAGCAATGGTTCTCAAAGTGTGGTACATATCCCTGGAACTCCCTGAGTCCCTTTCAAAAAGTATTTGAGGTCAAATCTATTTTCACAATAATATAAAGGAATTATTCGACTTTTCTACTATATTGACATTTGTACTAATGTACAGTGAGTAAAACTACTAACCCTATTGCTCAGGAACCAGTAACAGTAACTGTACTAATGTTGTTACTGGGTGTCACAGAGTTGAGTGTGACTCATAGTGACCCTATGTTAAACAGGATTGCACCCTGCCCTATCTTGTGCCATCCTTATCATCTCTAACACATTAGAGCCCATTGCCGCAGACACCATATTGTTGTTATGTGCTGTCTAGTTGACGACAGTTCATAGCGACTTGAACAAAAGCTCAGAACCTTGCTCTATCCTGAGTCTCAACGTCCCTGTCACACCTGAATCCATGTCAGTGGGTTCAGCCACTGTGTCACTCCATCTCATCCAGGATCTTCCTCTCCTACACTGACCCTCTACCTCTTCCAAGCATGATGTCCTTCAAAGACTGACCCCTCCTGACAGCATGCCCAGAGTATGTGACATGGATCTTCAAAAATTTTTTTTTCTATATTTTATTAATTTTCATAAACATTTACAGAGATTTTGGGTTTCCATTCATTCATTGTTGCACTATTCTCTCTACCCTCCTCCCAGTTTGTTCTTGTCCAAATGCCACAGTGCATGTCAAAGCCAGTTCTGATTAATCTCCTTTGTCAGTGTGTCCTTTGCCATTCCCTATACTCCTCCCTGAGAGAGACTTCACCCTGATTCATAAGGGAAAGGGGATGGTGTATTCTCTTAGCTACTTCCTGCTGAAAAGGGACGCTGTGGGTTTCAGGGTGAAGATCTTCTCTCACTACTCTAAAGGGCCCCTTTGGCAGTAGGAAACACATAGACTATTATGGAGATTGATTTTGGAATTTAGATGCACTCTTATTGATTGTGCTTGGCTGTACATGTTCATATCTTTGAAGATGTATCATGGGGGTGTTGCAACCTAGAAGACACAAATTTGACTAACAAGTTATAAGTACATGAGTCCAAAAATTATGGAAAAGTAAAAGAAAAGATTCTTTCATTGTTTTACAAACCCTCCCCCAGGTCCCCTCCACCATGTAGCCCTCGCTCTAGTCTCCTGTGATGACAGAAATACCTAGTTATATATCTCTTTTAAACAGTTTTCTCCCTCCTCTGTTTCAGTGCTCTAAGGAGCAAGCTGGTTTCACCCATTTCAAGACAGACCTTTTTCTCTTGGCAATTTGTTCTCTTGGCAGTTCCGATGTATTTAGTACTGTTCTCCAACACTACAACTCACAGACATCAATTCTTCTTTTGTCATTCTTAGTTGTTGCCCCGCTCTCAGATACATAGCATGCAACCGAGAAAACCGTGGCCTCAGTCAGGCACACCTTGGTCTCTAGACTGACGTCATTGTTCTTTAGCACTCCGTAGAGGTACCTGACAGCATATTTCCCTACTGCAATTCATCTTTTGATTTTGGGACTGTGGGTGCCAAGAGTGTTGATTGTGGATCTGAGCAAGATGAAATTGTTAATAGCCTCAATCGTTTCTCCATCTGTCATATACTGCCACTTGGACCACTGGTGAATGTCTTAATTTTCTTCATCGAGGTTATTATATTTATCCTGAGCCCCTGGGCTTCATCTGTGTGCCTCTATGACATTTAGTGTGACAACAGTACATGGTAGATAATACATGTTTGAGTTAGCCCAGTTCTGAAGGCTCAATGAGATATTCATTCATTGCTAAGCAGTGTGGACACATAGGGGTAAGTCTTTCTGGAATCTCCCTTCAAGGTAAGGATGTGGCATGTATTGTACAACCAGGACAGGTAACCTTCAGAATCCAAAAGAATAAGGATTTGTCTTGGATCAGAAAGAATACTGAAGGATGTACCATTTTGAGTTTTGGAACTTATGTTGTTGTATAGAGATCTGTTAGAGTAGCAAACCAGAAAGATCCAGTAACATGAGCATCAAGTGGAGAGGAATGTGGATGTAACTGGAGATACTATTGTTATGTACAGTTGAGTCAGAACCAACTCATTTCTGATCCTGCAGTGGGTTTTCAGAGGTAGTAACTCACAGGGGAGGAGTTACCCAGCTTGCTTCCATGGAGCAGCTTTTGAATGCAAACTGTGTGTCTTTGGGTTAGCAGTGCAACTCTTTACCACTAGACCACCAGAACTTTCAGCCATTTACCAACTCTGAGAACCAGCTGGAAGGTAGCAGGACAAAAGATCTTGGATTAGAGATTGATCTGATGAAAGTTTATTGCAAATTACAGGACTCAAGTTCAGAGTCTAAGTCCAAATCTTGGTGTAGTAGAGGATATCTCATTAGATCTTTTCTCTATAGCTTTGAGTAGTTCACTTTCATCCTGAATCTGAGCACTATACTTTTCTGTTTCTTAGTTTCTTCATTTGTTAAATAGGGTAGTTTTACATTCAAATTTGTTCTGTCTGACTTGCAAGATTTGTCTAAGAATCAGAGAACCCAAGATAATGTTTGAGGTAGCACATCTGTTTCCAGTAGGAAGTTGTAAACCTTGTGTAGGATGATTACAGTAAAATGGGGTAAGTCACAGACTTGAAAGGCAGACCAAAAGAAATCCATAAGATGTTAATTACTCATTGATTATTTATAGTAGGTAACAAATAGTTAGATTAAGACTATTGAGAGGGTTTAATCTTGGATATTTTGGTAACAAATTGGAGGAGCTGGAGAGACATGCTTCAGATGTCATTCTTGTTAGGTGCCATCACATCGACTACAACTCAGAGTGACCTTTTGGACAACAGATTTGAAACCTTGCCCTATCTTGTGCCATCCACACTACCTTCTAATATTCTCAAGCCAATTGTTAGAGTCACTGTGTCACTTCATCTTATTGAGAGTTTGCTCTTTCTCAAACCCTCACCATTCCCAGCGTGATATCTATTGTGATATTCAAGGGAAGAAGATGTGCAGTCATCTTCTGGGCCATTGACAGCCTCTGAAAACCTGCTTTAGAGTCAGCTAGGAGTTTATTTCGACTCACTGGCACCTAACAACATCATGATATTGCCTGTTGTGCAGCGGTAAGGATTTTTGTTTTCTTGATGTTGAAATGTAATCGACACTGAAAGCTGTAGTCATTTGTCTTCTGCAGCACATGTTTCAAGTCTTTTTCATTTCCAGCAAACAAGGTTATGTCATCTGCATATTGTAGGTTGCTTATCAGTCTACTTCCAATGCTGATACCACATTCTTCTCTTATAGTCCTGCTTCTCAAATGATTTGCTCAACATTTAGATTGAATAGGTATGGAGAAAAGGATACAACCCTAATGCACACCTTTCTTGATTTTAAACCATCCAGTGTTCCCTTTTTCTGGTTAGACAGCTGCTTCATAGCCCATGTACAGGTTTCACGTGAGTTTAGTGTTCTGGGATTCCCATTCTTTTCATTGTTAACCATAATTTGTTATGATCTACACAGTCAAATGCCTTTACATAGTTAAATAACTGCTTAAAAATCCAGGCTTTTGACATAGGATTACTGGCTTGTGAGTTTCATTATAGAGGTTAGAATAGAGAAAAAGTAGTCAGAGATGTCTGTTGAGGATTGCCAAGAAAAGGAAGAAACTTAACAGACAAAGAGGTAACTATTAGACCTTAGAAGCTCAAACTGACTGGACTCTAGTTGGTTCTAACTCATAAGTACCTTTCATTGGGTTTCTGAAGCTGCAGGTATCTTTAACTGTGGAACTATGATTAATTGCCTTTGAAAACCCCCTGAAGGGTCAGCTGTGGGTCGTTTCCAAGTCGATGGTACATAACAACAAAACAGTGCAAGGCAAAAATGTCTGGTCCTTGTTAAAAAAAAAAGCGGGGGAGAAATATAAAACAATAGAAATAATAATGAAAACATGAACAAGAATAAATTTCCAGATTACAAAGAAGTAATATTTTGGTGTTAAGATGTTGTATAGTATAATGTACTGGGCATTATGGTTTTATATACTATAGTAATGTGGTACCTTGATCACATGATTTTGAATGGCTCCCTCTTCTGCATATCCTTTTATCAGGTCATGAAAATTAATCAACAAAAAAAAATCAGTCAAAAACTGGTGGAATTTAAAGTGATGTTAAGTCAATCTTGACAAATGCAAGCTTTCCCCCCCCATTCCACTGAAATAAATATTAGTCATTTCTGCCTAAATATGTTCATAGCACATATAAATAATATATTCCAGTTTCACACACACCTTAAAACACCATAATTCACCATCAAGACATATTCACTATTTATATGCTTGCTTTTTGGGTTTTTTTTTAATAATTTTAATGAACATTGACAGAGATTTTGGATTTCCATTCATTCATTGTTGCACTTTTCTCCCTGCCCAGCCCACCCCAGACCCCAGTTTGCTCCTCTCTTTGAAAAGTAAAAGAAAAATTCTTTCTTTGATATACAATCCCCCCCGCACCCCTCCCCCTGCACCCCTCCCACCACCCCAAGTACACTGCACTATGCAGCCTTACCTTTGTGATAACCATAATACCCTATCATACATCACTTTTAAATTATTCTTTCCCTCATCAGTTTCAATGCAGTATACGCAATTTATCCAGTTTTTCTCAGTCTTGCTTTTTGGTTTTAACACCATTTCCCTCTACCTCCAATCCTAAGTAACCACTAAAACATTATTCTAGATGTCTCCTATATGTGGGATCATATGATCATTTGTCCTTTTGTATATGACTTATTTCACTCCATATGATGTTTTTTTATCCACATAATAGCAAGTATCACAATTTTGTTTATAGCTCCATTATATCGATATACGTAGCATTTTATTTATCCATTTACTGATGTGTGTTTAGATGATTTCCCCTTTTTGGCTACTGTAAATAATGCTGAGTTGAGCACTAGTTTTCTTGTGTCTGTCAAAGTGGTGGTTTTTAGTTCTTTTGGGTATACTATATATTTTTAAGAATTGCTGAGTTACTGTGAGAAGTCTATTTTTAACATTTATGAACTACTAAACTGTTTTCTGTTGTGATTACACTATATTATAGTCCCAGTAGCAATATACAAGTGTTCTGATGCCTTACAAATACTTGTTCTTTTTGGTTTTGCAATTAGTTGTTATTTTGTAATTTTGAGAAGTGTCTTTCTGATGCTGTAACCTTACTGGAACCACTGAGAGCATTTTATAGACTGTAACAGCACTGAAATAAATTTCCGATAACTACTTCAAAATGTAAAAGTTAATGCACCTAGAGTTGATAATTACAGAATTTTTTTTAAAAAACTCAAATATGAATCAATTGTATGTAAGTATGAATTTAGTTTTAAATGTAATTTTATATTTTTGTTGTTGTTAAGTGCCGTCGAGTCGTAGGCAACGCATAGCGACCCTATGAACGAAAGACTTGAACACTTGTATAACTTTCTTGGCTTCTCCAAGTTCATAGGGTTTCCAGAAGCAAGCTATTTCGGAAGTGGATGGCACGCCTGCTTCCAAGTTTGTTTTAATCAAGGAGCCCCACCAAATACTGTCCACCATGGGTGACCAATATCACATTTGGCATATCAGTGTCACAGTGTTCAGCATCACAGCAACCATGTACAGGAAATCAACAGACCAGCAGTATGCCACCCAGAAGAATGTTTGACCAAAAACAGTTAAAACTAGCCCTGAGGGACACAGATTAAAATCACCCACCTCTGGCTTGGTAGCATCACTTTCTGTCCATTAAGCCATGTGAGCTCTCTCTATGATGTTGTTGTTGTTGTTAAGTGCCATCGAGTCATAGGCGCCTCATAGTGACCCTATGAACGAAAGACCTGAACACTTGTATAACTTTCTTTGTTTCTCTAAGTTCCTTTGAATTTTATATTATGACATTTAAATCTTTTATCTGCCATTTTCTTGTGGAAATTATATAAGAAAATATCTTCATAACTTGTTTATTAGTCCAAAATACCTGTTTATGCATTCTGTCACTAGAGCTTCAGTTAAGAAGAAAATTAATTTTTAAAATGTTGTCTTTTTTGATGATTAGTTCATCCAAAGCTTCATATAAAAATAGTACTCTTTTCTATTAAATGTTACAATCTTTAAATTTCTGTTTCTAATAAGCATGTGGGTATTTGCTTTGAAATGTGCTAGAGCTTCTAAACTCTTTGAAGCATTCTAGTAATTAATGATAATGATTTTAGGGAGCTCTGGTGGCCTAGTGGCAAGAAGCTGCACTGCAATCCCAAAGGCACAGTTTGGCGCTACCAGCTGCACCATGGGAGAAGGATGGGCAATCTCCTTCCATGCAATTCACTGCCTCTGAAAACCCACCAGAGCGTCAGCTGTGGGTCAGTTCCAACTCTATGGGACACAACAACAAACATAAGATTTTATTTTGTAATGATTTTCTGACACACTTACTGCCTGAACACCAGCATACCTGTCCAAGCTAGGAAATTGTTTGTGCAGATGTTACTAGCTTGGATTCTGGGTACAGAAGAGTGAACTGGCCTCCCACTTCAGGACCCCTGCAGAACTGCCCCTTCAGGACCTCTGGTGCTCTACACTATCTCAGATGGAGCACATAAAGCTCTTCTGAAAGATGGGCCTTTTGTGACTTTGTCACACACCCTGCAAGTTGGCTTTTCCCAGGGTCCTGTTGTGCTGTCAAATGCATTTTGAAGACTTCCCTAGAATAAACCATTTGACTTTAATTGGAATCTCTTCAATACTTCGGGGAAGTTCTCATGCATATATTCTCTGAGTGTCTTAAATAATACTGCTTTCCTTGTTACTCCCCCAAGCAACTAAGTAAGGTGAACTCCCCAACTGTTAGGACAATAGTTGTCTGAACCAGTCTAAGGTTCTACAAGATAAATCTTTGAATGAAGTTCATAAGAAATGTTCTCTCAGTATACTCTGTTCATTTGGTTTGCGGTTTTTATTCTTTATCTTTCTTTAATTACCACTTGAATTGTGCTACTTATTACTTTGATTTTCTATTCATTTTGGTTAAAGGGAGGGGCCATAGTTTATTAGTCAGCTCTGACTCCTCTCAACCAGATTAACTTTGCATTTATGCATAGCCTAAAAAGGTAGCTCTGTTGGCCTAATGGCAAGAAGCTGCACTGCACTCCCAAAGGCACATGGTCTGGATCCACGAGCTCCTTCGCAGGAGAAAGATAGGCAGTCTCCTCCTGTGCACTTAACTGCCTCTGGTAACCTGTTGGAGGATCAGCTATGGGTCGCTTCTGACTCTATGGTACACAACAACAGCCTAAAAAGGAGTGCTGGTGGCATAGTGGTTAAGCACTAGGCTGCTGACTGAAATGTTGACAGTTCTAACCCACCAGCCATTCCATGGAAGAAAAGGCCTAGCAGTCTGCCCCATAAAGACCCTGTAGGGTCATTTAGCTTTGGCATACAGGCTACTATGATTTGGAATCATTTAAGAAATAAAAACCAACGAAAGTGTCACCTATAACCTCATTTTATTTTCTCAGTGCAACAATATTTTTAGAAGTTTCGCTGAGTAGAATACCTTATTATTGTTAAAATGGGCAGGATCATTAAATAGAAAAAGCCAGTGTATGTATATAAAAGGTAAAGAAGTCAGAGCACAGACCTCGCTTTGTATTTAGCTCCATATTTGCATCCTACAGTTTCTTCTTATATTGTATGTTGTCAGTGAACTAGGATTGCACCTGCTGCCCAGTCCTTCCTTCTCCACTACCTTGTCTAGAGATACACAAAGAGAATTTTCTAATTTGCTAATCATTTCTATGACTGGAATAAGTTTCAAGTGAGCAAAATATTGAAACCTTCTCTCCTCAGGGTGGCCTTGAAGGACCTGAGCATTCTGAGCTTCTGGGCTAATTATCTCTGATGGAGATGGCTTCCTCATTACCCTGATGTGCTGTGGTTTTGTTGTTGTATGGGTTTTCAGAGGCAGTTAATCCTGCAGGAGAAGATCACCCATCTTTCTCTTAGAGCAGCTGGTGGATTCGTACTCTGTGCCTTTGGGTTGGTGGAGAAACTTTTTTACCACGAAACCACTAGAGCTCCTAAAGTACTTAAACAGTAGTATTTCTCTAAAAGTGCTTTAAAAAAGTAATACTTAGATTCCATGACTTGAAAAAGGCTTGGAGATATTGCCTCAAACAGGCTGATGACCCAGTAAGCTTTCTTGTGCTTAGTTAACATCTTTCATGTGGTGAAGGCATGAAATAGTTCACTCCAAGTTATAAGCACAAGGCCATGCTTACCTTGTTTACTGAGGGCCCTATTTCCATCACAATCTAAATTTGAAAAGAGGCTTTGGATTCTGTAGAATTCTTAGTTGGGAAAAATAGACCGGTGCCTCCCATACCCCGAAACAGAATTTTTGAGGTGGTGAAAATGTGACATTTTAAACTCTAGATTAATACATAATTGATTAATAAGGCCTCAAACCTTAATGGAAAAAAAATGTACAGAAATGAAATTCCATCTATAAATAATACATTTTAAAGATTCATGTAGTCAGTATCATCATTGCTCTTTTTCAAGATTTTCTTCGTATTTTAGGTAAACTGATGTGTTGTAGGATGATCTGGTAGAGTATAGAGAGAGCTGTGCTCCTAGGGAGAAAGATGGACAGTCTCCTCCCTTTGCTGTTTACAGCTTTGGAAACCCAGTGGTGGGTCACTGTGATTTAGAACCAATCTGTAGCAATGTGTTTGCTTGCACAAATTATAAGAATGAATACGAAACAAATCTAAAGTCTGTTGTTGTTGTTGTTGTGCACCAACTCACACCAACCCATAACTGACCCTGCAGTGAGTTTTCAGAGGCAGTTAATTGCATGGGAGATTGCCCATCCTTCTGCTACAGAGCAGCTGGTGGACTCGAACCAGGATTGTAGTACAGCTGCTTGTTACTAGGTCACCGGAGTTCCCTTAACTTTCTTATAATTACTGTGTTAATTGGAATCTAGCTCTTTAGTAAGTAAATGAGGGCTTTCACTCTTTAAAGAGAAATGACCAATTTGACTTTCATGTCAGCCCCACACTCCTTAGTGGACAATTTCAGCCTAAAAAGGAAGAAATTATACCAGTCTACAAAGTTTTTAGCAAAAGTTCTAGCCATAGCTGTGAATGAAGCAAAGAAGGTTTTAGTGATCTTTGTGATCTTTTTCTTTACAGTAAACTCATTGCCATAGAGTTGAAGCTAACGCAAAGCTGACTCTTCATTAGGTTTCTGAGTCTGTAAATTACACATGAGGAGATAGTACATCTTCCTCCAGAGCAGGCAGCTAATGGATGAATTCTCTCTGCTAGACAGAGAGGTGCAGCCTTTGAGTTAGCAGTGCAACTCTCTAGGGACTAGGCCACCAGAGTTCCCTTTCTTAAAGGATTAGATCTTCTAATTTATAGATGGAATATATTGAAAGGATATGAAGATTAATATAAAGATAATAGACTGCAAAGTAAAAACAAAACAATCCAGCAAATTAATTCAGTTCTGAGTGTGCTTAAACTCTTAATGTTGTAAGCTTATTTATGAATAATGGAAAATACTGAAACAATACTAGCATAATAATATAAATCTTTTTTAAAAAGATATTGTCTTAAACCATTATATGACTTATTATGTATCTCTCGTTGTCTTGAGTTGAAACCGACTCATGGCTGAACCCTCTACCTTCGTTTCTGGGACTATCAATCACACAGGAAGATATGGCCCATCTGTCTCCCTCAGAGCCACTGGTAAATTTTCCTGATTGTCCAGGAGATGTGGTCTTTGGGTTAGGAATACAGTTCCCTACAGACTAGCCACCAGAGTCCCCTTATAATGATATAGAAAGGTATCATTAGCTCTCTATAATTAGAGAAGTCAGACATTGAAATCCAACAGTTGTTCCTCGGGAGAAAGGTGGCCAGTCTTAGAAAGATTTAAAGCCTTAGAAATCAGATGGAGGGTCAACTTAGAGTTTAAATTGTTCCCAAGGCAGTGAGTTTGGGTTTTCTTCTTCTTCTTTTTTTCAAGAAAATTTTTTTATTTTATTATTTTTGTGTGAGTGTACCATCAAAACAGATCTGACTGATACAGGAGGAGATTATCCCTCCTTCCCCGGCAGAGCATCTGGTGGATTCGAACTGTGCACCTCTGGGATTGTAGTTGCAGCTCCTTACCACTAGGCCACCAGAGCTCCCCTTGGGTTTTATTCTTAATTATATTCAGTGTGCATATTCCTGTCTGTGCATTTGTTTTGATAAAACATTTAGGTACCTGAAATTTTAAATTGTAAGAAAATTTGTTTATAATAAAAAACACTAAACTATAAAATAATAGTTAAGTATTAGTCTTAATAACTGCACGTGCCAGTTCTTTGTATACTGTTTATCTGAGAGGAACAGAACATTTAGCCTCACCTCATTTTATGTGTTCCAGTTTGGTTATTAAAAATTTCTTTACTAATGATTATTGTAAGGACCTGTTACTATGCTTTCTCTTTTACTTTGAATTTTTAGGGGCAGTATCTTTATTATTTAATTAGTAGAAAATGGAAATTATAAGCAAGGTGGTGTATCCCCTGGATGGCACAGGAAGGAATTCTCATCTTCCCAGTTTACTCACAGCTGTAGTGGGGAGCTGCCCTCTCCTGGTCATCTGTGCCGTGTAGACCTCCCAGTGGGCCTCAAGGCAAATCAGATTTTTCCCCCCTCACCAAGTGAATAAATCTTTTAATTATGCCTTTATAGGAAGGTTACCTTTCCCCCCCCCTTATTCTGCTATATAAAGCTCTGGTGTACCTCCTTTTCATTTAAGAAAGGATATTGTTGACAGAAAAAAATGAGACCATGTTTACCACATGTTGTTTTAGGCATTCTATATTCTTTCAACCTTAGATTTTTGCCTACTTCTTCTGTCTAATGGGCACAACTTGCACTATTCTTCATTTGCAAAATTCTTACGATTTCTTTGCTTTGAAGAAATTCCTTAGTATTTTCTTTCCCTTAGGAAAAAAATGCAGATTTTTTAAATCTTCAAATAAGTGAATTAACCTGGCTGTTAGCTTAATGAAAGCTATGTGTTGTTTTTTTTTAATTTTTTCTAAAGAAAGGATCAAGTGTTAGAATAAGTTCATATTGGAGAAGAGTTTAATGATTCTTATTAAAAACAATGCTTTTGTATTTAGGTTTTATTCTAGATTCTTCATTCTTCTTTCTTATAAATCTCTCCTTACTTTGAACTCTGGCCCTGTGAGTTCGCATCGGTTACTGTTTAATAGCCATAATAGAGCAGAGTATCGTTCACAATTTTACTTTTAAATTTAAAAAGTTCTTCTCTCCTCTTTTCTTGAATTACCATTAAATCTTTTTATATACTTTTGTATTTTAAAAATAAGGAGAAATCCTCTGGGTTTTGTGGTATTTCTTAGTTAAAATTGAAAGACAAATACTGTATAACACCATTATTGTAGAACAAGTATGAGGATCCAAAGAGGGAAGAGGGAAGCTGCGGGTGAGGATAGGAAGGGCTCTTAATCATAGGGCTGCATAATTTGATGAGTGGAGGAAGGTATCGATAAAGGAGAGGGGAAAGAGCCGATGTGAAAAACAATGTATGCCAACATTGTAAGTAAACCAGTATAATGTCTTAAGAAAATTGATAACTATTTGCTGATATTTCTAGTAAAGATATATAGGAGACTTTTATTATGAATGCTTCTTAAGTTCATCTCTCATTCGTTATGCAAAAGGTACTAGTATCATACTAATATGGCCTCCTAAAAATCTTACAAATGAGATCAAAGGACTAAAGATGGAAATCTTTTCCTTTACTAATAATTTTTTCCATTTTATATAATTTTATGTAACAGTTTTCATTGTATACTTTAGAGATACATTTGCAGAGGATTGTGGGTACCAACTAGTTTGGATAACTGGAAATTGATTCATTTCTGAGTAAGATAGTATTTAATTCTGTTTTTAAGTAAAAAAACATCAAGTCAACCAACTAAGCAGATTTATTCCATTTTGAGAGTTCTTAAAATCTTACTCAATGTTTTAAAATTATTTGTGAAGCAAAGCACCGGAAGTAAGGTGCTTGTTGTTTTTAATAGTTTTTTTAATTTAAAATGTATCCGTTATATAAACATTGTAGACCTCTATGGAAAAGAATTTTGCATAGGGATAGATCATGTTCTCCTACATCTGACCAGTCTTTATTTTGTCTTAATAGAATTTTGTAGATAATTAAGATCTGATCTTAACTTTGTCACTATGGAGAAAGGAGAGCCCAGCATTCTTTAAATTGATTTGTACCTCATATTTGTAGTCTAGACACTGATTGTCTCTGCTTGTCATTGATGATGAAATTCATTAAATGCTAAAACACATGATTTTGAGACCCCATTCTCTGGCTTACTGGATACACCACAACCAGACTCAGTTTCATCCTCACTAAAGTAAGAGATAATATTACTTCCTATACTGGAGGTTTGTGAAGATTTGATGAAGAGTGTTAAGAATATTGTGATTAAAAAAAAAGAATATTGTGAAAATTATTAAATGACTCATAAGATGAAAAATGGTAAATTACTTATAAAAAATGCTTAATTTTTTTAAATCCATGACTATACCAAAGCAAAAAGTATTATATCTCACACCAAGCTCAAATTTAATCGAAGATTTTTCTTCTTATAATAATAATGTTGTTGTTGTTGTTGTTGTCATGTGCCGTCAAGTTGCCTGTGACTCACAGTAACCCTGTGTACAACATCCTTAAACCCTGCTCTACCCTACCTATGCCAACTGTCTCTGACACACCTATCCCCATTTCCCAAGTCACTGAATCAGTCCATCTCATCAAGGGTCTCTTGCACTGTCCCTCCACCCTCCCAAGCATGACGTTCCTCTCCAAGGACTGGTCACTCCTTGCAGCATGTCTAAAGTATGTCAGACGAAGCTTCAGCTTCCTTGCCTCCGAGGAGCAGCTTGGTTTCTCCCTCTCTAGGACAAACCTTTTTTTTTCTTAGCAGTTCATGACCATGGTGTATTAAATACTCTTCTCCTGCACCACAGCTCGAAGGCCTCAATTCTCCTTCTATCATCTCTAGTCATTGTCCAGCTCTCTGACACATAGCAAGTGATTGCAAAGAGCATGGCCTGAACCTAATTCTGTTTCTCTGTCAAACCTGTATCCTGATAAAGATTTTTAACTTGCCTTTTGGTGAAGAGAAGTGGTTTGTGTTAACTTTTCTCTGCAACTCAGTGCAGGATTTGTATATTTAAATTATTTTTTTTCTTCTTGCCTCCCTAACTTAGTCTAGATGCAAAGGACTGTAGAAGTAGACATTTACTACACACACATCAGATTTACTATGGATTAAGTTCCAGACCACCACG
The DNA here is from genome assembly GCF_000299155.1 of Elephantulus edwardii. Lineage (NCBI taxonomy): Eukaryota > Metazoa > Chordata > Mammalia > Macroscelidea > Macroscelididae > Elephantulus > Elephantulus edwardii. The sequence goes on from NW_006399802.1 coordinate 1,989,052, forward strand.
GTAACAGTGGCTGTCAACAGTAAAGTTATACAAATTGTACACTGTACTACAGTCAGCCTGTTATTGCTTAAGCTGCTGACCAGAAGATTGGTAATTTGAATCTCCTCCTGGAGATAACTAAAAATGGATAGTCTTCTTTGAAGATTTCAACCTCAGAGACATGATAAGAGGGTCGCCACAACTCTCCATTCATTGCATTGACCCTCCAAATTTTCAGAGGCAGTAAATTGCCTCTCAAAGGAGATGATTACCCATCTTTATCTCATGGAGCAGGATTTGAATCTTGGGTTGGCAGCACAACTCTTTACCACTTAGCCATCAGAGCTCCACTTACATTGCTTAGGAACTATCTTTTCTGGTCTTACACCTGGCAGTTAGACTTGAACCCTCATCAGAAAAGAAGAAATTACATTTGAAAAGGGATATTAGAAAAAAAATGTGACATGAAAGACCAGTCTCCTTACTAGTAGTTACTTGTCACAAAACAATCTTTGAACTGTGCATTATTGTACTCAAGTCTGTATTTCTGAATGTATGTATATGGCAATGTAGACTAGAGGATACGTTTGGTAACCTAGGAAACCTGTGTCCCATCAGGGGAGGAAACAGATGTTTCTTCTCCTTATGAAGAACCACAGTTATACATTAGCAATTATGAATCTCTTCCCTAGATAATACCATTGAGAAAAAAGTCTTGGAGCAGACAGGATCAAAAAACACACCACTCATTTTTCAGTGTGTGGGATTGTGTTATCTTATATTTGCTCTCTTTACCATGCTTTCCATTTTAAGATATAGAGACTTGAGCTTAAATCATGATGATTAAGAAACATTGTCCAAGATGAAGAAAGAGGATTCTTCATTTGTCAAGTTCAGCCCAACTTTTTTTTTTAATAAGCTATTATCTTGCCACTTATTCCTTTAATTCCTTCCACAGTGCTGGACAGATAGTCCTAAAATGTTACTGTTCTTAGTTGCTGGAGGGTCAGCTGTGATGCACAGCAACTCTCTGAATAGTGGGTCTAAACTCTGTCCTATCCTGTGCCATCACCATCATCTCGTATACTTGAGCTCATTGTTACAGTCATTGTGTCCATCCATCTTGCTGAGCATCTTCCGCTTTTGGCTGATCCTCCACTTTTCCAAGAATGATGCCTTTTCTTCCAAGAACTGGCCATTGTTAACAAGATGCCCTAAGTGCATGACACTAAATTTCACCATCCTTGCCTCTAAGGAGCTCTCTGGTTTCTCTTTCTCCAAGACATATTTGCTTGTTATTTTGGCAGTCTGTAGTATATTCTGTATTCTTTTTCCAGCCTCATAACTCAAAATAGAGATCGAGTTATAGCCTTCTCTTGTTTAGAAATTTCCATTGCCTTCAGAATTCAAGGCCCTTACTGATCTTGTACTAGTCTTATTTTCTAACCTGTATGTCGTCGTACTCCTTCACATAAACTAAAGGGATGGTTCAGTCTTCCAAACTTTGCTGCCTGTTTGCCTGTCTTCAAATCAGTCTTTCTCAGGTGCCTTTCTTTGACTTCTTATCACTCTCTTTGGTGCTTAGGGAGCTCTAGTGTCTTAGTGCACTTAGGGATTTCAGTGCTGACACAAAGGTTTATGATTCGGATCCACCAGCTACTATGCAGAAGAAAGATGAACAACCTCCTCTTATGTGATTTACTGCCTCTGAAAACCCACTGAAGGCAAGTTATGGGTCAGTTCTAATGTAGCAGTACACCACAACAACAACTCTTTAGTGCTTAAGAAACTCTGGTGGCCTAGTCTAAAGGGAGTTGTATTATATGAATCCAGCCTGTGGAGAAAGATAGGCAGCCTCTGTCCATGGAATTTATAGTCACAAAAACTCAGTGGAAATTTTCAGCATCTTGCCACAATATCACCTCCACTTACTTAAGATTACGTTGAAGAAGAAGAAAGCTGGAGTTGTGCTTTCTCCAGAAATATGGTAAAAATGGTGGTTTCTGTTTTTAAGCTAAAAAGATTTAACCTCTTCATTGGCATATTCATCCAAGGGAACAGGAGTAACCTTCCCAAATCCAAATGGGTAATATATTTCATTATTATGTTAATGAAATATCTTTCTGGCAGTATCAGTGTGTACATTTATTACAGTGGTGAACAATCAGTGTTTTAATATGATTTGATTGTGGTGGTGGTGTTCTTGTTGATTGCCTTCAATTCAAGCACAACTCATAGCAACCCTATGAACAACTGTCGACATTTACCAAAGTTCATAGAGTTTCCAGAGGCATGCTATTTAGGAAGTGGATGCCACTCCTGCTATTAGAAGCCGTCAAATGAGTTTTAGCTCATAACGACCTTAGGAACAATAGACCTGACCCCTGCCCTATCCTGAACCATCCTCATCATCTCTGAGATACTCAAGCCTATTGTTATATTCATCCTGTCAATTTGTCTAACATTTTGAAGGCCTTCCTCTCTTTCTCATACATCATGCTTGGAGAAGTAGAGTTAATTATAGGTTGACAGAAAATGTACACAATTGCAGATAAACCATTTTTAGGTAAAATATTGAAAAATAACTTCTCAAGAATTACAGTTAATATTGAACTAGTTAAATTCATCAGCTAATAAAAGAAAATTTGTAGACTTCAAATATAATATCCCATATAAATAGAATTTAAAAAACTTTTAAATATATTATCTTTCTTATTGTATAGGATGAGATAGCCAATGCAGACATCTTGTAATGTCAGAGTCTATCCGTCAAGCTGCTTAAGTCATGTAATAGAAAAGATTCATCTCAGTAGCTTTCATTCGAACCAAAACTTAGAGCCAACTGGGACTGTACTTTCTCCCATTCTATCTGCACCTTGTGGTATATGTAAATAGCACTTCCTGGGTGTAGACTTCTGAATGCATGGTTTAGCATTTCTAAAATTTACAGTAATACCCTGTTGCTTTGCAAGGGAGTATATACTCTAGGAAGTCTTTCATCTCAGATGTGAATCTGTGAACTAATAAGACCTATGGATTTCTTAATTTAGGGAAGAATAATTCAAATCTAAGAAAAATGATCCACTTGTTTAGGAAGAGGATTCAGAGTGCTAGATAAGCCTTGAACTCTTATGTTAGTACGCACAACATTTTGAAAAAGAGCTCTGGTGGTATAGCTATAGGGAATTGTGCTACTAACCCAAAGACAGTGGGGTTGGTGTTTTTTTCTCTAATAGTTCGAATCCCCCAGTCCCTCTGTGGGAGAAAAAAGGGCTCTCTTCTCCTCTGTAATTTTCTACCTTGGAAACCCACTACACGGTCAGTAATTAGTTGGAACCCTCAAGATGGCAACGATAGTAAGTACGCCACTGTAGGACTATACTATTATACCATTCTCTAACTGATGAAAATTTAGATTATTATAAATGTTTTATAATCACAAAAAAGCTGTGAATATTTTTGTTCAGCTCTCTTACTACACATATGTGAGAGTTTTGTTTTAACAGAAATTGACAAACTGTAACTTGGCCAGCATCCTGCCAGTATGTTTTACTAAAACAGCCACACCCATTTGCTTCTTTTTCAGAAACTGTGTGGTTTAACAGGACAGCAAGGATGTGGAGAGATTGGAATTCTTTTACACTGTTAGTGAAATTGTAAAATGGCACAACCACTCTGGAAGGCAGTTTGACATTTCCTCAGAAAGCTGAACATAGAAGTTCCATATGACTCAGCTATCCCATTCCTAAGAATATACCCTGTGGAAAATAGAACTGAGATATAAACAGATATGTACACCTATGTTCATAGCATTGTTATTCACAATACCAAGAAAATGGAAACAGCCCAAATGTCCATCAACAAATTAATGAATTGAGAAACTGTGATGCATTTACATGATGGAATACTATGTAGCCCTCAGGAGCAATGATTTTATAAAATACTGTATAACGTGAGAGAGGCTAGAGAGCATTATGCTGAGTGAATGAACTCAGTTTCATAAGGATAAATATTACATAAAACCCATTATTGTAAAAACAGAAGGATAACTAGTAAGATGTGGATAAAAGTACAGAGGGGAACAAGGGAGCTCCGGGAAAGGAGGGAACCACCGGGTCACACACAGGGTTTGGTGGATGAGACAGGATGTGAAAGAATTAGGAGTTAGCTAGTGGGGACCAGAATAGAGGGAGTAATGAGGGGTGTAGAGCTATAGTGATTAATCTTCTAAAACACAGTGTATAGGAATGTTCATATGAACTATGGTGTGAATGAAGGAATATGTGAAACACAGTGTACTTTAATGAAACACAGTGCATACAAATTTTGTATGTCAAGCAATACAAAAAATTTTTTTTTTTAGATTTCCTTTTTACAACCACTATTGAAGGCAAGTCTGGCCTTTTCTCAAAAAGTTGAATATGGAAATAACATTTGAACCAGCTGGAAATATATCCCAGAAATCAGATCTGAGACTCAAATAGATGTATGCACACCCATGTTTATTGCAGCATTATTCACAATAGCAAAGAGATGGAACCAGCCAACTTCCCATCAGCAAACTTGATGGAAGAGAAACTGTGGTACAGCCACACAATGGAATACAATGCAGCATTGAAAAAACAATGAACATGTAAAACACTGCACAATATAGATGAGTCTGGAAACATTATCCTCAGGTAGCACTGTATAAAAGCACAAATACTGCCCAAGACTACTGCTCTAACAGTAGGATGGATACAGCAGGTGGAGAGAGTAGGAAAAGAAAGCATTGATAATGAAACCGATATTAGTGGTACCTTTACCTGACTTTGGTATCAAGGATATGTTTGCTTCATAGAATGAGTCTGGGAAGTTCCATCTTTTTCTGTTTTCTGAAATACTTTATGTAGAGTTGGCGACAGTTCTTCTCTGAATGTTTGATAAAAATTCACTAGTAAAACCATTTAGTCTAGGCCTTTTTTTGATTGTTGGAAGTTGTTAATCTGTTCAGTTTCTTCTTTTGTAATGTGTGTGTTCAAATGTTTTACTTTGATCTGTGTCAATTTAGGTAGGTTGTGAGTTTCTGTGTATTTTTACATTTCCTATAGATTTCCTTTATAATTTTAAAGTTTTGTTTTCCATGTTTAAAGTTTACTTGAAATTATTCCTTTTAAATTTGATTTTATGGTGAAAGATGAGATTTCCATTTCCCCCCATTTTCTCAGCACCATTTATTGGCTAAATTATGTTTTCACTTTATAGTGATACTCCCTCCCTCCCCCCCCCATCAAATTGGAAGCACTTCAGACCTGACCCTCTGAAAGATTTTCAGAGGCTGTAGATCATACAGGAAGAGATTGTTCATCTTTGTCCCATAGAGCACCTGGTGGATGTAAACTTCCATAGAGGCACTGGCTTTGGGTTAACAGCATTATCCCCTATGTACTTAATTTAACATCAAGTGTGATGAGTATTTATATTATTTTTCAAAAAACTCCAGATATAATCACCACCTAGTGTAAAAATAGCATATTTTTTAAAATTTTTTTGCATAGCATATTAAAAGAATAATGAAGCCTTCTGCATAGAAATCCTTAGCTGTAATCTTCTTCTAAGATGAAATCATTATCCTGACCTTTCTGTTTATAACTTTTTTACTTTTCTTTATCATTTTACCATTTTTATATATGCTAAAAAAAGTACTAGTCTAGTTTTACCTGGTTTGGGGGTTTATGTTCAGAAATTAACGAAGTATATATTTTTGTGTATGTGTCTTTATATAACATATGTTGTTGTGTACCATTGAGTTGCAGCTGACCCATAGCAGACCCTCTGGCAGGTTTTCAGAGGCAGTTAATCTCACGGGAGGAGATTTCCCAACCTTCTCCCATTTATATAACATAGCTTTAGTTAATTATTTTTTGGATTTTGGTTGATGTAGGGTTCTTTGATTTTTATCTATGTTTATAAAAAATATATTGGCTGTTACTAATAGTAATGTTGATATTAATGTGCATGTTTTTAATATCTTCCAGTATATATGTCCATATTGAGATCTGGGTATGTTGCTGTATAACATACATGTTTATCAGTTTAGGAGAGATTAACAAACTTTTCCAAAATGGTGTACTTATTTTGCATTTTGGCTCACAGTTTATGAGAGTTGTTTTGCATCCATGACAACATTTGATATTGTTAGTATTTTTAACTTATTTTGGTAGAAGAGCAGTGTGCCTTATTTTTAGTATTCACATATCTGATAACTAAATGAATCAAGCACCTTTTGTATATTTATTGACTCTTGTGAATCTCAAAGGCAGCTGGGAGAGGAGAGGAAGCAGCCGTGTTATTCCTGGTTGGCTCCTCCCAGGGTCTTGGGAAGTTCTCCTTGCCAGAAGGAAGGAGCATGGTGGTGTGAGCGCAGGAATCATGGCAAGCTTTTGGAGTCGACTGCTTTTCCGGGCATGTGTTTGACGTGCAGGTTTGCTCTGTCCCTGGGAGTGAGGCTAGCCAGCCTGGGCCTAGGGTTTGCCTCCGGAAACTGTATGTACGAACAGTGCTCAGGTCGTTCATTCATAGGGTCACTATGAGTCGTCTACGACTCGATGGCATCAAACAACAATAACAATGACGACAACAGAGAGCTACGTTGGCCTAGTGGAAAGGAAGCTATGCTACCAAGCTGAAGGTGGGTGATTTTCATCTGTGGCCCTCGGCCAGGTTCAAATTGTCTTCCTGTCAAACATTCTTCTAGGTGGTATAGCACTGGTCTGTGCGTTGCTGTACAGAGGTAACTCGCGGTTGCTGTGATGCTGAAGACTGTGACAGTAGTGATGTGCCAGTCGTGGTAATGGGCACCCATGGTGGACAGTGCTGGCTGCAGCTTCCCGACTAAATCAAGCCTGGAAGCAGGAGCGACATCCACTTCCGAAATGGCTTGCCTCCGGAAACTCTATGTACGAACAGTGCTCAGGCCGTTCGCTCATAGGGTTGCTATGAGTCGTCTACGACTCCACGGCATCAAACAACAACAACAACAACTTGTGAATCTATTTAAATCACTTTTCAGTTTTTCTGTTCGTCTTAATAATTTGTTAGGTTCCATTGAATTGACTCCTGCTCACAGTGATCTAACTTGGGAACTATGTATATATTTTAGATGTGAGAATTTCATGTAATAGTGAATTATCTCCTTTCCCTCATGCCTATATATATATATAACTTTTTGATGAATAAAAGTACTTTATTTCAGTAGCAAGAGTTATCAAACTTTCATTCATACTCTACCACTAATCTACTTTGTGACCTTGGGCAGTTCTGTGCTTTATCTGTAAATAGGCAGTTACTAACTAATACATATGTCATAGAGTAATTGAGAAGATTAAATGAGGTAAATCATTTGTTAGAGGGTTTTTACCTAAAAGTCTCTCAATAGATATTAATTGCCTTCTCCATCATTTAGTACTCATTTTCCTAGTGTCTTTTGGGGAAATTTGGTCTTTTTTATGAACTTCTTGCAAATGAATGTTTCATAAATTAGAATCCCATGTAATAGTCACAAGAGTTTAAAAGTTGGCTTAATATAGTAAATAGTAACTAATTTGTGCTGAGAACTAAAATGTACACTGTCTTTGATGAAAAAGGTTTCTACTCAGTATCTTGTAGGTTTGTTGCTAAGTGCTTTCTAATTAGAATCAACTACTAGCTGGCCTTCCAGGGATTTTCAGAGGCTTTTAATGCCATGGAAAGAGATTGCCCATCTTTCTCCCTCAGAGCAGCTAGTGGATTCAAACCACCTGCCTTTGAATTGGCAGCACTCTTACCTAATAGGGTTCTAGAACACCATTAAAAAATGAAACTCAGGCAGGCTGCGGCGGTGACGGTGGCAGCAGAAAGCTGAGGCTGAGGCGAAAAAAAAAATGAAACTCATAAACTAAAGTCTTTTATCCAGAAAGTTAGTAGCAATAATTTTAAAAGTGTCTAAACCAGATAGATCACTTTTCTTCCAAAAAAGAAAGTACTAGTAGTAGTTGTTGTTAAGTGCCGTCGAGTCGTAGGCAACTCATAGTGACCCTGTGAATGAAAGACTTGGACACTTGTAAAATTTTCATCCTTTCTCCAGGTTCATAGGGTTTCCAGGGGCAAGCTATTACAGAAGTGGATGCCATTCCTGCTTCCAAGCTTGTTTTAATCGGGGAGCTCCACCTAACACTGTCCACCATGGGTAACCATTCTCGCATTTGACACATCAGTGTCACAGTGATTAGCTTCACAGCCACCACGAGTTACCTCTGTATTTATTTATCCACAAATATATCTCCTGTCTACACATACACCAAAGATATATGCAGACAAGTACTAAAGACCAGCCAAAAACAAGCTGAAGTTGATGGACGGTCGACATTTAAAAGAAAGGAGCAATACTAGATAAGTTTAGTAATGTATGAATTTTTACCTTAGGGCAAATTCATATTGGTTCCACCTGGGGTCAAATCCTGCAAGAAATCCTCAATCTCACTACCTTAAGAATCAGAAAACAGTTCAGGGTTAGCTCAACTTCTGGTGTTCACAAAGAAGAAAGCTCAAACTGTTCATATACTTGTGAAATGTCTGATTGTTGAGCAAAACATTGGCCCTCTTTAAAGAAACTTCACAGAATTCATAGTCTCTATAGAGTGCCATTTACAAGGTTCAGGATACCATCCAAAATGGCTGAACATAAGAAGAAACTAGAAAATGTGATGCATGCTTCAAGAAAAGGCATCAGTGGAGTCTTAACTAAAATTGTAAAATAACTAAATGGAAATTCTACATCTGAAAAGTACAGTGTAAAAAAGGAAACATTAATTGAATGAGTTTAACAGCATATTGAAATGGCAGAAATGCCAGTGGAGGCAAAGGCTATAATTATCCAATCTAAAAATAAATTTAAAAGACCAGTTGGGCAAGCTCTGGTAGTCAAATGGCAAGAAGCTGCACTGCAATCCAAGAGAGGTGAGTGGTTCAAATCCACCAGATGCTCTGCTGGAGGAGACTGTATGCTGAACAAATAATCCAAGAAACTGGACTGAAGAATGTTTCATCAAGTTTGGAGGAAGACTTACCAAGCATTTGTATTATGCAGATAACACAGCTTTGCTTGCTGAAATTGAAGAGATCTTAAATCATTTACTGAAGAAGATCTAAGTCTTTGTTGATTTTCAGTCTTCACACCTGGCCCAGTAAGTAACATCATGATCAATGGGAAAATGATTGAAGGTAGTCAGTTATTTTACTTTACTTGGATCCACAATCAACACCAATGGAAGCAAATGCCAAGAAATCAAAAGACACTGCAGTGGGCAAATATGTTGTTAGGGGCTTCCTTAAAGTGCTGAAGGGCAAAGATGACATTTTAAAGACCAATGTGTACCTGACCCAAGTGATGGATATTTTTAGTTGATTCATATCTGGTTGAAGATTGAATACAGAAGATCAAAGCAAGATTAATGCCTTTGAATCATGGTTTTGGTGAAGAATATAAACTATACCATGAACTGCCAGAATAGCAAATAAATCTGTCTTGAACTAAGTGCAGCCAGAGTGCTCCTTAGAGGCAAAGATGATGAGACTTGAACTTTACATACCTTGAGCCTACTTTGGAAAAAGACATCATGCTTGGAAAAGTAGAGGGTCAAAAAAGGAGAGACAGACTAGGTTAAAAAGCCAAGATTCAACTGTATGTTGCATGAAAGACAGCATAGATTGAAAATAAAAAGATGGAAAAAATATATGCTATGCTAAGGTTAAGTATGTCAAAGCTGGGGTAACCATATTAATATGTGAAATGAACTTTGAGACAAAAGATAAGGACCAGAGATAAATGAGAATAGTTTACAAAATTAGTCCAGACATCAATGTAAAGTGCTAAACAGTGGTTAACAATAAGTAAAGCAAAATTTCAAAGCATTAAAGGGGAAAGTAGATAATCTGGTAATCACAATTTGAGATTTTATTATCTATTTCTCGTAATTGAAAGATCCTAAGCCAAAAAATATCAATAAGGCCCTGCTTAGAGGATCAGAGTAAAGCTATTACCTGCCATGACCTATTTGAAATTTATAGAGTAATACTCAATAATTGTAGACTATGCATTATTTCCAGTGTATATGATGGAACTTTCAACAAAATAGACCATATGCTGGATTATAAAATAAGCTTCAGTAAATTTTTAAAAGGTAGAAATTTTATAAGGTTTGTTCTCTGGTCACAGTAGAATTAAAAATCAATTAAAAAGTGATCTGGAAAATATCTAAGTATTTGGAAATTAAACAACACAGTTCTGAATAATCCATTGATCAGAAAATAAATTTTAAAGGAAATTAGAAAATGTTTATAAATGAGTGATAATGGAAGCATGTTGTTGTTGTTAGGAGCCATCGAGTTGTTTGTTATCCTATGTACAAGAGCCCTAAACGCTATTCTATTCTGTGCCAACCTCGCTGTCTCAAACACATTCATTCCCACCACTCCACTCACAGAATCGATCCATCTCATTGAGGGTCTTCCTCTCCTGCACCATCCCTCCACTCTCCCAAACATGATGTCCCTCTCCAAGGACCCTCCTTGCAACATGCTCAAAGTATGTCAGACGAAGCTTCAGAATCCTTGACTCTAGGGAACATTCTGGCTTCACCCTCTCGAGGACAAACCTGTTTGTTCTAGCAGTCCATGGTATATTCAACACTCTTCTCCAGCACCACAACTCAAAGGCATCAATTCTCTTTCTATCATCCCTAGTCACTGTCCAACTCTCCGATGCATAGCACGTATTGCAAAGACTATAGCCTGGATCAGGCGCACCTTAGTTTCCAGCCTGATGTCGTTGCACTTCAGTACTCTTGAGAGGTCCTTCACAGCTTACTTTCCCAATGCAGTTTGTCTCCTGATTTCCTGGCTGCTGGTACCAAGAGTGTTGACTGTGGAGCCAAGTAAGCTAAAACTGTTAACTATCTCAATCTCTTCACCATTCATACTGATGCTGCCAATTGGCCCAGTGGTGAGAATCTTTGTTTTCTTGATATTGAGCTTCAAACCATATTGAAGACTACAGTCCTTGACCTTCTGCAGCAAGTGCTTCAGGTCCTCTTCAGTTTCAGCAAGCAGGGTTGTGTCATCTGCATAACGTAGGTTGTTGACGATTCTTCCACCAATCCTGATGCCACGTTCTTCCTCGTACAGCCCAGCGTCTCAGATGATCTGTTCTGCATACAGATTGAAAAGATACAGAGACAAAATACATCCCTGACAGCATTATTATTTGTAGGATGAAAGTGGAGATGAAAGGGAGAGATACAGCGTTTAATTAGCATTAGATAAGAGTAAAGCTACAAAATCCATAAATTAATGACCCAATTGAATCCAGTATGACTCAAAACAACCCTCTGAACAAACAAATCTGAACCTTACCCTTTCTTGTTCCATCTTTATCATCTGACATGCTTGAGCCCATTGCTGCAGTCACTATCTCAATCTATGTCAGTGAGGGTCTTTTCTTTCGCAGACCCTCCACCTTTCCAAGTAGCATGTCCCTTTCCAAGGAATAGCTTTTCCTAGCAACATGCCCAAAGTATGTGAAATGAAGCTTTGCCATCCTTGCCTCCAGAGATAACTTTTTCCAAGACATACCTGTTAGTTCTTTTGGACTATTCTTTGTTCTTCTGTACCACAACTCAAAAGCATCAAACATTCTTCTTCCATCCTTAATTCTTGTTCAGATCTCAGATGCATAGCAAGTAATCATGACCTGAAGCTAAAAAAAGTATCCAGATTGAGAAAGAAGGAATAGTAAAGGTGAAAGCAGAAATCAATGAAGAAAAAGGAAAAAAAGCTTTCAAAATAAATAGTATCTAAAAGCCAGATGAAAAGCTTGCAAAATAAAAAAATAATATCTAAAAGCCGAAGTATAATGCTTGATATAATGAGGTGAACGGGGGACTCGTTTACTAATATTCAGAATACAAGAGAAGGTATTTGTGGGGAAACCTACAGATCCTATGAGGTTAAAAATTAAGTATTCTGAATAACTTTATTACATTACTTTTTTTCTTTTTTTTGTATTTATTTTATTTTATTATTTTGTGTGCGTGTACCGTCAAATCAGATCTGACTGGTACAGGAGGAGATTGCCCCTCCTTCCCCGGCAGAGCATCTGGTGGATTCGAACCGTGCGCCTCTGGGGTTGTAGTTGCAAACTTAATTCTTTTTTGTGCGTGTACCGTCAAATCAAATCTGACTGGTACAGGAGGAGATTGCCCTCCTTATCCAGCAGAGCATCTGGTGGATTCGAACCAGTACCTCTGGGATTGCAGTGCAGTTTCTTGCCGCTAGGCCACCAGAGCTCCCCAACATTACTTTTGAGAACTCCTATCAGTAGACAAATCCTTGAAAAAAGAATAGCTTAAGGAAAAGTAAAAAATAATATCTAAATAGTATTTGTGTGTATGTGTGTGCTTCAGAACTTGAACTGGCATTAAAATCCACTGCAAGCCCAAATTCTAGTAAGCATTAAGGAAACAGTAACTTCATCCTTAGACAAACTTGGTCAGGAAGAAGAGATACAGCTTATTACCATATACATTGTGCCTGTTCCTATTGTGGGAGGCATAATTTTACATTGCTTACTATGGGGCCTTGTAGTATGAAAATTCTTTTGAGGGCTAGAAGTTGCCAAGGGTTCATATTTTAATATGAACACTAATTGCAACATGTTGTTAAGGACAATCAAGTCAAAATCAATTTGTAGCTGATTCTCCAGCAAGTTTTAAGAGTCATTGAATCACACAGGAAGGGATTATCCATCTTTCTTCTGTGGAGCTGCAGGGGGAGTTGAACCTTTGGGTTGCCAGTGCAATTCCTTGCCACTGTAGCTTACCCTCTCTCTGCTACCTATAACCAGCCTACCTGGCAAGCTGAGAGTATCACAAATGAGCTGAATCATGACCTTCTAATATAACTAAAGGTTCTTTAATATTCTGTATTCAGAATCTTGGTTTTGTTTTGTTTTTAAATAAAGACATGCACTTTGTCTCTCTTCCAAAGTGCAGTTCAAGTGACAAGTTTTCAACTTCTTCCAACTTTAAAGCTTTTCTTTATCTTAAGCTTTTTTAGTAAGTTGTACCTTACTCAGTAAGTACCTTATTATTGACAAACTCTTCAGAGTTAAATGTATATGACAGATACATAGCAAGTGATTGACAGCCAGCATCAGCTCCACACTCAGGACTTTGAAACTTGATTAGTGGAATGAGAACATAGCTCCCAATTTTTTCATCAAAAGTTGGTAAGAAAATTTAGCTCAGAAGACTTTGATTCATTTTTTTTTCTTATGAAAATGACATTGGCCCCAAAGGTAAAAGATATCTTGTTGATTTTAAAGGCTGTCCTAGCTGCTTATGATTGGTTTTTAGGAATGTGATAATATGCATTAAAATATTGACAAGTTGTGTGTATTCTCAACATTGACTAAATAAATAAAATTTAGGGGAAGGAGTTTGGAGGAAGTAAAGACAAGGTAGCCTGTGACGTCGACCATATCATAACACTTGTATCTTTACTCAAAAGTGTTATAATCTCATTTCTGTTAGTTGCAAGAAAAAAGGTGTTTAAATTACTCTTGGTTTTACTCTATTCTGAAGTTCACCTGTCAGTATCTAACTGTAGTTCCTCCATTGTTAGAAAACTTGGAATTAGTGGGGTCATTGTGTTCCTTTCTTCTGTTGCATTTTTATTTTAAAATGAATAATAGAGAAGAATGTAACAGGGACTGGCTGATTTATTTGATCCCGTCTTCCCTCCGCCTTCCTATTACTAATTGAATGCTTTGCTTTTATTTGAAAAATATCTCTGAAATTTCTTTGGAAGAAGAATGAGCATAAAATTTTTACTAAATTAAATTAATTGTAATGATAGAAGAGAAAAATAGTTCTCTATAAAAGAAGGGGAATTTTCTAGTTTGTTGAACAAAAAGGACAGTTATTTTGGTTTAGGCATGAGGACAAACTCAGACCTACTAGAATCCCAAGTTCTGTATTCTGTTTGAATTTTCCACTGGGAATGAAACATTCCACTGTCCCTTTTTACTGTTGAACTTAAGCTGCAGTGAACATTGGGAGAATGGCCCTGTGGCTGAGCTGCTTATTTTTTTTTTTTTAATCTATTCATTTTATACTTTCAGACAGATTTTTCCCTGGGGTGAAACAAAGGTTAACTGAAATTTCTTCTGTTGTATACCTGAACGAATCAGCAGTTTGAGAAGGAAATCCCATTGATGGACCAAGAGAGTGACAGGCTCTATTTAAAGAATTCCCACGACTGTGTGGTAGACCAGCCATGCCATGAATTTAACTGTTCCTGTGGTCCCTATACTTGTACCCACCAAAAAAAGAGAGAAAGAGAGAAAGCGACTTTGTTCTGCAAACGTTGCCCTAAGCTTTGAAAACCATGAGCCATTGAGTTTTGTGAATTCAAGTTAGCAACAGAGACCAAGACTCTAGGGGAACAATATCTGAAAGGAAGTACACAAAACCAGGTAGAAACTGTTTAACTGTTTTATTTCTTTGTGTATATACATATCTATGTGTGTTTATACACACATCAAATACCCTATACTATTTTGTTATTTTATAATTGTTGATAACAACATTTTGTAATTAGCTAGTCCTGATTATATTTGTCATGATAGTTGCTTTTTGTAAAAGTATAACAAATGTGAAATAATATCTTTAGTCTTACAGCTTTTGTTCCATAATAGTATTCTTATTGCAGCAGAACATCTTACATGTACTGGAAATGAGAGCAACCGTAGTATGAGTGTAAATAATAAGAAGAACCTTTACATTACCTCTGCAGAAGCTTTACCATCAGGGGCAGCTCATGTATTTTGTATTTTTTTTTCTTGTTTAGGGAAAGCTACTTTAAATATGAAAAGGTGGTATCTTGAGTTGGATTAAACATCCTTAATTCATGTGTATTTAACCTCAGGACTTGTGAGCCTTGTTGAAAAATCCAGCTTTAACCCTGCCTGGTAGGCCTCAATAAAGAGCATACTGCATAGAGATTATAAATAGGCGTAGTCTTTTCTGTGGTGGTTTAGTGGGTATTCCCAGGAGGCATGCACTGTTTAAATCTCTTAACAAATATTTCACATATGTTATTAATGTATATTTCTATTTAAAAATTAGCAAGATTAATTAAAAACAAATATCCATTATATTTGAGGCTTTTATTACCAAAATCTTCTCAATTATGCCCTTTTCATTAATACAGTTTGGAAATCAAAGAAATTTTTGAAAGACACTAGGATTCATAAAGAAAATATTATGAAGTGTTTGGTTTTTCTCTGGGGTCTTTGAAGAAGCAGCTAACATTTGAACTGGTTCTTGAGAGAGGCAAAATAAGACTTTAATTTAGGAACTATGTGGTTCCTAGGTGCGTGTTCACAAATAAGAAATTGACATCTAGAGAGATTAAATGTTTGGTATAAAATTTGTGAGTTTTGGAAGAACTTAGGCCTTAATTTACTTCCCATGTGATTTGCAGTCTTTGGAAACCTGTGTGAGTCTGTACCAGTGTGAGGGCAATGAATTTTGAGTTCTTACGGTTTTGGGTACAGTGAACTACCACTTTCCTTCTGGGATGTTTTTTCTAATTTCTTTTCTGCCCTTCCCCCTTTTATTTCCTCTTCCCTTTCTGCTCTTCTTTTCCTCTGTTAGTTCTACTGCAAATAGGTTATAGCACTGTTAAGTTAGGAGCAAGCTTTGGAAGATCATCCCTTTATTCTGTGTGTCCTATAAAAGGATGGTTGCTTTGCATGTTATTTTTCAAAAGTCAAATATGTATGTGTACTGTCTTCGTTGAGCAAGCTGTACATTGGTCAAACCAGTTGTTGTTGTCTTTGGGTAGCATTGAGTCAGTTCCAGTGCTTAGTGACGCTGTGTACAAATAATGAAAAACTACCTGGTCCTGTGCAGTCTTGCAGCCACTGTGCCAGCCCATCTTGAGGAGTTATTAATTACTGCTTAGGTAAATATAAACAAGAGTAACTGAGAGCATAGATAAATGCTAGTTATCTTTTAATGAACAGAAAAAGAAAACTTTTAAAAAAGAAAATCAAGGGAGCTCTCATGGTTTAATGGCAAGAAGCTGCACTGCAATCCGAGAGGTATGCGGTTCGAATCCACCAGATGCTCTGCTGAAGAAGGAGAGGCAATCTCCTCCTGTACCAATCAGATCCGATTCGATGGTACACACCCCAAAAATAATAAAATAATTTTTTTAAATTAAAATAATAAAAAAGAAAATAATTAGATTTTTCCAGATAGATTTATTAAAAAGGGTGTATTGCATGTCTGCTTGACACCATGCAAAGTGATGGGGATACAATGGTGTGAGCTCTGCAGCTTAGTGTATTTGATTAATCACATTAGAAAATTGGAAGTTCTGTTGTCATAGTCCATAGCAAGTTACACTGTTAACCCAAAGCCTGTACATTTAATAAACTACTTAAATTCAATGTCTAAAAAAAGCCTAGACAAAATTTTTTAGAATATTTTATTAGCCTTCATTGAAGAAGTTATGAACTAATCATTTTTTTTACTCGAAATGACAAAAATTTACAGAGGAAGATGTTTCACAAATTAATGAACCAAAAACTGAATGCAGAGACAGATATAATACCTGGACTCTGATGATGGTGAACTTGATCTGTTACGTGACATCTGACTTTGATTTTTCATAAGCTATCCTAGATAAATTTTCTCAGATAAAAAAAATTGATACATGCAAACAATGTTTCTTTTTTTAAAACAATGTATTTCTAACTACAAAAGGAAAAAACCAAATCAGGAGACATGTTTGTTGTGTTAGGTGCTATCATTTTGACTACAACTCATAGTGACTCTGTGAACAACAGATCTGAGGCTTGTGCCATCCTGCTCCATCTTCATGATCTCTGGTATGCCTGAGCCCATTGTTTTGTTACTGTGTCAGCCCATTTTTTCCCCATTAGTGTATTTACAAAATTCTAATACAAATTCTTTCAATTTCCCTCACCCCCTCCACCCATCAAATTGTACAACCCAATGATTTAATCCCCTTTTCCCCCTGTACATCCACATCCCCCTGCTTCCAACCTCTCCCACCCCTCCTGGATCCTTATATTCATTCTACAATAATGGTCTTGCACAATATTTATCCTTGTGGGACTGAGTTAGTTCATTCAGCATAATGCTCTCCAGTGCCTCCCAAATGAGGTAATAATTTATAAAGTTATTGCTCCTGCATGCTGCAAAGTATATTCCATTGTGTGAATGTACCATAATTTCTCAATCCATTCATTTGTGGTTGGAGACTTGGGCTGTTCACATGTTCTTGTGATGGTAAATAATGCTGCTATGAACATTGGTGTACAAATCTCAGTTTGTGCCTCAGTTCTCATAGTCTCGGGGTATATTCCAAGTAGTGGAATAGCTGGGTCATAAGGAATGTCTGTGTTGAACTTTTAGAGGAAGCACCAAACTGTCTTCCAAAATGATTGCTCCATTTTGCAGTCCCACCAACAATGTATAAGAGTTCCATTCTCGCCACATCCTCTCCAACATCTATTACTTGCTGCCCTGTTAAACTTTGCCACTGTTACTGGAGTGAAATAGTACCTCATTGTGGTTTTGATTGGCACCTCTCTTATTGCCAGTGATTTGGAGCATATCTTCATGTGTCTGTTTGCCATTGGAATATCTTCCTCCGTGAAAATTCTTTCCCTGTCTTTTGCCCATTTTGTAATTGCTTATCAGTCTTTTTCTTGTGGAGGCCCACAAGAAACTTTTGTTAGAAGACTCCTGTCAGATATGGTATTATCAAATGTTTGTTCCCAGTCTTTTCACCCTGTTGGAAAAAGTTTTTTATGTGCACAGAGATTTAATCTTTATAAGGTCCCATGCATCAATTTTATCCTCTTTAGATTGTGCTTTTCTGGTTGTATTTGGCAGTCGTTTCATACCTTGGACTAGCACTTCTAAGCTTGATCCCAGTTTGTCTCTTATGAACGTTATGGTTTTGGTCTTTACTCCCAGGTCTCTGATCTACCTTGAGTTGATTTTTGTGTATGTTGTAAAATGTGGATCATGTTACAGCTTTCTGCAGGTGAAGTCCAGTGTTACGAGCACCATTTGTTAGGGGTCTTCTCTTCCTCTGATCTTCTGCCTTTCCCAGCTGTGTGTTTTTTTCCAAGGCCTAGACTCCCCTAACAGCATCCCCAGGATATGTGAGACAAGATTTCACCACTCTTGCCTCTCCAGAGCACTTTGGTTGCATTTCCTCCAGGACAGACTTGTTTACTCTTTGGCAGTCCTTGGAATAGTCTTCAACACCACATGCAAAGGCATCAATTCTTCTTCTGGCATCCTTAATCGTTGTCCAACTTTTACATGCTTAGAAAATAATTGAAAAGACCATGGCTTGACTCTTTAAGCTTTAGTTTTTAGGTCTTTAAGCTGACATCATTGCTCTTTAGCACTTTGGAGAGGTCCTTCACAGTAGATTTTCCCAGTGCAAAATGTCTTTTGATTTCTTCACTGCAGCTACCCTGGGTGTTGATTATAGATCCAAATAAAAGTAAATTGTTGTCAACTTTACTCTTTTCTCCAGTCATTATAATGTTTCCTATTGATTTGATGGTGAAGATTTTTGTGCTCTTAATGTTAAGATGTACTCTCTATTGAAAGCTTTGATCTTTCTAAGTAAAAGCTTCACGTTTTCTTCACTTGATGTGAGCAAACGTGCAATCTGTTAACATAGATTGTTTTTTATTGTTGCCACAATCCTGGTACCACATTGTGAAGCTAATCTGAGCTTCCAAAAATAATAGTAAAAATGAATCATTTTTTGGAGTGACTTATTCCAACAAAGAAAGAATAAGCAGAGAACCAGACGTGATTCTGAACTCTTGTTCTCACACACAAAAAGGGAGCAAGAAGCAGGAGACAAAGAAGTGTTAAAAAAAATAAAAGGATAACACAAAGAATACAGCTTCAAGATTAGTATTGTAAATTATACTTTCTTGGAGCCCTTACATTTTCTTTGTTGTGATTGTGTTGCTGTTGTTGATTGCCATTCAGTCGAACACAATTCATAATGACCCATGAACAAAAGACCTGAAGCCTTTCTTTAACTATCATCGTTTCTCAAAATTCATAGATTAGTTGCCATCAAGTCGACTCTAGCTCACAGCTACCCTACACACACAGAGAACAAAACCCTGCCAGCCTTGCAGCGTCCTCACAATCTGCTGTCATTGTGTTAGAACATCTTGTTGAGGATCTTTCTCCCTCACTGACCTTCTATTTTCCAAGCATGAAGTCTTTTTCCAAGAACTATCTCCTCCTGATAACAAAGTATGTGAGATGAAGCCTTACCATCCTTGCTTCTCTGGAGCATAGTGGCTTCATTTCCCCCAAGAGAGATGTTTGTTCTTTTGACAGTTCCTAGTATATATGATCATACTCACCAGCATCACAATTTAAAGGTGTCACTTCTTTAGCCTTCCTTATTCATTATCCAACTTTCATATCCATGCAACCTTCATGTTTTCTTTAGGTAACTATGAAAACATTTTTCATAGTAGCTTCTTGATTTTGTTGTTATTATATGCTGTCAAGTTGGAACCTACTCCTAACTGACCCTCCAGCAAGTTTTCAGAGGCTATAAATTACATGGGAGGAGAGTGCCCATCTTTATCCTTCAAGAGTAGTTGGTGGATTCAAACCACCTGCCTTTGGGTTCCTGGTGCAACTCCTTACTCAGTAGGCCACTAAACTCCCTGCTTCTTGATTAGATTTAATTTTATTTGTGTTTGCATATATTTCAAGTGTCTGTATATATTTTCTTTTTGCCTTTTATAGGGAGAGGAAGAAAAGAGAACCCAAAGTAGATATCTTTAAGAGTCTTCATATTGACTTTCTGTTGATACTTATTCCTTTTGTGTTCCTTTTAGTTAGTGTGGTTTGAGCGATCTTTTATTTATAAATATTATTCCTTAACAAGGCCGTTTATTGATTCTGGGCTTATGGTAACAGAGAGTTGAGGAAAAGGGACGTGTGTGTGTGTGTGTGTGTGTGTGTGTGTGTGTGTGTGTGTGAGAGAGAGAGAGAGAGTGTCTTTCTTTTGGAGGATGAACTTATAACTAACGGCAAGAGTTCTATATAACCAAGTGCTAAACACCTGTATTTATTTCCTCTTTCTTCTTCCTCCTCAACCTCTAAAAAAAGAAGTTAAATTGTCATTTATTTTTTATATATATTTAGAAGTATAGGTTGCTTTGTTTGAATTTAGTATGATCTAAAATGAAATGAACGTGCTGAACTTGTAAATTCTTAACCTTATTATTTGTTTTATTTAAAGCATTGCCAGTGTAATACAAAGTAAAATTTTGATGACCTTAATGACTTTTCAACTATTGTTTTAATGGAGAAGTATAAATATGAGAAGACTAAGACAGAAATAAAGAACAGTTTGAGAAGAATGTAAGTGAACAGAGTGGCTCAACCCTCAGGGGATTTGCATGTGGCATTGTGTGTATTTCAAAAGTTTCCGTTGAAATAACAGATGCTACTGATGAAGTTGGGAATAGTAACTTCATTTGTGGCTGGATCAGTTGCTTATTAGAAATAAGAAGATTCCCAAGGGGATATCTAGTGTGGTGGAGTTAGGCTCAGGAAATGATATGACATAAATATCTGGCAGCTTCATATTTATAATCTTTAATCTAGATATAGGTCTGATTATCTAGAAATTTGCAGTTCTATTTCTAATGGCTCTTATATGTTTCAAATAATTTTTTTTTCAATAATAATGGTTTTTAAAGTGCTTTTTCATTTTCAGAGTTTCTTAGTACAGAAATTCCAGTGTGGTTATTTTTAACCTAGCCATAAAGATTGTCTTAATGAACTTTTACTGTACAACAATGATCCATTAATATACCACAGTACAAGGTTTAGAAGTGTCCAGTAGCCAAAGAGCTACAGAAAGTGCTTTTTAGATTATGACTGAGGAAGAAAACACTTCTACCAGAGGAAGTCACTTTATTCAGCAGACCTTTATCCAGTATCTATGATAACATAACTAAGTCATTCTTTGGTTAGATAGAAAGGATGTCCTTAAGGTCTAAGGTGATCATCTCTGCTTTAGAAAAATTAGGGAAGACTTTGATGGAGGTGTTAACATGGGATCTGAGATCTGAATGTCTATTTCCAGTTATAAATGGGCAAGTTGAGAGTTGGGTTCAGTTGTACCATGTACAAAAGCTTAGAGCCTGGAACAGAGGACAAATTATTAGCCGAAACATTTAGACTAGGAAGGTGAATCAAAAGAAATAGGTAAGAATCAAACCATGGAAGGCACTATATGCCATACAGAAGAGTTTGCTTCTTGTCCTGTAGGGAGTCAGCAGCCATTCAGGCAGAATATAGTCATAGTTCCATTTGGAAACATTATTCCAACAACAGGAGAATGGAAAACTTGTGATTCTACATATAGTCTCTCTCTTAACTCTTTGCTGTTGAATCTGAATCAATTCATAGCTTACTCTCTAGTTGTTTGGTGTTTTGTTTTTGTTTTTGTTTGGGGGGGGCATTGTTTTTTGTTGTTTGTGGGGGTTTTTTTAGGCTGTAAATCTCCCAGGAGATTGATTGACTGTCTTTCTCCTGAGCTGCTGGTGAATTTGAGCTCCAGAGAGGTTCTGCCTCTGGGTTAGCAGCACAGTTTCCTACAGACTGTGACCTGAGCACTCCAGGTTAGTTTCATATTCTAGGTGGAAAGTCAGGAGAGGCTCTTCCTTAGAGGGACATAATGCTTGGAAAGTTAGAGGGTTGTCAGAAGAGAGGAGGATCTTCAGCCAGATTGATTGACACAGTGACTGTAGCAATGGACTCAACCATGTCAGAGATGGTGAGGAAGTCACAGAATAGGACAGGGTTCAGATCTCTTGTTCACAAGGTCACTATAGGTGACTCAACTCATCAGCACCTGATAGTAACAGGTGGAAAGTAAGTGGCCCAGGACCAAATTAGTGACAAAAAGGTTACTTTTGCATTGAACATTTATAAAATCTGGTGCATAAGTTAGGGCAAGGGATGAAAAGTAAGAATAAAGAGTTAATGTTTCTGATTTATCAAACAGATTTTGATGCAAGTCATTGAGATATAAAATACAAAGATAAGGCAAATTTTGTTTGTTTTTAAAGAGGAAGAACAGAGAATAGAAAATTAGGAGTTCTGTTGTCTGTAGGTCAACAGCTTGAGAAAAGACCTTGACTAGTTCAGATTTGTTAGTTCTCACTGTGGACATGTGTGATATAAATTGGGCAAAATAAGGGATAATGAGGTCAGAGAATGGAGCATACCCAGTGCTACAGGAAGAAAAACAATTAATCCATCCAAGAGGAAGAAGACTAAGAAACAGTCTGAGCCAAGCAACAGAGATGGGACACTATTAAAGATGTTAAATAACAAGTGGAACACCATGTGGTCCAACTCTTTCACTCTGAGGAATATAGCCCAGAGAAATAAATGTAATGGCACTAATAGATATTTGCATGCCTGTGTTAATTGGAGCTTTAGTCACAATAGCAAAAAGATGGAAACATTATCAGTGGACAAGTGGACAAATTGAGTCCACAAATTCTTGTGCTGAAAAAATAAGGGTCTGGGAAGCATCCTTCCTGGATAAAGTACATTATGCTAAGTGGACTTAATCACAGAAGTACAGATATATGAAACTGTTATTATAAAAAATCAAGAAAAGATTTTCACAAAGAAAGAAACCTTTTTTTTTAAATTTTATTATTTTTGTGTGTGTGTGTACCGTCAAATCGGATCTGACTGGTACAGGAGAAGATGGCCCCTCCTTCTCCAGCAGAGCATCTGGTGGATTTGAACCATGTATTTCTGGGATTGCAGTGCAGCTTCTTGCCACTAGGCCACCAGAGCCCCCCAGAAAGAAACATTTTTTAAATAGTTAATAGTTACTAAAGAAAGGAGAGGGAGGATGGGAAAAGGGCTAACTAGGTGGTAAACCTCAAACAAAGCCCACAGCCATAGGGTTGATTCTGACTCATGGTGTCCCTCTTTTGTGCTTTCAAGGTATAAATATTAATGAGAGGAGGCCGTTTCCTCATTCTCCCTTGGAGTAGCTGGTGGATTTGAACAATGGACCTGTCAGTAGCAACCCAACACATAACCCAGTATGCCTCCAGGACTCCTAATTACATAGCGGTGGTGATTGTTATAGATGCTACTGAAATAGTTCTAAGTGGCGGTGAACCTATGTCCAACATATTGAAACCTTGCACAATCCTGTGCCGATCTCCTCTGTGCTTAAGACAACTATTCTTTTAAAAAGAAAAAGACGATTGTTATTGTCACTGTATCACACATCTCATTGAGGGTCTTTCTCTTCTTCACTGACCTTCTTATTTTTATAAGCGTGATGACCTCCAAAGACTAGCCCTCCTGAAAGAATGCCCAAAATATATAAGAAGACAAAGCTTCACCATCCTTGCCTCTAAAAAACACCCTAGCTGCATTTCTTCCAAGACAGATTTGGTTTTTGTTTGGTGTTTTGGTTTTATTTTTTGGGGGTTGGTTGGCTGTTTTGGGGGCAGTCTATAACTAGGTAAGCAGGCTGTTCTTAGAAAGGGACATCATGATTGGAAAGAAGGAAGGTCAGTGAAGTAAAGGAAGATTCTCAATGAGATGGATTGTCACTAGCTCTAGTGTATCAGAGATAATGAGGATGACATATCCTAAGGCAGGGTTCATTCAGGTCAGCTGTTACAGGGTCACAGTAAGTCGTACTCATCTCGACAGCACCTAACAACAACAACATGGTGTAATTCAGTGCTGCTTGCCATCACCACCATTCAAAGGCATTAATTTCCCTAGGTGGTAAATGTTAAATATGGTGAAGGAAAAGGCAGTACACAGCATGAAAGCACAGCCATGCCACAGGACCAGGGCAGAAGACACTTAGTATGCAAAAGCAAAAAAGGCAACAATGACAAAAACAATTATATATACAGTCCTGCCAACAACAGTAAGCAACAGTAATTTACAAGTGTATACATGGTAGATATATAAACTGAACAGATGTGAGATGGCATATGTGTATGGAATAAGTGTAACAGTAACAATGTATGCACTGCAAATAGTAGAGCCATGTATGTATTGGAACAGGGAGCTCTGGTAGCCTAGCAGTAAGGAACTGACAGCACTGCCAACCTGAAGGTTTGCTCCTTCTGAAAACCTGCTGGAGGGTCAGCTACGAGTCAGTTCTGACTTGACAGTACTCAGTGACAACACATGATGGAACATCAGGGGCTGCACATTGTGCACACTCAGGAAAAATTGTTAGCCATAAATAAACAGTTCACTACTGGGCTTGCAGGCTAGACACCATAGTCTCAGGAAAGCTATGTCAGCTAGCATAATGTTTTCCACAAAGACAGTGTATTACATCCTAATTTAGTGAGTAACAGCTGGGGTCTAAACAGAAGCAACATGAAGAAAATAAAATACCCAAGAAAATAATTAGTCCCAAGGAATAATGATGTTGAGTAGATTACAGCTCTGAACACGAACAGTAGAATTTGAACTTTGCCCCGTGCTATACTAACCTCATGATTTCTATCATGCTCAGCCTGTTGTTACAGTAACTGTATCAGTCCACCTTGCATGAATCCACAACCAGTACACTTAGTACTAGTAATCAGGAATTCAGGTGATGTATTGCACTAGGAAGGTCTGCAGTCAAGGACTTTTCCAGATTACTGAGGAGCAGTGATGTTAGTTTGAATAGTAAGGTGCACCAGATTCAAACCATGGTCTTTTACTCACTCACTATGCAGCTGAGAGCTGCATAGTGAATAAGAATGACAAAAAAAATTTATACCTTTGAAATGTGGTGTTGGAAAAGAGTACTGGCTATCCCATGGACTGCCAAAAGAACAAACAGATGTCTTGGAGAAAGTGCAGCCAGAGTGCTCCTCAGAGGCAAAGCTTCATCTCACATACTTTGAATGTGTTGCTAGGAGAGGCTATTCCTTGGAGAAAGACATAATGCTTGGAAAGGTGGAGGGATGGCGAAGAACTCTTTTTATTTTTTTATTTTTGTGTGAATGTACCATCAAATCAGATCTGACTGGTACAGGAGGAGATTGTCCCTCCTTCCCCGGCAGAGCATCTGGTGGATTCGAACCGTGCGCCTCTGGAATTGTAGTTGCAGCTCCTTGCCACTAGGCCACCAGAGCTCCCCAAAGAACTCTTAATGGAAGAAGTGCTGGTGGTGCAATACTTGAGTGTTCAGCTGATAACTGAAGGGTCAGTGGTTCAAATCCACCAGCAGCTACTTGGAAGAAAGATGTAGCAATCTGTTCTATAAAAACTAGGGCCTTGGAAATCCAGTTCTTCTATGTTCTAGGAGATCACTATGAGTTGGAATTAATTCAACAGCAACAGTGTAATATTCACAAAGGATTTTTAAAAAGTAATCATCTTTCTACACAAAGCAGTTTTTGGGTTCAAACTACCAACCCGTCAGCAGTCATGCACTTTGCCATTGCGCCATAGATAACTGTACAGACAGATCTATCTCTTAATTATGCGTCCTCTCAATCCTCAGTCTCTACTGTGTTCACACCCAGATTGCAGTCACTGTATCTGCCCATCTCACTGAACCTTTATTTTCCCAAGCAAGATTTCCTTTTCCAATGACTATTCCCTCCTAAACACACCACATATTTAAGACAAAGTTTCACCATCCTTGATTCCAAGTAGTGTTCTGGCAGAATGCTGAGGAGCGGTGACATGAGTCTAGAGACTAAAGTGTGCCTGATCCAGGCCATGGTCTTGGCAATTACATGTTACACATCAGAGAGCTAGACAATGATTAAGGATGACAGAAGAATTGATGGTTTTGAATAGTAGTCCTGGAGAAGAGTACTGAACATACCATGGACAGCTAGGAGAACAGATCAGTCTTGGAGAAGGGGAAATCAGGTTGCTATCTTGAAGACAGGGATTTTGAAGGTTCATTTCACATACTTTAAGCACGTGGCCAGGAGGGGCCAGTCCTTGGAGAAGGACTGACAGGTGGAGGGTCAGTGCAGGAGAGGAACACCAGATGAGATGGATTGACATGGTTACTGGGGCAGTTGGATTAGGTGTGTCAGTGTCAATGAGACTGGCTGTTGGGTCACCTATTTTAGGAATGGAAACAAAGAAGGATCTCTTCCATTCAGTTGACTGGGTAGCTGTCTTCCAGATTTCTTGGCATAGTCTAGTGAGCATGTGTAGTACTGCATCTCTTTTTTGAAACACCTCAGTTGGTATTTTATTGATTCCTGGGGACTTATTTTTTCCCAATGCCTTCTATTTGGACTTCTTTCATTAATTACCATCGGTTTTTATTTATATGCCACTTCCTGAAATGGCTTCATGTCGGCCAGTTCTTTTTGGTATAGTGACTCTATTCTTCCCTTTTTCTTTTGATGCTTCCTGCATGATTCAAGAGTTTGCCTGTAGTATTGCAACTTAGGGCCTAAATTTGTTCCTTCAGTTCTTTCAGCTTGAGAAATGCTGAATGTGTTCTTCCCTTTTCATTTTCTAACTCTGGATCTTTGTATATTTCATTATAGTATTTTGCTTTGTGTTCTTGAACTGCCCTTTGACATCTTCTGCTCGTCCTTCTTCCTTCATCAGTTCTTCCCTTTGGTTTGGTTTAAGGTCTAGTGCCAGTTTCAAGAGTGTCTTCTGACATTCATTCCATTCACAGAATGAAAGGACTAATGAACCATAAACCACAGCATCCACAGGCCTGAGACTCAAAAGAACTATTTGGTGCCCACAAACTACTACCTGCAGCTGTAATAAAGAACCTCCTGAAATATTTAGCCTCAAGTTATCTGGTGAGAAGATTAATGACATTTCCACTTGTGTTTTCTTGACCATTTCACGGTTTTAAATTCGTGAAAGATTACCATCTCTTAACAGTAGGAATTTTTACTTTATAATGATTGAAAGGAACACTTGTAGTTCAGTGGTGAGGCACTCAGCTTCACATATGAATTGAGTATGTTTGATAGAAAGTTTCAACCTTGATGCACACTTTTCCCGATTTTAAATAATTAAATAATTCATTATTCCCTTCTTCAGTTGCTTGGGTGAGTGCAGGAGAGGAAGACCCTGGATGAGATTGATTGACACAGTGACTGTAGCAGTAGGTGAAGATATGTTGGAAACAGTGAGATGGGCTCAGGCAGATTGGGCAAGGTTCAGAGCTGTTGTTCATAGATAGGATCATCGTGAGTTGTAGTCAACATGACAGCACATTCAGAAACACTCATATCCAGTAGTAAAGGTAAATGAAAACTTACATGTGTAAAAAACTCTTTTAATAGAATTTATTACTTTATTTTTTTTAATATTATTATTTTTTGTGTGTGTGTACACCATCAAGTCAGATCTGACTGGTACAGGAGGAGATTGCCACGCCTTCTCCAGCAGAGTATCTGGGGATTCGAACTGAATTACCTCTGAGATTGTAGTACACCTTCTTGCCACTAGGCCACCAGAATTCCCCAGAATTTATTACTTTATTTATAATAGCTGAGAACCAAAGAAAATCCCAATGTTCATTAGCAGATTAACAGCTAAACTATGTTATGTCCGTATGTTGGCATACTGTTCAGTAACAAGAAAGAAGCAAACCACAACATGTATGAATCTGAAAAATATGCAGAGTGGTAGCAGCAAAACATAAAATGGTGCAAAGTATATGATTCCATTTAATTTTTTTTAATTTATTTAACACTTTGAAGAGCTAATGTGTATGGCTGAAAATCTGTGTAAAGAATATACAGTGTAAAAAAAAAAGAATATACAGTGTAACATCTTCCTCCATTCATTCTCTAACTATCTAATTCCTCACCCCCTGAACCCTAGTTCTCCATAATAGCTAGCTATTGTCGGTAATTTTTTTTAGCCTTTCAAGATTTCTGTACATATACAGTACATGGAGGGTGTGTGTGTGTGTGTGTGTGTGTGTGTGTGTGTGTGTATACACACACATACATGTACATATATATGCACACACATATATAAAGGTAAACACACTTATAGTAAATGGTGTGTGTGTATTTATGTATAACACATTATAGTAAATCGGGGTGTGTGTGTATATATATAATATATAAAATGGTAAATATATACATGGTGTTATTTTCTTCCATTTCCATTTTTAAATTCTTTTATATTTCTCACCTATTTTATTCAGTTAGTATTTTTAGAATTTTTAAATCTACTTTTGAATTTTGCTTTATTGATTAACTATTTCCTTTTAATTTTTTATTATTATTGTGTTTTATGTGAAAGTTTATCCAGCAAATTAGGTTCCTGTTTATCAGTTCTTAGTCAGATTGTTCCATACCATTGATTACAGTTTCTACAATTTGTCAGCATTCTCATCGTTTCCATTCCGTTTGTTCTGTTTGCATTGATCTAGCTGTCCTCCTCACCACCTCATTTTTGCTTCTGGCTAAATGCTATTTGGTCTCATATATAGAGTAATATTGCTTATCTTATAAGCAAGTCACTGTTACTTGGATGAAAAGTGACCTCTGGTAGTAGTGTCCATTCCATTTTCAAAGTGTATGTGATTCTATGTTTATGAGGTTCTAGAACAGAAGAAACAAATGAGTCATGACGAAAAGCAAATCATTGGTTGCCTCAGTGAAACATTCATGGCAGATTGATACTAAACAGCATTTAGGGTGATAGGAATGTTTTACATCTTGGTTTTGTGATATTTTCACAAGTATGTACATTTGTCAAAGTTTCAAACTGAAGATTTCTACCAACTTTTGCAGTCAGAGATTGAAAAAAAATGCGAAGATGCATTAATAATAATGGGTGACTTGAATGCAAGAGTTAGGAATCGAGAAAAAGGTTCAGCAGTTGGAAAACATGGACTCGGTGACAAAAATGAAGCCGGAGATAGAATGATAGAATTTTGCACAATGACTTACTCATTACAAATACATTTTATAAGAAACACAAATGCAGGCTATACACATGGATTTCACCTGATGGTATGCATAGGAATCAGATCTATTTCATCTGTGGAAAGAATGACTAGAGAAGCTCAATGTCAGCTGTGAAAACTAGGCCAGGTGCTGGTTGTGGAACAGACCACCAACTACTCATATGCAAGTTCAAGCTGAAGCTGAGGAAAATTAAATCAAGTCCACAGGAACGAAAATTTGACCTTGAGTCTATCACACCTAAATTTCAAAATAAATCTCAGGAACAGGTTTGAGGCCTCACTGTTTCATAACCTACTTTAAAAAATGTTTTATACTGGTTTGCATATAAAATTCATATACACTGTTTCATGCTTTCTTTCATTCACAAAGTAATTCATAGAATCATTCTCATACATTGTTTCATAAAATTAATCACTATGGATCAATGCTTACCATTACCCTGTTTTTTTCAGGTCCCTGCTTAATTCCCCATTTCCTTTACCCCCTCCCTTTGTCTGGTTTTGTATAATAATGGGTTACAGTAAATTACATCAACATTACTTTACATTAAATTCTTAAGATGCTAACAAATGTAAAGTAATGTTGATGTAATTTACTGTAACCCATTATTATACAAAACCCAGTTTTGTACCCAGATTTTTACAATAGTGGAGAATAGACTGTGTACAAAAGTTCAAATGAGCTGCTCGTGAAAAGGCTTTGATTGGTATAGGATTTGAAGTTTAGAAGCAAACAGTATGAGTAATAGGACAAGGTCAGAAGTCGGCAATCATTACCAGTAAGCCAAAACCAGATTCACAGGGGAGGACTAGAGTTGGTTTATACTTTTCTGGTCATGTCTTTGCTTTATTTACACCTGAGAAGCACTGACATCATCTGGAGTCCAAACCTATTTTCTGTACTTATAAATTAACTTCCTGTAGTGAGAATATACTGTAGCTTGTTGAGTTGGTTGGCATGTAACACAAAATATTGCTAAATTTTATCGGAATATTAAAACACTTTAAATGGAGCTTACCTTTTCTCCCTCAGACCTTTCCATTTTTCACAATTCCTCACTCATTTTCAAATTTTTAAGAGGATAAGTAGGTAACAGGCAAGCTTTGGCGGCAGGAAGCTGTACTGCAGTCCCAGAGGTGAGCGGTTCGAATCTAGAGAAGGAGGGACAATCTCCGATTTGATGGTACACACACACAAAATAATTTTTAAAAAATTTTTTAAAAAAGAATAGGTAGGTAACAATTTCTCTTTTGCATTTCCTGTTTTAAAAACAGTATTAAGTCAGCTATATAATTCAAGTGTTCAGTTTTTATTTTATTGATGAAGGACATTAAGATAAAGGTGGCTTTAAAAGTTACAGCAAAGTGTGCTTTCTTAAAAAATAGTACTGTGGATGGTTATGGTGAAAGAATAGAGGCCGCTACTGTTTAATGTGTATCCCCCACTCTCAACACGTGGCTGCAGCCTCCAAATTTTACAAAGGAAATAATCAGCACAGCATCTCTGCTTTCCTGTGGATTGGTCTTTCTGTAAAGTAGCCCCTTGATTTTCTTAGTAAAAATATCTCATGCCTGGTATAATATAAGTACTTACTCCTGGTAGGTCTGGAAAAATGTAGATTACCTCAATGCTCTTCAAAGTTCCTTTCAAAGAAACAAGCCAAGCTCAATTTGTGTTTTTGAGATAGAGGAGAGTAGTAAGGTAGGAGTAAGGAGGAAATCTTAACTTTGCTTTAGTGACAGAAAAAAGACTTTTGAGTCTTTTGTTGACACCTTAGCTTCTGCATTAGTCCTAGTTCCTCTGTGGCCATGGATGAACCAAAGGAATAACAGCCATTTGCAGGTTTGTAAAGAAACAGTGCAAGTATTACAGAAAAACATTGATCTTTTTTCCTCTATATTTCTGTGCTGCTTCAATTTTTAGCTCAATAGTTTCTGGATATTTGGTCTCCTTTTTAACTCCTTTATTCATCATTTTGGATGTAACTACATGTGGTGCTGAGTTCTAGCACTAATAATGAGAAACAATATTCAAAGTCCAATTTTTTTTTAATTGTTAGAAGTCAACAACAGAAAACTAATAGACATAATCAATAGTTGTTGGTTTGTTTTATTTGTACAGCGTGTAAAACTGATTTTTAAAGCACTTTTGCATATCTTTTCTAATGGTATTTTTTTAGATAGACACGGCAGATACTATTATTTCTGTTTTGCAAAGTAAAGAAATAGAAGCTCATAGAGTTTAAGCAGTTTGTTAAGTCCTTTCAGATACTACTAGAGCTAAAATAAAAGCTTAGGGTTTTTATATGGTATATGCACAATGGAATACTGTGCAGCACATAGGAACAATGATTTTGTAAATTACTACTTAAAATGGGAGGGACTGGAGAGCATTATACTTAGTGAACTAACTCAATCTCATAAGGACAAATACTGTTTAAGACCATTATTGTACAAAAAGTACGAGGACCCAAGGGGGGTGCACTTAATCATAGGGTCACACAATTTGATGGGTGGAGGGGGAGGGATGGGTAAAGGAAAGGGAAAAGATCCAGTGTAAAAACCAATGTATATGATCTTTATGAACTTTGTATATAAACCAGTATAAATTTTTTTAAAAATTAATAAAATTGTTTATGTTGTTATTATGTGCCATTGAGTCGCTTGAGACTCATAGCGACCCTATGTACAAGAGCCCTAAACGCCATTCTGTCCTGTGCCAACCTCACCATCTCTGACACACTCATTCCCACCACTCCAATCACAGAATCGATCCATCTCATCAAGGGTCTTCCTCTCCTGTGCCGTCCCTCCACTCTCCCAAACATGATGCCCCTCTCCAAGGACCATTCCCTCCTTGCAACATGCCCAAAGTATGTCAGACGAAGCTTCAGAATCCTTGACTCCAAGGAGCATTCCAGCTTCACCCTCTCAAGGTCAAACCTGTTTGTTCTCCTAGCAGTCCATGGTATATTCAACACTCTTCTCCAGCACCACAGCTCAAAGGCATCAATGAGTTGTAAGAGAACCAAACACAGTGTATGGGAATGATGGTGTGAAATAGAACGTGAATTTTGTGAAACACAATATACATGAATTAAACACAATGTATACAAATTGTATGTAAAATCAACATAAAAATTTAAAAGTTATAGATACAAAAAAAAGTTAAGGTATTGAAATTTTTTCCTATTATTTGGCATTCAATTTGAATATTAACAAACTGAATAATCTATAAGTAATTTAAAGATACCAAGATTGAGTAACATAGATTTATTATACAAGAATATTGGTATTCAGGCAAAGTCATGGTATTTTTAGCCAGTTTTCTTTTTAGTATATATAATTTTAAGTGTAACTTAAGTTGTTGTTGTTGTTGTTATGTGCTGTCGAGTCGTAGCAACCCTATGTTACAATTTAAAAAATTTTCATTAAGTAAATTGTTGTCTCTTTCATTTTGTAGGAGAAGATGGTGTAAATTGGTTCATCAGTGACAAAGATATTGAGGTAAAATAATTTTTTTTTAATTCTTAGTAGTAGCATCCACTTCCACTTCCTAAATAACATGCCTACAGAAACCTTATGAACCTTGATAAATGTCGATAGTTGTAGAGGGACTTCAAACCTGTTGTTCAGGGTAGTTATGAGTCATGCTCAACTCGAAGGCAATCAACAACAGTAGCTTAATAATTTTATTTTATTAATACTTTCTTTTTTAATTTTACTATAATAACTTTTGAAAGACTAATAAGGATTTTGCTATTGTTTTCAGTACCATTGTTCCCAGTATTTTATAAGAAAAGGCCTGATTTTATTCTATGGGTGATTGAACTTTTCAAAAACTAATTTCAGCCTTGATTTTTGCTAGAAGTTAATGAATAGTCATAATGATTAGACTTCTTTTCCTTCTGTTTCTGGTCTGCCGTGGTGAGTCTTCAGCCCATGTGGCCTGGTACCACTAATGACCAACACCGGAAATAAACTGCTTCTTCAGTGGAAGGAAATGGTTAGTCTATATTTAGGATGTGGCAGGTGTTTTTCTTTGTTAATTATTAGCTTTAATTGTGGAAGATGATAGAAAAGAGAGAATAATTTTACAACTAGAAATAAGAAAAGTTTCAAGAGAACTAGTATGTTTCTCCTTGGGGTCTGTTGTCCAACTCAGCAGAATAACTAAAAAATGAAAGCTTTTTCAAAGATGGAAGGACCGCTACCAACAAGATTAAAGTGTTACTGAGATTTTCATTTTCCCTTTTTGGTGGTGGTTGTTGTTGCTGTTATGTGCTGTCAAGTCATTTGCAACTCATAGCAACTCCACACAACAGCGCTGAACCCTGCTCTATCCTGTGCCAACCTTATTGTCTCTGATACATACTCCTACCCCCATTACCCCAGTCATTGAGTTAGTCCATCTCATTGAGGGTCTGCCTCCCTTGCGCTTGTTGTTCCTCCACCCTCCCAAGCATGATGTCCCTCTCCAAGGACTGGTCCCATCTTACAACATGCCCAGTATATGTCAGATGAAGCTTTCAAATCCTGGCCTCAAAGGAGCAGCCTGGTTTCTCCCTCTCTGGGACAAACCTGTTTGTTCCCCTAGCTGTCCATGGTATATTCAATACTCTTCTCCAGCACCACAGCTCAAAGGCATCAATTCTCCTTCTGTCATCCCTAGTCATTGTCCAGCTTTCTGACAAATAGCAATTGTGAAGACTATGGCCTGGGTTAGGCAAACCTTAGTCTCCAAAATGAATCCGACAGAGTGTGGAAATTATTGAACAATATCATTAATAGCACATGAAGCAAGATTCAGCTGAAAATTATTAAAAAAATGACTGAACCAGCACATCAACAGAGATCTGCCAGATATGCAGGCTGCGTTTAAAAGAGGTTGTGGTACTAGGGATATTATAGCCAATGTTAGATGGATCTTGGCTGAAAGCAGAGAGTACCAGAGGAATATCTATCTGTGTTTCATGGACTATGCAAAGGCATTTGACTTGTGTGGATCACAACAAACTGTGGCTAACTCTGGAAAGAATGGGAATCCCAGAACCCTTAATTGTGCTTATGTGAAATCTATTCTTGGACCAGGAGGCAGTCATCAAAACAGAGCAAGGAAACACTGCATGGTTCAAAGTCAGGAACAGTGTCGACCAGGGATGTGTCCTATCTCCATACCTATCTTCTTAGGTGTTCCAAATTATATACTTTGCTATTATTCTCATATGACTTTATAAATTTGGGCTAGAATATTGATTGAATGGCTAGAACTTGATCATTATGTAGGTATGATGGACCTTTTAAAACAGAAAAACACAAAACCTTCACTGGGAAGAGAATTTCTTTCCTTCTATAATTTTACAACAGAAAAAAATTACAAAAACACTATCCCAGAAATATTTAAGCAGACTTTTAATTCCAAAAATATGGCATGTATTCAGGTATAGAAGTTAGCCATGCCTTTGGCTCTAAACAACATCAGAATGTCTAAATGGTACCTATTGGTACCTGAACTAGGCCTGAATCTGTAAGTAGAGAGAAGGGAATCCTTAAGGAAAAGAAATAGAAAAGAATGGGTATGTGAGGCAGATGAAAAAAGACAAGAGTTATCTTCATGGCACCCCTTCTTAAGTTTTTCTATGTCCTTCTTAAAAGAATACTAAGTGGTGTGCTGTGTTACATATTGGACAGCTAGCCTAAGGTAGAGGATATAAAAACCCAGCCATTCTGCAAGTGAAAGATGGACAGTGTCTTCCTACAACCTCAGAAACCCAATGTAGGATCATGAGGAGTCAGAACTGACTTGTTGGCAGTGAGGTTAATTAAGTTACTTCTTTTTGATGTTTTTAGTTTTTGGTTTTACCTCCTTTTAAGAGAATGCAGAGTGTACTAATGATAAGTTATAGATGAAAAAGAGTAGAACTTTTGTCTTGCAGCAGATACTGTAACTGATTTGAAATTGAATGTTTCTTTATGCTTATCAATGGAAATTGCCTTTAAATAGAGATTAGACTAAGATTAATATTATTAACAAAAAGAGCAAATAGTATTTCTTAATTCTTTATTTTTTTCCCCCTTTTTAGGCACAAATTGTTAATAATAGATCATCTGGAAGATTGACACGCCGATACTATTCAGTTAACAAAAACGTTATCTGTCGAAACTGTGACAAATGTGGGCATTTGTCAAAAAACTGTCCCCTTCCAAAAGTATGTGAAATATGTCATTCCCCTCATCTTATGAAAAGTTAGAGTGTTAGGGTTGGAATCCTATAACGTTAAAATGTAAATGCTGTAATAATACATGTTCAACTTTGTGTCGCTCACAGCCAATTGTAATGGGAAGAAACAATAAATTTAAAGTCCGAAAAATCTGAGGGTTGGGGGTTATTTTGGCCTGTGGTTAATTTAAAGACATAAAAACCTGTGATTGCAGCTTCCTAGTGTTAATCATATGGCCTTGAGCAAGTTACTTACCCCTCTGTGTTTACTTACGCATAATGCATATGATTCCTAAGATTCTTTTCACTTCTAAAACTTCTACTTGATGAGACAGTTTGTTTTGTTTTGGGGTAATTTCACTGATAAAAAAAAGAATTTATGAATGTTTACTGATGGAAATTACATTAAGCAGATAATCCACTTTTGAAACAAACTAAATCTCCTAGATACTGTCTAACACATAATAAGCTCTTAACAAACTTTGCTTCTGTGATCTACTCCCAAATGACTGTCACAAATATTTGAGCTAGATCTTGGGTTTCTTCTTGATTTTCACTTCTCCACGCAAAAAGCAGCTTCTTTCTGTATTTTTGCTTCTGTAACTTAGCTTCCACAGCCTCATAATCTTACTTTCTGTCTTATCCACCTCCACTTTATCAGTGTTCCTCCAAGACATTGACTGATAAAAAGATGCCAGCTGATAGTACATATATACTGAGCCTTTTTAACAGCCATAACATAAAGATGGTTTATGTCAATCCTCTAATTACATCTTATTTGATTTTACAACTATGCTCAAAATAGAGCTCCTTTATTGGAGTCTCAAATTATACATAACTTCTTAGGGAATCTACTAGGTTAAGAAAATGAAATCGAATGTTAGAGATTAAAATGTTTAACTAAAGAGATCTTCTTTTTGTCAAATAGAAAGTCCGTTCCTGCTGCCTGTGCTCTGAAAGAGGACACCTCCAGTATGCCTGTCCAGACCGCTTTTGCTTTGACTGTTCTTTGCCCATGTCTTCCAGTCACAGATGTTTTGAAAGATCTTCCTGGAGAAAACGATGTGACCGGTGTGATATGATAGGACACTATGCTGATGTGAGTATCCTGCACACGATTAATTCATTGGCCTTGGAAACCGAGTACCAGTTTGTAGCTGTCTGTCAATGTGCCTAAAAGAATGTTTACTCTGTAATGTACAGAATGATAGCCATGTCCCTTTGGCCACTAATCATGTAAAGCAAGGCTCTAATACTTCATAATGAGTCAGCAGTATTACCAGATATTTAAGTATCTTTAACGTACTAACCAAGTAAAGGTTCAGATTAAAATGCTATGCAGTAAATAACATGTAAAATTTGTATCTACATTCACGCACATTTAGAGGAAAAGATAACAGACACTTATATAGTACATTCAAAATGTTATATTGGATCTTGTTTTGCATTGTATTACAAATGTATTTGGGATTCTGGTTAGAAGAATTTTATAAACCAGAAAGGTTATTGAGGTAATTTAGCCTTTATGTGGAAAAAACATAGGTTTACATTCCGTTTACTCCTAACTCCTCATGAATGGCTCATTAAATGTCTGTCATTCTAGCGCTTAATTGCATCTCTTAGTATATAGTAACATATGTTTTTTTATTTTCCCAGCTAATCAGTACAAAGTGATTTTTCATACTCATACCTAGGTGCCTATCATAATAAATTTAAGGGACATGCTCTCATTGTTCCTACCATCATTTCTCTATTTTCAAATACAACAACAGAAAGAATCTTTTCCCATCTTTGATTTGTACTTTCTAAAGACATAATGCAAAAAACACATTACTTTTCCTCATTTTTATTTATTCTGATGTGTACATTCAACATTTTGCTAAAAAATATCATAGTTTTCTATTGAGAAGAATTTGAGATAACAATCAATAGAATGTGGCAGAGTTTGTTTCCTTGTCAATAGTATGCCCAACCTTTTTTTTTCCTATAATTATATTTTATTAATTTTCATAAACATTTACAGAGATTTTGGGTTTCCATTCATTCATTGTTGCACTATTC
>NW_006399802.1:2027243-2028020 GCF_000299155.1 Elephantulus edwardii
TACTGCTTTCCACAGGGGTTGCACCATTTTACACTCCCACCAACAGTGAATCAGGGTTCCAGTTTCTCCACAACCTCGCCAGCATTTGTTGCTTAGTATGCCCAACCTTTGATCTAACAGCTTGTATCTGAAGCTTTCTTGGCTTCCGTGATTCCAAACACGTCAGCTGCTGACAATTTCTTTTGCTGTGACCAGTGTCTCTTAAATTTAGTGGTAATGTCTCTGAAGGGAGGGTGATGTGTCCTGTAGAACTCGTGTATATATAGGCCCGAACTATCTCGGCGTAGCCTTGGGCCTTTTATACCTGTGGGCGGGGCAAAGTACTCTCTCAAAGGATCTCTCAAAAGTACTGACGAGCAATGGTGTCACTCTGGAGACCAGGATGCGTCTGATACAGGCCATGGTCTTTGCTATCACTTGTTAAACATCAGAGAGTTGGACAATGATTAGGAAAGATACAGAATTGATGCCTTTGAGCTGTGGTGCCAGAGAATAGTATTGAATGTACCGTGGACTGCCAAGAAAAGAAACAGATTCATCCGGGAGAGGGTTAAACCAGGCTGCTCCTTGGAGGCAAGGATTCTGGGGCTTTCTCTGACATGCTTTGGACATGTTATACGGAGGGACAGGGCCTTGGAGAGGGACATCATGCTTGGTAGGGTGGAGGGATGGCACAGAAGGAGAAGACCCTCTATGAGGTGGATTGATTCAGTGACTGGGGTAATCAGGATGGGTGTGTCAGAGGCAGTGCAATTGGCACAGAATAGAGCAGAGTTT